>NW_027478644.1:454360-785345 GCF_051014685.1 Ptiloglossa arizonensis | reverse complement strand
AACGGATTGTCGAACTCAAGAAATTCCTGTCGCATCTGAAAGCAGAAGCTCGCTCGATTACAACGGTGTGTGTATTTTTCCCCTTGGCCATTGTAGTTATTGGTTTCGAGTATCAGCCTTGCGAAAATTTTGATGGCTTCTCAACCATTCCTTAGCTTCAAGCTCCCACATCTCGCGAACCGATTGACGAACTCGAGAAATTCCTGTTGAATCTGAAAGCAGAAACTCGCCCGATTACAACGGTATGTGTATTTTTGCCCTAGGCCATAGTAGTTATTGGTTTCGAGTATCAGACTTCAGAAAATTTTGATGGTTTCTCAACCATTCCTTAACTTCAAACTCCCATATCTCCCGAACGGATTGAGGAAATCGAGAAATTCCTGTTGCATCTGAAAGTAGAAAATCGCTCCATTACAACGGTATGTGTATTTTTGCCCTAGACTGTAGTAGTTAATAGTTTCGAGTATCAGATTCCGAAAATTTTGATGGTTTCTCAACCATTCCTTAACTTCAAGCTCCCATATCTCGCGAACGGATTGACGAACTCGAGAAATTTCTGTTGTATCTGAAAGTAGAAACTTGCCCGATTACAATGGCGTGTGTACTTTTCCCCTAGTCCATTCCAGTTATTGGTTTCGAGTATCAGACATGCGAAAGTTTTGATGGTTTCTCAACCATTCCTTAACTTCAAACTCCCATATCTCGCGAACCGATTGACGAACTCGAGAAATTCCTGTTGAATCTGAAAGCAGAAACTCTACCGATTACAACGGTGTGTGTATTTTTGCCCTAGGCCATAGTAGTTATTGTTTTCGAGTATCAGACTTGCGAAAATTTTGATGGTTTCTCAACCATTCCTTAACTTCAAGCTCCCATATCTCCCGAACGGATTGACGAACACGAGAAATTCCTGTTGCATCTGATTGCAGTAACTCGCCCGAATACAACGGTATGTGTATTTTTGCCCTACGCCATAGTAGTTATTGGTTTCGAGTATCAGACTTGCGAAAACTTTGATGGTTTCTCAACCATTCCTTAACTTCAAACTCCCATATCTCGCGAACGGATTGACGAACTCGAGAAATTCCTGTTGAATCTGAAAGCAGAAACTCGCCCGATTACAACGGTATGTGTATTTTTGCCCTAGGCCATTGTAGTTAATGGTTCCGAGTATCAGACTTGCGAAAATTTTGATCGTTTCTCAACCATTCCTTAACTTAAAACTCCCATATCTCGCGAACGGATTGACGAACTCGAGAAATTCCTGTTGCATCTGAAAGTAGAAACTCGCCCGACTGCAACGGTATGTGTATTTTTGCCCTAGGCGATAGTAGTTACTGATTTCGAGTATCAGACTCGCGAAAATTTTTATGGTTTCTCATCCATTCCTTAACTTCAAATTCCCATATCTCGCGAACGGATTGAGGAAATCGAGCAATTCCTGTTGCATCTGAAAGTAGAAACTCGCCCGATTACAACGGTATGTGTATTTTTGCCCTAGGCCATTGTAGTTAATGGTTTCGAGTATCAGACTTGCGAAAATTTTGATCGTTTCTCAACCATTCCTTAACTTGAAACTCCCATATCTCGCGAACGGATTGACGAACTCGAGAAATTCCTGTTGCATCTGAAAGTAGAAACTCGCCCGACTGCAACGGTATGTGTATTTTTGTCCTAGGCGATAGTAGTTATTGGTTTCGAGTATCAGACTTGCGAAAACTTTGATGGTTTCTCAACCATTCCTTAACATCAAACTCCCATATCTCGCGAACGGATTGTCGAACTCGAGAAATTCCTGTTGCATCTGAAAGTAGAAACTCGCCCGATTACAATGCTGTGTCTATTTTTGCCATAGGCCATAGTAGTTATTGGTTTCGAGTATCAGACTTGCGAAAATTTTGATGGTTCCTCAACCATTCCTTAACTTCAAGCTCCCACATCTCGCGAACCGATTGACGAACTCGAGAAATTCCTGTTGAATCTGAAAGCAGAAACTCGCCCGATTACAACGGTATGTGTATTTTTGCCCTAGACCATAGTTGTTATTGGTTTCGAGTATCAGATTCCGAAAATTTCGATGGTTTCTCAACCATTCCTTAATTTCAAACTCGCATATCTCGCGAACGGATTGTCGAACTCGAGAAATTCCTGTTGCATCTGAAAGTAGAAACTCGCCCGATTACAATGCTGTGTCTATTTTTGCCATAGGCCATAGTAGTTATTGGTTTCGAGTATCAGACTTGCGAAAATTTTGATGGTTCCTCAACCATTCCTTAACTTCAAGCTCCCACATCTCGCGAACCGATTGACGAACTCGAGAAATTCCTGTTGAATTTGAAAGCAGAAACTCGCCCGATTACAACGGTATGTGTATTTTTGCCCTAGACCACAGTTGTTATTGGTTTCGAGTATCAGATTCCGAAAATTTCGATGGTTTCTCAACCATTCCTTAATTTCAAACTAGCATATCTCGCGAACGGATTGTCGGACTCGAGAAATTCCTGTTGCATCTGAAAGTAGAAACTCGCCCGATTACAATGCTGTGTCTATTTTTGCCCTAGACCGTAGTAGTTATTGGTTTCGAGTATCAGATTCCGAAAATTTTGATGGTTTCTCAACCATTCCTTAACTTCAAGCTCCCATATCTCGCGAACGGATTGACGAACTCGAGAAATTCCTGTTGTATCTGAAAGTAGAAACTTGCCCGATTACAATGGTGTGTGTACTTTTCCCCTAGTCCATTCCAGTTATTGGTTTCGAGTATCAGACGTGCGAAAATTTTGATGGTTTCTCAAACATTCCTTAACTTCAAACTCCCATATCTCGCGAACCGATTGACGAACTCGAGAAATTCCTGTTGAATCTGAAAGCAGAAACTCGCCCGATTACAACGGTATGTGTATTTTTGCCCTAGGCCATAGTAGTTATTGTTTTCGAGTATCAGACTTGCGAAAATTTTGATGGTTTCTCAACCATTCCTTAACTTCAAGCTCCCATATCTCCCGAACGGATTGACGAACACGAGAAATTCCTGTTGCATCTGATTGCAGTAACTCGCCCGAATACAACGGTATTTGTATTTTTGCCCTACGCCATAGTAGTTATTGGTTTCGAGTATCAGACTTGCGAAAACTTTGATGGTTTCTCAACCATTCCTTAACTTCAAACTCCCAAATCTCGCGAACGGATTGACGAACTCGAGAAATTCCTGTTGCATCTGAAAGTAGAAACTCGCCCGATTACAATGCCGTGTCTATTTTTGCCATAGGCCATAGTAGTTATTGGTTTCGAGTATCAGACTTGCGAAAATTTTGATGGTTCCTCAACCATTCCTTAACTTCAAGCTCCCACATCTCGCGAACCGATTGACGAACTCGAGAAATTCCTGTTGAATCTGAAAGCAGAAACTCGCCCGATTACAACGGTATGTGTATTTTTGCCCTAGACCATAGTTGTTATTGGTTTCGAGTATCAGATTCCGAAAATTTCGATGGTTTCTCAACCATTCCTTAATTTCAAACTCGCATATCTCGCGAACGGATTGTCGAACTCGAGAAATTCCTGTTGCATCTGAAAGTAGAAACTCGCCCGATTACAATGCTGTGTCTATTTTTGCCATAGGCCATAGTAGTTATTGGTTTCGAGTATCAGACTTGCGAAAATTTTGATGGTTCCTCAACCATTCCTTAACTTCAAGCTCCCACATCTCGCGAACCGATTGACGAACTCGAGAAATTCCTGTTGAATTTGAAAGCAGAAACTCGCCCGATTACAACGGTATGTGTATTTTTGCCCTAGACCATAGTTGTTATTGGTTTCGAGTATCAGATTCCGAAAATTTCGATGGTTTCTCAACCATTCCTTAATTTCAAACTCGCATATCTCGCGAACGGATTGTCGGACTCGAGAAATTCCTGTTGCATCTGAAAGTAGAAACTCGCCCGATTACAATGCTGTGTCTATTTTTGCCCTAGACCGTAGTAGTTATTGGTTTCGAGTATCAGATTCCGAAAATTTTGATGGTTTCTCAACCATTCCTTAACTTCAAGCTCCCATATCTCGCGAACGGATTGACGAACTCGAGAAATTCCTGTTGTATCTGAAAGTAGAAACTTGCCCGATTACAATGGTGTGTGTACTTTTCCCCTAGTCCATTCCAGTTATTGGTTTCGAGTATCAGACGTGCGAAAATTTTGATGGTTTCTCAACCATTCCTTAACTTCAAGCTCCCATATCTCGCGAACGGATTGACGAACTCGAGAAATTCCTGTTGTATCTGAAAGTAGAAACTTGCCCGATTACAATGGTGTGTGTACTTTTCCCCTAGTCCATTCCAGTTATTGGTTTCGAGTATCAGACGTGCGAAAATTTTGATGGTTTCTCAAACATTCCTTAACTTCAAACTCCCATATCTCGCGAACCGATTGACGAACTCGAGAAATTCCTGTTGAATCTGAAAGCAGAAACTCGCCCGATTACAACGGTATGTGTATTTTTGCCCTAGGCCATAGTAGTTATTGGTTTCGAGTATCAGACTTCAGAAAATTTTGATGGTTTCTCAACCATTCCTTAACTTCAAACTCCCATATCTCCCGAACGGATTGAGGAAATCGAGAAATTCCTGTTGCATCTGAATGTAGAAAATCGCTCCATTACAACGGTATGTGTATTTTTGCCCTAGACTGTAGTAGTTAATAGTTTCGAGTATCAGATTCCGAAAATTTTGATGGTTTCTCAACCATTCCTTAACTTCAAGCTCCCATATCTCGCGAACGGATTGACGAACTCGAGAAATTCCTGTTGTATCTGAAAGTAGAAACTTGCCCGATTACAATGGTGTGTGTACTTTTCCCCTAGTCCATTCCAGTTATTGGTTTCGAGTATCAGACGTGCGAAAATTTTGATGGTTTCTCAACCATTCCTTAACTTCAAGCTCCCATATCTCGCGAACGGATTGACGAACTCGAGAAATTCCTGTTGTATCTGAAAGTAGAAACTTGCCCGATTACAATGGTGTGTGTACTTTTCCCCTAGTCCATTCCAGTTATTGGTTTCGAGTATCAGACGTGCGAAAATTTTGATGGTTTCTCAAACATTCCTTAACTTCAAACTCCCATATCTCGCGAACCGATTGACGAACTCGAGAAATTCCTGTTGAATCTGAAAGCAGAAACTCGCCCGATTACAACGGTATGTGTATTTTTGCCCTAGGCCATAGTAGTTATTGGTTTCGAGTATCAGACTTCAGAAAATTTTGATGGTTTCTCAACCATTCCTTAACTTCAAACTCCCATATCTCCCGAACGGATTGAGGAAATCGAGAAATTCCTGTTGCATCTGAATGTAGAAAATCGCTCCATTACAACGGTATGTGTATTTTTGCCCTAGACTGTAGTAGTTAATAGTTTCGAGTATCAGATTCCGAAAATTTTGATGGTTTCTCAACCATTCCTTAACTTCAAGCTCCCATATCTCGCGAACGGATTGACGAACTCGAGAAATTTCTGTTGTATCTGAAAGTAGAAACTTGCCCGATTACAATGGCGTGTGTACTTTTCCCCTAGTCCATTCCAGTTATTGGTTTCGAGTATCAGACATGCGAAAGTTTTGATGGTTTCTCAACCATTCCTTAACTTCAAACTCCCATATCTCGCGAACCGATTGACGAACTCGAGAAATTCCTGTTGAATCTGAAAGCAGAAACTCTACCGATTACAACGGTGTGTGTATTTTTGCCCTAGGCCATAGTAGTTATTGTTTTCGTGTATCAGACTTGCGAAAATTTTGATGGTTTCTCAACCATTCCTTAACTTCAAGCTCCCATATCTCCCGAACGGATTGACGAACACGAGAAATTCCTGTTGCATCTGATTGCAGTAACTCGCCCGAATACAACGGTATGTGTATTTTTGCCCTACGCCATAGTAGTTATTGGTTTCGAGTATCAGACTTGCGAAAACTTTGATGGTTTCTCAACCATTCCTTAACTTCAAACTCCCATATCTCGCGAACGGATTGACGAACTCGAGAAATTCCTGTTGAATCTGAAAGCAGAAACTCGCCCGATTACAACGGTATGTGTATTTTTGCCCTAGGCCATTGTAGTTAATGGTTCCGAGTATCAGACTTGCGAAAATTTTGATCGTTTCTCAACCATTCCTTAATTTCAAACTCCCATATCTCGCGAACGGATTGACGAACTCGAGAAATTCCTGTTGCATCTGAAAGTAGAAACTCGCCCGACTGCAACGGTATGTGTATTTTTGCCCTAGGCGATAGTAGTTACTGATTTCGAGTATCAGACTCGCGAAAATTTTTATGGTTTCTCATCCATTCCTTAACTTCAAATTCCCATATCTCGCGAACGGATTGAGGAAATCGAGCAATTCCTGTTGCATCTGAAAGTAGAAACTCGCCCGATTACAACGGTATGTGTATTTTTGCCCTAGGCCATTGTAGTTAATGGTTTCGAGTATCAGACTTGCGAAAATTTTGATCGTTTCCCAACCATTCCTTAACTTGAAACTCCCATATCTCGCGAACGGATTGACGAACTCGAGAAATTCCTGTTGCATCTGAAAGTAGAAACTCGCCCGACTGCAACGGTATGTGTATTTTTGTCCTAGGCGATAGTAGTTATTGGTTTCGAGTATCAGACTTGCGAAAACTTTGATGGTTTCTCAACCATTCCTTAACATCAAACTCCCATATCTCGCGAACGGATTGTCGAACTCGAGAAATTCCTGTTGCATCTGAAAGTAGAAACTCGCCCGATTACAATGCTGTGTCTATTTTTGCCATAGGCCATAGTAGTTATTGGTTTCGAGTATCAGACTTGCGAAAATTTTGATGGTTCCTCAACCATTCCTTAACTTCAAGCTCCCACATCTCGCGAACCGATTGACGAACTCGAGAAATTCCTGTTGAATCTGAAAGCAGAAACTCGCCCGATTACAACGGTATGTGTATTTTTGCCCTAGACCATAGTTGTTATTGGTTTCGAGTATCAGATTCCGAAAATTTCGATGGTTTCTCAACCATTCCTTAATTTCAAACTCGCATATCTCGCGAACGGATTGTCGAACTCGAGAAATTCCTGTTGCATCTGAAAGTAGAAACTCGCCCGATTACAATGCTGTGTCTATTTTTGCCATAGGCCATAGTAGTTATTGGTTTCGAGTATCAGACTTGCGAAAATTTTGATGGTTCCTCAACCATTCCTTAACTTCAAGCTCCCACATCTCGCGAACCGATTGACGAACTCGAGAAATTCCTGTTGAATTTGAAAGCAGAAACTCGCCCGATTACAACGGTATGTGTATTTTTGCCCTAGACCATAGTTGTTATTGGTTTCGAGTATCAGATTCCGAAAATTTCGATGGTTTCTCAACCATTCCTTAATTTCAAACTCGCATATCTCGCGAACGGATTGTCGGACTCGAGAAATTCCTGTTGCATCTGAAAGTAGAAACTCGCCCGATTACAATGCTGTGTCTATTTTTGCCCTAGACCGTAGTAGTTATTGGTTTCGAGTATCAGATTCCGAAAATTTTGATGGTTTCTCAACCATTCCTTAACTTCAAGCTCCCATATCTCGCGAACGGATTGACGAACTCGAGAAATTCCTGTTGTATCTGAAAGTAGAAACTTGCCCGATTACAATGGTGTGTGTACTTTTCCCCTAGTCCATTCCAGTTATTGGTTTCGAGTATCAGACGTGCGAAAATTTTGATGGTTTCTCAAACATTCCTTAACTTCAAACTCCCATATCTCGCGAACCGATTGACGAACTCGAGAAATTCCTGTTGAATCTGAAAGCAGAAACTCGCCCGATTACAACGGTATGTGTATTTTTGCCCTAGGCCATAGTAGTTATTGTTTTCGAGTATCAGACTTGCGAAAATTTTGATGGTTTCTCAACCATTCCTTAACTTCAAGCTCCCATATCTGCCGAACGGATTGACGAACACGAGAAATTCCTGTTGCATCTGATTGCAGTAACTCGCCCGAATACAACGGTATTTGTATTTTTGCCCTACGCCATAGTAGTTATTGGTTTCGAGTATCAGACTTGCGAAAACTTTGATGGTTTCTCAACCATTCCTTAACTTCAAACTCCCAAATCTCGCGAACGGATTGACGAACTCGAGAAATTCCTGTTGCATCTGAAAGTAGAAACTCGCCCGATTACAATGCCGTGTCTATTTTTGCCATAGGCCATAGTAGTTATTGGTTTCGAGTATCAGACTTGCGAAAATTTTGATGGTTTCTCAACCATTCCTTAACTTCAAACTCCCACATCTCGCGAACCGATTGACGAACTCGAGAAATTCCTGTTGAATCTGAAAGCAGAAACTCGCCCGATTACAACGGTATGTGTATTGTTGCTCTAGGCCATAGTAGTTAATGGTTTCGAGTATCAGACTTGCGAAAGTTTTGATCGTTTCTCAACAATTCCTTAACTTAAAACTCGCATATCTCGCGAACGGATTGTCGAACTCGAGAAATTCCTGTTGCATCTGAAAGTAGAAACTCGCCCGATTACAATGCTGTGTCTATTTTTGCCATAGGCCATAGTAGTTATTGGTTTCGAGTATCAGACTTGCGAAAATTTTGATGGTTCCTCAACCATTCCTTAACTTCAAGCTCCCACATCTCGCGAACCGATTGACGAACTCGAGAAATTCCTGTTGAATCTGAAAGCAGAAACTCGCCCGATTACAACGGTATGTGTATTTTTGCCCTAGACCATAGTTGTTATTGGTTTCGAGAATCAGATTCCGAAAATTTCGATGGTTTCTCAACCATTCCTTAACTTCAAACTCCCATATCTCGCGAACCGATTGACGAACTCGAGAAATTCCTGTTGAATCTGAAAGCAGAAACTCGCCCGATTACAACGGTATGTGTATTTTTGCCCTAGGCCATAGTAGTTATTGTTTTCGAGTATCAGACTTGCGAAAATTTTGATGGTTTCTCAACCATTCCTTAACTTCAAGCTCCCATATCTCCCGAACGGATTGACGAACACGAGAAATTCCTGTTGCATCTGATTGCAGTAACTCGCCCGAATACAACGGTATGTGTATTTTTGCCCTACGCCATAGTAGTTATTGGTTTCGAGTATCAGACTTGCGAAAATTTCGATGGTTTCTCAACCATTCCTTAATTTCAAACTCGCATATCTCGCGAACGGATTGTCGAACTCGAGAAATTCCTGTTGCATCTGAAAGTAGAAACTCGCCCGATTACAATGCTGTGTCTATTTTTGCCATAGGCCATAGTAGTTATTGGTTTCGAGTATCAGACTTGCGAAAATTTTGATGGTTCCTCAACCATTCCTTAACTTCAAGCTCCCACATCTCGCGAACCGATTGACGAACTCGAGAAATTCCTGTTGCATCTGAAAGTAGAAACTTGCCCGATTACAACGGTGTGTGTACTTTTCCCCAAGGCCATTCCAGTTATTGGTTTCGAGTATCAGACTTGCGAAAATTTTGATCGTTTCTCAACCATTCCTTAACTTAAAACTCCCATATCTCGCGAACGGATTGACGAACTCGAGAAATTCCTGTTGCATCTGAAAGTAGAAACTCGCCCGACTTCAACGGTATGTGTATTTTTGCCCTATGCGATAGTAGTTACTGATTTCGAGTATCAGACTCGCGAAAATTTTTATGGTTTCTCATCCATTCCTTAACTTCAAATTCCCATATCTCGCGAACGGATTGAGGAAATCGAGCAATTCCTGTTGCATCTGAAAGTAGAAACTCGCCCGATTACAACGGTATGCGTATTATTACCCTAGACCGTAGTAGTTATTGGTTTCGAGTATCAGATTCCGAAAATTTTGATGGTTTCTCAACCATTCCTTTATTTCAAACTCGCATATCTCGCGAACGGATTGTCGAACTCAAGAAATTCCTGTCGCATCTGAAAGCAGAAGCTCGCTCGATTACAACGGTGTGTGTATTTTTCCCCTTGGCCATTGTAGTTATTGGTTTCGAGTATCAGCCTTGCGAAAACTTTGATGGCTTCTCAACCATTCCTTAACTTCAAGCTCCCACATCTCGCGAACCGATTGACGAACTCGAGAAAGACCTGTTGAATCTGAAAGCAGAAACTCGCCCGATTACAACGGTATGTGTATTTTTGCCCTAGGCCATAGTAGTTATTGGTTTCGAGTATCAGACTTCAGAAAATTTTGATGGTTTCTCAACCATTCCTTAACTTCAAACTCCCATATCTCCCGAACGGATTGAGGAAATCGAGAAATTCCTGTTGCATCTGAAAGTAGAAACTCGCCCCATTACAAAGGTATGTGTACTTTTCCCCTAGGCCATTCCAGTTATTGGTTTCGAGTATCAGATTTGCGAAAATTTTGATGGTTTGTCAAACATTCTTTAACTTCATACTCCCATATCTCGCGAACGGATTGACGAACTCGAGAAACTCCTGTTGCATTTGAAAGTAGAAACTCTCCCGATTACAATGGAGTGTGTACTTTTCCCTTAGGGCATTGTATAATAGTTATTGGTTTCGTGTATCAGACTTGCGAAATTTTTGATTGTTTCTCAACCATTCCCTAACTTCAAACTCCCATATCTCGCGAACGGATTGACGAACTCGAGAAATTCATATTGCATCTGAAGGCAGAAACTCGCCCGATTACAATGGTGTGTGTACTTTTCCCCTAGGCCATACCAGTTATTGGTTTCGAGTATCAGACTTGCGAAAATTTTAATGGAATCTCAACCATTCCTTAAATTCAAACTCCCATATCTCGCGAACCGATTGACGAACTCGAGAAATTCCTGTTGCATCTGAAAGTAGCAACTCGCCCGATTACAACGGTATGTGTATTTTTGCTCTAGACCATAGTAGTTATTGGTTTCGAGTATCAGATTTGCGAAAATTAGGATTGTTTCTCAATAATTGCTTAACTTCAAACTCCCATATCTCGCGAACGGATTGACGAACTCGAGAAATTTCTGTTGCATCTGAAAGCAGAAGCTCGCCCGATTACAACGGTATGTGTATTTTTGCCCTAGGCCATAGTAGTTATTGGTTTCGAGTATCAGACTTGCGAAAATTTTGATCGTTTCTCAACCATTCCTTAACTTAAAACTCCCATATCTAGCGAACGGATTGTCGAACTCAAGAAATTCCTGTCGCATCTGAAAGCAGAAGCTCGCTCGATTACAACGGTGTGTGTATTTTTCCCCTTGGCCATTGTAGTTATTGGTTTCGAGTATCAGCCTTGCGAAAATTTTGATGGCTTATCAACCATTCCTTAACTTCAAGCTCCCACATCTCGCGAACCGATTGACGAACTCGAGAAATTCCTGTTGAATCTGAAAGCAGAAACTCGCCCGATTACAACGGTATGTGTATTTTTGCCCTAGGCCATAGTAGTTATTGGTTTCGAGTATCAGACTTCAGAAAATATTGATGGTTTCTCAACCATTCCTTAACTTCAAACTCCCATATCTCCCGAACGGATTGAGGAAATCGAGAAATTCCTGTTGCATCAGAAAGTAGAAAATCGCTCCATTACAACGGTATGTGTATTTTTGCCCTAGACTGTAGTAGTTAATAGTTTCGAGTATCAGATTCCGAAAATTTTGATGGTTTCTCAACCATTCCTTAACTTCAAGCTCCCATATCTCGCGAACGGATTGACGAACTCGAGAAATTTCTGTTGTATCTGAAAGTAGAAACTTGCCCGATTACAATGGCGTGTGTACTTTTCCCCTAGTCCATTCCAGTTATTGGTTTCGAGTATCAGACATGCGAAAGTTTTGATGGTTTCTCAACCATTCCTTAACTTCAAACTCCCATATCTCGCGAACCGATTGACGAACTCGAGAAATTCCTGTTGAATCTGAAAGCAGAAACTCTACCGATTACAACGGTGTGTGTATTTTTGCCCTAGGCCATAGTAGTTATTGTTTTCGAGTATCAGACTTGCGAAAATTTTGATGGTTTCTCAACCATTCCTTAACTTCAAGCTCCCATATCTCCCGAACGGATTGACGAACACGAGAAATTCCTGTTGCATCTGATTGCAGTAACTCGCCCGAATACAACGGTATGTGTATTTTTGCCCTACGCCATAGTAGTTATTGGTTTCGAGTATCAGACTTGCGAAAACTTTGATGGTTTCTCAACCATTCCTTAACTTCAAACTCCCATATCTCGCGAACGGATTGACGAACTCGAGAAATTCCTGTTGAATCTGAAAGCAGAAACTCGCCCGATTACAACGGTATGTGTATTTTTGCCCTAGGCCATTGTAGTTAATGGTTCCGAGTATCAGACTTGCGAAAATTTTGATCGTTTCTCAACCATTCCTTAACTTAAAACTCCCATATCTCGCGAACGGATTGACGAACTCGAGAAATTCCTGTTGCATCTGAAAGTAGAAACTCGCCCGACTGCAACGGTATGTGTATTTTTGCCCTAGGCGATAGTAGTTACTGATTTCGAGTATCAGACTCGCGAAAATTTTTATGGTTTCTCATCCATTCCTTAACTTCAAATTCCCATATCTCGCGAACGGATTGAGGAAATCGAGCAATTCCTGTTGCATCTGAAAGTAGAAACTCGCCCGATTACAACGGTATGTGTATTTTTGCCCTAGGCCATTGTAGTTAATGGTTTCGAGTATCAGACTTGCGAAAATTTTGATCGTTTCTCAACCATTCCTTAACTTGAAACTCCCATATCTCGCGAACGGATTGACGAACTCGAGAAATTCCTGTTGCATCTGAAAGTAGAAACTCGCCCGACTGCAACGGTATGTGTATTTTTGTCCTAGGCGATAGTAGTTATTGGTTTCGAGTATCAGACTTGCGAAAATTTTGATGGTTCCTCAACCATTCCTTAACTTCAAGCTCCCACATCTCGCGAACCGATTGACGAACTCGAGAAATTCCTGTTGAATCTGAAAGCAGAAACTCGCCCGATTACAACGGTATGTGTATTTTTGCCCTAGACCATAGTTGTTATTGGTTTCGAGTATCAGATTCCGAAAATTTCGATGGTTTCTCAACCATTCCTTAATTTCAAACTCGCATATCTCGCGAACGGATTGTCGAACTCGAGAAATTCCTGTTGCATCTGAAAGTAGAAACTCGCCCGATTACAATGCTGTGTCTATTTTTGCCATAGGCCATAGTAGTTATTGGTTTCGAGTATCAGACTTGCGAAAATTTTGATGGTTCCTCAACCATTCCTTAACTTCAAGCTCCCACATCTCGCGAACCGATTGACGAACTCGAGAAATTCCTGTTGAATTTGAAAGCAGAAACTCGCCCGATTACAACGGTATGTGTATTTTTGCCCTAGACCATAGTTGTTATTGGTTTCGAGTATCAGATTCCGAAAATTTCGATGGTTTCTCAACCATTCCTTAATTTCAAACTCGCATATCTCGCGAACGGATTGTCGGACTCGAGAAATTCCTGTTGCATCTGAAAGTAGAAACTCGCCCGATTACAATGCTGTGTCTATTTTTGCCCTAGACCGTAGTAGTTATTGGTTTCGAGTATCAGATTCCGAAAATTTTAATGGTTTCTCAACCATTCCTTAACTTCAAGCTCCCATATCTCGCGAACGGATTGACGAACTCGAGAAATTCCTGTTGTATCTGAAAGTAGAAACTTGCCCGATTACAATGGTGTGTGTACTTTTCCCCTAGTCCATTCCAGTTATTGGTTTCGAGTATCAGACGTGCGAAAATTTTGATGGTTTCTCAAACATTCCTTAACTTCAAACTCCCATATCTCGCGAACCGATTGACGAACTCGAGAAATTCCTGTTGAATCTGAAAGCAGAAACTCGCCCGATTACAACGGTATGTGTATTTTTGCCCTAGGTCATAGTAGTTATTGTTTTCGAGTATCAGACTTGCGAAAATTTTGATGGTTTCTCAACCATTCCTTAACTTCAAGCTCCCATATCTCCCGAACGGATTGACGAACACGAGAAATTCCTGTTGCATCTGATTGCAGTAACTCGCCCGAATACAATGCCGTGTCTATTTTTGCCATAGGCCATAGTAGTTATTGGTTTCGAGTATCAGACTTGCGAAAATTTTGATGGTTTCTCAACCATTCCTTAACTTCAAACTCCCATATCTCGCGAACGGATTGACGAACTCGAGAAATTCCTGTTGAATCTTAAAGCAGAAACTCGCCCGATTACAACGGTATGTGTATTGTTGCTCTAGGCCATAGTAGTTAATGGTTTCGAGTATCAGACTTGGGAAAATTTTGACGGCTTCTCAACCATTCCTTAACTTCAAACTCCCATATCTCGTGAACGGATTGAGGAAATCAAGAAATTCCTGTTGCATCTGAAAGTAGAAACTCGCCCCATTACAAAGGTATGTGTACTTTTCCCCTAGGCCATTCCAGTTATTGGTTTCGAGTATCAGATTTGCGAAAATTTTGATGGTTTGTCAACCATTCTTTAACTTCATAATCCCATATCTCGCGAACGGATTGACGAACTCGAGAAATTCCTGTTGTATCTGAAAGTAGAAACTTGCCCGATTACAATGGTGTGTGTACTATTCCCCTAGGCCTTTCCAGTTATTGGTTTCGAGTATCAGACATGCGAAAATTTTGATGGTTTCTCAACCATTCCTTAACTTCAAACTCCCATATCTCGCGAACTGAATGACGATCTCGAGAAATTCCTGTTGCATCTGAAAGTAGAAACTCGACCCATTACAACGGTATGTGCATTTTTGCCCTAGGCCATTGTAGTTACTTGTTTCGAGTATAAGACTTGCGAAAATTTTGATGGTTTCTCAACCATTCCTTAACTTCAAACTCCTATATCTCGCGAACGGATTGACGAACTCGAGAAATTCCTGTCGAATCTGAAAGCAGAAACTCGCCCGATTACAACGGTATGTGTATTTTTGCCCTAGGCCATAGTAGTTAATGGTTTCGAGTATCAGTCTGGCGAAAATTTTGATGGTTTCTTAACCATTCCTTAACTTCAAACTCCCATATCTCGCGAACGGATTGACGAACTCGAGAAATTCCTGTTGTAACTGAAAGTAGAAACTTGCCCGATTACAATGGTGTGTGTACTTTTCCCCTAGGCCATTCCAGTTAATGGTTTCGAGTATCAGACATACGAAAATTTTGATGGTTTCTCAACCATACCTTAACTTCAAACTCCCATATCTCGCGAACTGAAAGACGATCTCGAGAAATTCCTGTTGCATCTGAAAGCAGAAACTCGACCGATTACAACGGTATGTCTATTTATGCCCTAGGCCATAGTAGTTATTGGTTTCGAGTATCAGTCTGGCGAAAATTTTGATGGTTTCTTAACCATTCCTTAACTTCAAACTCCCATATCTCGCGAACTGAATGACGATCTCGAGAAATTCCTGTTGCATCTGAAAGCAGAAACTCGCCCGATTACAACGGTATGTCTACTTTTGCCCTAGGGCATAGTAGTTACTGGTTTCGAGTATCAGACTTGCGAAAATTTTGATAGTTTCTCAACCATCTCTTAATTCCAAACTCCGATATTTCGCGAACGGATTGACGAATCCGAAAAATTTCTGTTGCATCTGAAAGTAGAAACTCTCCCGATTACAATGGTGTGTGTACTTTTCCCCAAGGCCATTCCAGTTATTGGTTTCGAGTATCAGATTTGCGAACATTTTTATGGTTTCTCAACAGTTCCTTAACTTCAAACTCCCATATCTCGCGAACGGATTGACGAACTCGAGAAATTCCTGTCGCATCTGAAAGCAGAAACTCGCCCGATTACAACGGTATGTGTATTTTTGCCCTAGGCCATAGTCGTTATTGATTGGGAGTATCAGACTTGCGAAAATTTTGATGGTTTCTCAACAATTTTACAACTTCAAACTTCCATGTATCGCGAACGGATTGACGATCTAGAGAAATTCCTGTTGCATCTGAAAGCAGAAACTCGCCCGATTACAACGGTATGTGCATTTTTGCCCTAGGCCATTGTAGTTACTTGTTTCGAGTATAAGACTTGCGAAAATTTTGATGGTTTCTCAACCATTCCTTAACTTCAAACTCCCATATCTCGCGAACGGATTGACGAACTCGAGAAATTCCTGTTGAATCTGAAAGCAGAAACTCGCCCGATTACAACAGTATTTGTATTTTTCCCCTAGGCCATTGTAGTTATTGGTTTCGAGTATCAGATTTACGAAAATTTTGATGGTTTCTCAACCATTGCTTAACTTCAAACACCCATATCTCGCGAACGGATTGACGAACTCGAGAAATTCCTGTTTCATCTGAAAGTAGAAACTCGACCGATTACAATGGTGTTTGTACTTTTCCCCTAGGCCATTCCAGTTATTGGTTTCGAGTATCAGATTTGCGAAAATTTTGATGGTATCTCAACCATTCCTTAACTTCAAACTCACATATCTCGCGAACGGATTGAGAACTCGAAAAATTCCTGTTGCATCTGAAAGTAGAAACTCGCCCGTTTACAATGGTGTGTGTACTTTTCCCCTAGGCCATTCCAGTTATTGGTTTCGAGTATCAGATTTGCTAAAATTTTGATGGCTTCTCCACAATTCCTTAACTTCAAACTCCCATATCTCGCGAACGGATTGACGAACTCGAAAAATTCCTGTCGCATCTGAAAGCAGAAACTCGCCCGATTACAACGGTATGTGTATTTTTGCCCTAGGCCATAGTAGTTATTGATTTCGAGTATCAGACTCGCGAAAATTTTGATGGTTTCTCAACCATTCCTTAACTTCAAACTCCCACATCTCGCGAACGGATTGCCGAACTCGAGAAATTCCTGTTGCATCTGATAGCAGAAACTCGCCCGTTTGCAACGGTGTGTGTATTTTTGTCCTAGGTCATAGTAGTTATTCGTTTCGAGTATCAGACTTGCGAAAATTTTGATGGTTTCTCAACCATTCCATAACTGCAAACTCCCATATATCGTGAACGGATTGACGAACTCGAGAAATTCCTTTTGCATCTGAAAGCAGAAACTCGCCCGATTACAACGGTATGTGTATTTTTGCTCTAGACAATAGTAGTTATTGGTTTCGAGTATCAGACTTGCGAAAACTTTGATGGTTTCTCAACCATTCCTTAATTTCAAACTCCCATATCTCGTGAACGGATTGAGGAAATCGAGAAGTTCCTATTGCATCTGAGGGCAGAAACTCGCCCGATTACAATGGTGTGTGTACTTTTCCCCTAGGCCATTCCAATTATTGGTTTAGTGTATCAGACTTGCGAAAATTTTAATGGACACTCAACCATTACTTAAATTCAAACTAACGTATCTCGCGAACGGATTGACGAACTCGAGAAATTCCCGTTGAATCTGAAAGTAGAAACTCGCCCGATAACAACTGTATGTGTATTTTTGCTCGAGACCATAGTAGTTATTGGTTTCGAGTATCAGACCTGCGAAAACTTTGATGGTTTCTTAACCATTCCTTAATTTCAAACTCCCATATCTCGCGAACGGATTGACGAACTCGAGAAATTTCTGTTGCATCTGAAAGCAGAAACTCGCCCGATTACAACGGTATGTGTATTTTTGCCCTAGGCCATAGTAGTTAATGGTTTCGAGTATCAGACTTGCGAAAATTTTGATGGTTTCTCAACCATTCCTTAACTTCAAACTCCCATATCTTGTGAACGGATTGAGGAATTCGAGAAATTCCTGTTGCATCTGAAAGTAGAAGCTCGCCCCATTACAACGGTATGTGTACGTTTGCCCTAGGCCATTCCAGTTATTGGTTTCGTGTATCAGACTTGCGAAATTTTTGATTGTTTCTCAACCATTGCTTAACTCCAAACTCCCATATCTCGCGAACGGATTGACGAACTCGAGAAGTTCCTATTGCATCTGAGGGCAGAAACTCGCCCGATTACAATGGTGTGTGTACATTTCCCCTAGGCTATTCCAGTTACTGGTTTCGAGTATCAGACTTGCGAAAATTTTAATGGACTCTCAACCATTCCTTAAATTCAAACTCCAATATCTCGCGAACGTATTGACGAACTCGAGAAATTTCTGTTGCATCTGAAAGCAGAAACTCGCCCGATTACAACGGTATGTGTATTTTTGCCCTAGGCCATAGTAGTTAATGGATTCGAGTATCAGACTTGCGAAAATTTTGATGGTTTCTCAACCATTCCTTAACTTCAAACTCCCATATCTCGTGAACGGATTGAGGAATTCGAGAAATTCCTGTTGCATCTGAAAGTAGAAGCTCGCCCCATTACAACCGTATGTGTACGTTTCCCCTAGGCCATTCCAGTTATTGGTTTCGAGTATCAAACTTGCGAAAATGTTGATGGTTTCTCAAACATTCCTTAACTTCAAACTCCCATATCTCGCGAACGGATTGACGAACTCGAGAAATTCCTGTTGAATATGAAAGCAGAAACTCGCCCGATTACAACGGTATGTGTATTTTTGCCCTAGACCATAGTAGTTATTGCTTTCGAGTATCAGATTCCGAAAATTTTGATGGATTCTCAACCATTCCTTAATTTCAAACTCTCATATCTCGCGAACGGGTTGATGTACTCGAGAAATTCCTGTTGGGTCTGAAAGCAGAAACTCGCCCGATTACAATGGTGTGTGTACTTTTCCCCTAGGCCATTCCAATCATTGGTTTCGTGTATCAGACTTGCGAAATTTTTGATTGTTTCTCAACCATTCCTCAAATTCAAGCTCCCACATCTCGGGAACGGATTGACGAACGCGAAAAATTCCTGTTGCATGTGAAAGCAGAAACTCGCCCGATTACATCGGTATGTGTATTTTTTCCGTAGGCCATAGTAGTTATTGATTTCGAGTATCAGACTTGCGAAAATTTTTATGGTTTCTCAACCATTCCTTCATTTCAAATTCCCATATCTCACGAACGGATTGAGGAAATCGAGAAATTCCTGTTGCATATGAAAGTAGAAACTCGCCCGATTACAACGGTATGTGAATTTTTGCCCTAGACCATAGTAGTTATTGGTTTCTAGTATCAGATTCCGAAAATTTTGATGGTTTCTCAACCATTCCTTAACTTCAAACTCCCATATCTCGCGAACGGATTGACGATCTCGAGAAATTCCTGTTGCACTTGAAAGCAGAAACTCGCCCGATTACAACGGTATGTGTATTTTTGCCCTAGACCAAAGTAGCTATTTGTTTCTAGTATTAGATTCCGAAAATTTTGATGGTTTCTCAACCATTCCTTAACTTCAAACACCCATATCTCGTGAACGCATTGAGGAAATCGAGAAATTCCTGTTGCATCTGAAAGTAGAAACTCGCCCGATTACAACGGCGTGTGTATTTTTCCCCTTGGCCATTGTAGTTATTGGTTTCGAGTATCAGACTTGCGAAAATTTTGATGGTTTCTCAACCATTCCTTAATTTCAAACTCGCATATCTCGCGAACGGATTGACGAACACGAGAAATTCCTGTTGCATCTGAAAGCAGAAACTCGCCCGATTACAGCGGTATGTGTATTTTTGCCCTAGACCATAGTAGCTATTGGTTTCTAGTATCAGATTCCGAAAATTTTGATGGTTTCTCAACCATTCCTTAACTTCAAACTCCCATATCTCGCGAACGGATTGACGAACACGAGAAATTCCTGTTGCATCTGAAAGCAGAAACTCGCCCGAATACAACAGGTATGTGTATTTGTGCCCTAGGCCATAGCAGCTATTGGTTTCGAGGATCAGACTTGCGAAAATTTTGATGGTTTCTCAACCATTCCTTAATTTCAAACTCGCATATCTCACGGACGGATTGAGGAAATCGAGAAATTCCTGTTGCATCTGAAAGTAGAAACTCGCCCGATTACAACGGTATGTGTATTTTTGCCCTAGACCATAGTAGTTATTGGTTTCGAGTATCAGACGTGCGAAAATTTTGATGGTTTCTCAAGCATTCCTTAATTTCAAACTCGCATATCTCGTGAACGGATTGACGAACTCGAGAAATTCCTGTTGCATCTGAAAGTAGAAACTCGCCCGATTACAACGGCGTGTGTATTTTTCCCCTTGGCCATTGTAGTTATTGGTTTCGAGTATCAGACGTGCGAAAATTTTAATGGTGTCTCAAGCATTCCTTAAATTCAAACTCGCATATCTCGTGAACGGATTGACGAACTCGAGAAATTCCTGTTGCATCTGAAAGCAGAAACTCGCCCGATTACAAGGGTGTTTGTATTTTTGCCCTAGACCACAGTAGTTAATGGTTTCGAGTATCAGACTTGCGAAAATTTTGATGGTTTCTCAACCATTCCTTAACTTCAAACTCCCATATCTCGTGAACGGATTGAGGAATTCGAGAAATTCCTGTTGCACTTGAAAGCAGAAACTCGCCCGATTACAACGGTATGTGTATTTTTGCCCTAGACCATAGTAGCTATTTGTTTCTAGTATTAGATTCCGAAAATTTTGATGGTTTCTCAAACATTCCTTAACTTCAAACTCCCATATCTCGCGAACAGATTGACGAACTGGAGAAATTCCTGTTGAATCTGAAAGCAGAAACTCGCCCGATTACAACGGTATGTGTATTTTTGCCCTAGTCCATGGTAGTTATTGGTTTCGAGTATCAGATTCCGAAAGTTTTGATGGTTTCTCAACCATTCCTTAACTTCAAACTCCCATACCTCGCGAACGGATTGACGAACTCGAGAAATTTTGGTTGCACCTGAAATCAGAAATTCGCCCGATCACAACGGTATGTGTATTTTTGCCCTAGGCCATAGTAGTTAATGGTTTCGGGTATCAGACTTGCGAAAATTTTAATGGTTTCTCAACCATTCCTTAACTTCAAACTCCCATATCTCGTGAACGGATTGAGGAAATCGAGAAATTCCTGTTGCATCTGAAAGTAGAAACTCGCCCGATTACAACGGCGTGTGTATTTTTCCCCTTGGCCATTGTAGTTATTGGTTTCGAGTATCAGACTTGTGAAAATTTTGATGGTTTCTCAACCATTCCTTAATTTCAAACTCGCATATCTCGCGAACGGATTGACGAACTCGAGAAATTCCTGTTGCATCTGAAAGCAGAAACTCGCCCGATTACAGCGGTATGTGTATTTTTGCCCTAGACCATAGTAGCTATTGGTTTCTAGTATCAGATTCCGAAAATTTTGATGGTTTCTCAACCATTCCTTAACTTCAAACTTCCATATCTCGCGAACGGATTGACGAACACGAGAAATTCCTATTGCATCTGAAAGCAGAAACTCGCCCGAATACAACATGTATGTGTATTTGTGCCCTAGGCCATAGCAGCTATTGGTTTCGAGGATCAGACTTGCGAAAATTTTGATGGTTTCTCAACCATTCCTTAATTTCAAACTCGCATATCTCACGAACGGATTGAGGAAATCGAGAAATTCCTGTTGCATCTGAAAGTAGAAACTCGCACGAATACAACAGGTATGTGTATTTTTGCCCTAGACCATAGTAGTTATTGGTTTCGAGTATCAGATTGGCGAAAATTTTGATGGTTTCTCAACCATTCCTTAACTTCAAACTCCCATATCTCGTGAACGGATTGAGGAAATCGAGAAATTCCTGTTGTAAATGAAAGTAGAAACTCGCCCGATTACAACGGTGTGTGTATTTTTCCCCTTGGCCATTGTAGTTATTGGTTTCGAGTATCAGATTGGCGAAAATTTTGATGGTTTCTCAACCATTCCTTAATTTCAAACACCCATATCTCGTGAACGGATTGAGGAAAACGAGAAATTCCTGTTGCATCTGAAAGTAGAATCTCGCACGATTACAAGGGTATGTGTATTTTTGCCCTAGGCCATAGTAGTTATGCATTTCGAGTATCAGACTCGCGAAAATTTTTATGGTTTCTCAACCAATCCTTAACTTCAAATTCCCATATCCCACGAACGGATTGAGGAAATCGAGAAATTCCTGTTGCATCTGAAAGTAGAAACTCGCCCGATTACAACGTTATTTGTATTTTTGCCCTAGACCACAGTAGTTAATGATTTCGAGTATCAGACTTGCGAAAATTTTGATGGTTTCTCAACCATTCCTTAACTTCAAACTCCCATATCTCACGAACGGATTGAGGAAATCGAGAAATTCCTGTTGCATCTGAAAGTAGAAACTCGCACGAATACAACAGGTATGTGTATTTTTGCCCTAGACCATAGTAGTTATTGGTTTCGAGTATCAGATTGGCGAAAATTTTGATGGTTTCTCAACCATTCCTTAACTTCAAACTCCCATATCTCGTGAACGGATTGAGGAAATCGAGAAATTCCTGTTGTAAATGAAAGTAGAAACTCGCCCGATTACAACGGTGTGTGTATTTTTCCCCTTGGCCATTGTAGTTATTGGTTTCGAGTATCAGACTTACGAAAATTTTGATGGTTTCTCAAACATTCCTTAACTTCAAACACCCATATCTCGTGAACGGATTGAGGAAATCGAGAAATTCCTGTTGCATCTGAAAGTAGAAGCTCGCCCCATTACAACGGTATGCGTACTTTTCCCCTAGGCCATTCCAGTTATTGGTTTCGAGTATCAGACTTGCGAAAATTTTGATGGTTTCTCAAACATTCCTTAACTTCAAACTCCCATATCTCGCGAACAGATTGACGAACTGGAGAAATTCCTGTTGAATCTGAAAGCAGAAACTCGCCCGATTACAACGGTATGTGTATTTTTGCCCTAGACCATAGTAGTTATTGGTTTCGAGTATCAGATTCCGAAAGTTTTGATGGTTTCTCAACCATTCCTTAACTTCAAACTCCCATATCTCGCGAACGGATTGACGAACTCGAGAAATTTTGGTTGCACCTGAAAGCAGAAATTCGCCCGATTACAACGGTATGTGTATTTTTGCCCTATGCCATAGTAGTTAATGGTTTCGGGTATCATACTTGCGAAAATTTTAATGGTTTCTCAACCATTCCTTAACTTCAAACTCCCATATCTCGTGAACGGAATGAGGAAATCGAGAAATTCCTGTTGCATCTGAAAGTAGAAACTCGCCCGATTACAACGGCGTGTGTATTTTTCCCCTTGGCCATTGTAGCTATTGGTTTCGAGTATCACACTTGCGAAAATTTTGATGGTTTCTCAACCATTCCTTAATTTCAAACTCGCATATCTCGCGAACGGATTGACGAACTCGAGAAATTCCTGTTGCATCTGAAAGCAGAAACTCGCCCGATTACAGCGGTATGTGTATTTTTGCCCTAGACCATAGTAGCTATTCGTTTCTAGTATCAGATTCCGAAAATTTTGATGGTTTCTCAACCATTCCTTAACTTCAAACTCCCATATCTCGCGAACGGATTGACGAACACGAGAAATTCCTATTGCATCTGAAAGCAGAAACTCGCCCGAATACAACAGGTATGTGTATTTGTGCCCTAGGCCATAGCAGCTATTGGTTTTGAGGAGCAGACTTGCGAAAATTTTGATGGTTTCTCAACCATTCCTTAATTTCAAACTCGCATATCTCACGAACGGATTGAGGAAATCGAGAAATTCCTGTTGCATCTGAAAGTAGAAACTCGCCCGATTACAACGGTATGTGTATTTTTGCCCTAGACCATAGTAGTTATTGGTTTCGAGTATCAGACGTGCGAAAATTTTGATGGTTTCTCAAGCATTCCTTAATTTCAAACTCGCATATCTCGTGAACGGATTGACGAAATCGAGAAATTCCAGTTGCATCTGAAAGCAGAAACTCGCCCGATTACAACGTTATTTGTATTTTTGCCCTAGACCACAGTAGTTAATGATTTCGAGTATCAGACTTACGAAAATTTTGATGGTTTCTCAAACATTCCTTAATTTCAAACACCCATATCTCGTGAACGGATTGAGGAAAACGAGAAATTCCTGTTGCATCTGAAAGTAGAATCTCGCCCGATTACAAGGGTATGTGTATTTTTGCCCAAGGCCATAGTAGTTATTCATTTCGAGTATCAGACTCGCGAAAATTTTTATGGTTTCTCAACCATTCCTTAACTTCAAATTCCCATATCCCACGAACGGATTGAGGAAATCGAGAAATTCCTGTTGCATCTGAAAGTAGAAACTCGCCCGATTACAACGGTGTGTGTATTTTTCCCCTTGGCCATTGTAGTTATTGGTTTCGAGTATCAGACTTACGAAAATTTTGATGGTTTCTCAAACATTCCTTAATTTCAAACACCCATATCTCGTGAACGGATTGAGGAAAACGAGAAATTCCTGTTGCATCTGAAAGTAGAATCTCGCCCCATTACAACGGTATGTGTACTTTTCCCCTGGGCCATTCCAGTTATTGGTTTCGAGTATCAGACTTGCGAAAATTTTGATGGTTTCTCAACCATTCCTCAACTTCAAACTCCCACATCTCGGGAACGGATTGACGAACGCGAAAAGTTCCTGTTGCATGTGAAAGCAGAAACTCGCCCGATTACATCGGTATGTGTATTTTTTCCGTAGGCCATAGTAGTTATTGATTTCGAGTATCAGACTTGCGAAAATTTTTATGGTTTCTCAACCATTCCTTCATTTCAAATTCCCATATCTCACGAACGGATTGAGGAAATCGAGAAATTCCTGTTGCATATGAAAGTAGAAACTCGCCCGATTACAACGGTATGTGAATTTTTGCCCTAGACCATAGTAGTTATTGGTTTCTAGTATCAGATTCCGAAAATTTTGATGGTTTCTCAACCTTTCCTTAACTTCAAACTCCCATATCTCGCGAACGGATTGACGAACGCGAGAAATTCCTGTTGCATCTGAAAGCAGAAACTCGCCCGATTACAACGGTATGTGTATTTTTGCCCTAGACCATAGTAGTTATTTGTTTCGAGTATCAGATTTGCGAAAATTTTGATGGTTTCTCAACCATTCCGTAACTTCAAACTCCCATATCTCGCGAACGGATTGACGATCTCGAGAAATTCCTGTTGCATCTGAAAGGAGAAACTCGCCCGATTACCAGGATATGTGTGTTTTTCCCCTAGGCCATTGTAGTTATTGGTTTCGAGTATCAGACTTGCGAAAATTTTGATGGTTTCTCAACCATTCCTTAACTTCAAACTCCCATATCTCGCGAACGGTTTGAGGAAATCGAGAAATTCCTGTTGCATCTGAAAGTAGAAGCTCGCCCCATTACAACGGTATGCGTATTTTTGCCCTAGACCATAGTAGCTATTGGTTTCTAGTATCAGATTCCGAAAATTTTGATGGTTTCTCAACCTTTCCTTAACTTCAAACTCCCATATCTCGCGAACGGATTGACGAACGCGAGAAATTCCTGTTGCATCTGAAAGCAGAAACTCGCCCGAATACAACAGGTATGTGTATTTGTGCCCTAGGCCATAGCAGCTATTGGTTTCGAGGATCAGACTTGCGAAAATTTTGATGGTTTCTCAACCATTCCTTAATTTCAAACTCGCATATCTCACGAACGGATTGAGGAAATCGAGAAATTCCTGTTGCATCTGAAAGTAGAAACTCGCCCGATTACAACGGTATGTGTATTTTTGCCCTAGACCATAGTAGTTATTGGTTTCGAGTATCAGACGTGCGAAAATTTTGATGGTTTCTCAACCATTCCTTAACTTCAAACACCCATATCTCGGGAACGGATTGAGGAAATCGAGAAATTCCTGTTGCATCTGAAAGTAGAAGCTCGCCCCATTACAACGGTTTGTGTACTTTTCCCCTAGGCCATTCCAGTTATTGGTTTCGAGCATCAGACTTGCGAAAATTTTGATGGTTTCTCAAACATTCCTTACCTTCAAACTCCCATATCTCGCGAACGGATTGACGAACTGGAGAAATTCCTGTTGAATCTGAAAGCAGAAACTCGCCCGATTACAACAGGTATGTGTATTTTTGCCCTAGGCCATAGCAGCTATTGGTTTCGAGGTTCAGACTTGCGAAAATTTTGATGGTTTCTCAACCATTCCTTAATTTCAAACTCGCATATCTCACGAACGGATTGAGGAAATCGAGAAATTCCTGTTGCATCTGAAAGTAGAAACTCGCCCGATTACAACGGTATGTGTATTTTTGCCCTAGACCATAGTAGTTATTGGTTTCGAGTATCAGACGTGCGAAAATTTTGATGGTTTCTCAAGCATTCCTTAATTTCAAACTCGCATATCTCGTGAACGGATTGACGAACTCGAGAAATTCCTGTTGCATCTGAAAGTAGAAACTCGCCCGATTACAACGGCGTGTGAATTTTTCCCCTTGGCCATTGTAGTTATTGGTTTCGAGTATCAGACGTGCGAAAATTTTGATGGTGTCTCAAGCATTCCTTAATTTCAAACTCGCATATCTCGTGAACGGATTGACGAACTCGAGAAATTCCTGTTGCATCTGAAAGCAGAAACTCGCCCGATTACAAGGGTGTTTGTATTTTTGCCCTAGACCACAGTAGTTAATGGTTTCGAGTATCAGACTTGCGAAAATTGTGATGGTTTCTCAACCATTCCTTAACTTCAAACACCCATATCTCGGGAACGGATTGAGGAAATCGAGAAATTCCTGTTGCATCTGAAAGTAGAAGCTCGCCCCATTACAACGGTTTGTGTACTTTTCCCCTAGGCCATTCCAGTTATTGGTTTCGAGCATCAGACTTGCGAAAATTTTGATGGTTTCTCAAACATTCCTTAACTTCAAACTCCCATATCTCGCGAACGGATTGACGAACTGGAGAAATTCCTGTTGAATCTGAAAGCAGAAACTCGCCCGATTACAACAGGTATGTGTATTTTTGCCCTAGGCCATAGTAGTTATTGGTTTCGAGGATCAGACTTGGGAAAATTTTGATGGTTTCTCAAACATTCCTTAATTTCAAACTCGCATATCTCACGAACGGAGTGAGGAAATCGAGAAATTCCTGTTGCATCTGAAAGTAGAAACTCGCCCGATTACAACGGTATGTGTATTTTTGCCCTAGACCATAGTAGTTATTGATTTCGAGTATCAGACGTGCGAAAATTTTGATGGTTTCTCAAGCATTCCTTAATTTCAAACTCGCATATCTCGTGAACGGATTGACGAAATCGAGAAATTCCAGTTGCATCTGAAAGCAGAAACTCGCCCGATTACACCGTTATTTGTATTTTTGCCCTAGACCACAGTAGTTAATGATTTCGAGTATCAGACTTGCAAAAATTTTGATGGTTTCTCAACCATTCCTTAACTTCAAACTCGCATATCTCACGAACGGATTGAGGAAATCGAGAAATTCCTGTTGCATCTGAAAGTAGAAACTCGCCCGATTACAACGGTATGTGTATTTTTGCCCTAGACCATAGTAGTTATTGGTTTCGAGTATCAGACGTGCGAAAATTTTTATGGTTTCTCAAGCATTCCTTAATTTCAAACTCGCATATCTCGTGAACGGATTGACGAAATCGAGAAATTCCAGTTGCATCTGAAAGCAGAAACTCGCCCGATTACAACGTTATTTGTATTTTTGCCCTAGACCACAGTAGTTAATGATTTCGAGTATCAGACTTGCGAAAATTTTGACGGTTTCTCAACCATTCCTTAATTTCAAACTCCTATATCTCGCGAACCGATTGACGAACTCGAGAAATTCCTGTTGAATCTGAAGGCAGAAACTCGCCCGATTACAACGGTATGTGTTTTTTTGCCCTAGGCCATAGTAGTTAATGGTTTCGAGTGCCAGACTTGCGAAAATTTTGATGGTTTCTCAACTATTCCTTAACTTCAAACTCCCATATCTCGCGAACGGATTGACGAACACGAGAAATTCCTGTTGCATCTGAAAGCAGAAACTCGTCCGAATACAACAGGTGTGTGTATTTTTGCCCTAGGCCATAGTAGTTATTGGTTTCGAGGATCAGACTTGCGAAAATTTTGATGGTTTCTCAACTATTCCTTAACTTCAAACTCCCATATCTCACGAACGGATTGAGGAAATCGAGAAATTCCTGTAGCATCTGAAAGTAGAAACTCGCCCGATTACAACGGTATGTGTATTTTTGCCCTAGACCATAGTAGTTATTGGTTTCGAGTATCAGACGTGCGAAAATTTTGATGGTTTCTCAAGCATTCCTTAATTTCAAACTCGCATATCTCGTGAACGGATTGACGAAGTCGAGAAATTCCTGTTGCATCTGAAAGCAGAAACTCGCCCGATTACAACGGTATTTGTATTTTTGCCCTAGACCACAGTAGTTAATGGTTTCGAGTATCAGACTTGCGAAAATTTTGATGGTTTCTCAACCATTCCTTAACTTCAAACTCCCATATCTCGCGAACGGATTGACGATCTCAAGAAATTCCTGTTGCACTTGAAAGCAGAACCTCGCCCGATTACAACGGTATGTGTATTTTTGCCCTAGACCATAGTAGCTATTGGTTTCTAGTATTAGATTCCGAAAATTTTGATGGTTTCTCAACCATTCCTTAACTTCAAACACCCATATCTCGTGAACGGATTGAGGAAAACGAGAAATTCCTGTTGCATCTGAAAGTAGAATCTCGCCCCATTACAACGGTATGTGTACTTTTCCCCTGGGCCATTCCAGTTATTGGTTTCGAGTATCAGACTTGCGAAAATTTTGATGGTTTCTCAACCATTCCTCAACTTCAAACTCCCACATCTCGGGAACGGATTGACGAACGCGAAAAATTCCTGTTGCATGTGAAAGCAGAAACTCGCCCGATTACATCGGTATGTGTATTTTTTCCGTAGGCCATAGTAGTTATTGATTTCGAGTATCAGACTTGCGAAAATTTTTATGGTTTCTCAACCATTCCTTCATTTCAAATTCCCATATCTCACGAACGGATTGAGGAAATCGAGAAATTCCTGTTGCATATGAAAGTAGAAACTCGCCCGATTACAACGGTATGTGAATTTTTGCCCTAGACCATAGTAGTTATTGGTTTCTAGTATCAGATTCCGAAAATTTTGATGGTTTCTCAACCTTTCCTTAACTTCAAACTCCCATATCTCGCGAACGGATTGACGAACGCAAGAAATTCCTGTTGCATCTGAAAGCAGAAACTCGCCCGATTACAACGGTATGTGTATTTTTGCCCTAGACCATAGTAGTTATTTGTTTCGAGTATCAGATTTGCGAAAATTTTGATGGTTTCTCAACCATTCCGTAACTTCAAACTCCCATATCTCGCGAACGGATTGACGATCTCGAGAAATTCCTGTTGCATCTGAAAGGAGAAACTCGCCCGATTACCAGGATATGTGTGTTTTTCCCCTAGGCCATTGTAGTTATTGGTTTCGAGTATCAGACTTGCGAAAATTTTGATGGTTTCTCAACCATTCCTTAACTTCAAACTCCCATATCTCGCGAACGGTTTGAGGAAATCGAGAAATTCCTGTTGCATCTGAAAGTAGAAGCTCGCCCCATTACAACGGTATGCGTATTTTTGCCCTAGACCATAGTAGCTATTGGTTTCTAGTATCAGATTCCGAAAATTTTGATGGTTTCTCAACCTTTCCTTAACTTCAAACTCCCATATCTCGCGAACGGATTGACGAACGCGAGAAATTCCTGTTGCATCTGAAAGCAGAAACTCGCCCGAATACAACAGGTATGTGTATTTGTGCCCTAGGCCATAGCAGCTATTGGTTTCGAGGATCAGACTTGCGAAAATTTTGATGGTTTCTCAACCATTCCTTAATTTCAAACTCGCATATCTCACGAACGGATTGAGGAAATCGAGAAATTCCTGTTGCATCTGAAAGTAGAAACTCGCCCGATTACAACGGTATGTGTATTTTTGCCCTAGACCATAGTAGTTATTGGTTTCGAGTATCAGACGTGCGAAAATTTTGATGGTTTCTCAACCATTCCTTAACTTCAAACACCCATATCTCGGGAACGGATTGAGGAAATCGAGAAATTCCTGTTGCATCTGAAAGTAGAAGCTCGCCCCATTACAACGGTTTGTGTACTTTTCCCCTAGGCCATTCCAGTTATTGGTTTCGAGCATCAGACTTGCGAAAATTTTGATGGTTTCTCAAACATTCCTTAACTTCAAACTCCCATATCTCGCGAACGGATTGACGAACTGGAGAAATTCCTGTTGAATCTGAAAGCAGAAACTCGCCCGATTACAACAGGTATGTGTATTTTTGCCCTAGGCCATAGCAGCTATTGGTTTCGAGGATCAGACTTGCGAAAATTTTGATGGTTTCTCAACCATTCCTTAATTTCAAACTCGCATATCTCACGAACGGATTGAGGAAATCGAGAAATTCCTGTTGCATCTGAAAGTAGAAACTCGCCCGATTACAACGGTATGTGTATTTTTGCCCTAGACCATAGTAGTTATTGGTTTCGAGTATCAGACGTGCGAAAATTTTGATGGTTTCTCAAGCATTCCTTAATTTCAAACTCGCATATCTCGTGAACGGATTGACGAACTCGAGAAAGTCCTGTTGCATCTGAAAGTAGAAACTCGCCCGATTACAACGGCGTGTGAATTTTTCCCCTTGGCCATTGTAGTTATTGGTTTCGAGTATCAGACGTGCGAAAATTTTGATGGTGTCTCAAGCATTCCTTAATTTCAAACTCGCATATCTCGTGAACGGATTGACGAACTCGAGAAATTCCTGTTGCATCTGAAAGCAGAAACTCGCCCGATTACAAGGGTGTTTGTATTTTTGCCCTAGACCACAGTAGTTAATGGTTTCGAGTATCAGACTTGCGAAAATTTTGATGGTTTCTCAACCATTCCTTAACTTCAAACACCCATATCTCGGGAACGGATTGAGGAAATCGAGAAATTCCTGTTGCATCTGAAAGTAGAAGCTCGCCCCATTACAACGGTTTGTGTACTTTTCCCCTAGGCCATTCCAGTTATTGGTTTCGAGCATCAGACTTGCGAAAATTTTGATGGTTTCTCAAACATTCCTTAACTTCAAACTCCCATATCTCGCGAACGGATTGACGAACTGGAGAAATTCCTGTTGAATCTGAAAGCAGAAACTCGCCCGATTACAACAGGTATGTGTATTTTTGCCCTAGGCCATAGTAGTTATTGGTTTCGAGGATCAGACTTGGGAAAATTTTGATGGTTTCTCAAACATTCCTTAATTTCAAACTCGCATATCTCACGAACGGAGTGAGGAAATCGAGAAATTCCTGTTGCATCTGAAAGTAGAAACTCGCCCGATTACAACGGTATGTGTATTTTTGCCCTAGACCATAGTAGTTATTGGTTTCGAGTATCAGACGTGCGAAAATTTTGATGGTTTCTCAAGCATTCCTTAATTTCAAACTCGCATATCTCGTGAACGGATTGACGAAATCGAGAAATTCCAGTTGCATCTGAAAGCAGAAACTCGCCCGATTACACCGTTATTTGTATTTTTGCCCTAGACCACAGTAGTTAATGATTTCGAGTATCAGACTTGCAAAAATTTTGATGGTTTCTCAACCATTCCTTAACTTCAAACTCGCATATCTCACGAACGGATTGAGGAAATCGAGAAATTCCTGTTGCATCTGAAAGTAGAAACTCGCCCGATTACAACGGTATGTGTATTTTTGCCCTAGACCATAGTAGTTATTGGTTTCGAGTATCAGACGTGCGAAAATTTTTATGGTTTCTCAAGCATTCCTTAATTTCAAACTCGCATATCTCGTGAACGGATTGACGAAATCGAGAAATTCCAGTTGCATCTGAAAGCAGAAACTCGCCCGATTACAACGTTATTTGTATTTTTGCCCTAGACCACAGTAGTTAATGATTTCGAGTATCAGACTTGCGAAAATTTTGACGGTTTCTCAACCATTCCTTAATTTCAAACTCCTATATCTCGCGAACCGATTGACGAACTCGAGAAATTCCTGTTGAATCTGAAGGCAGAAACTCGCCCGATTACAACGGTATGTGTATTTTTGCCCTAGACCATAGTAGTTATTGGTTTCGAGGATCAGACTTGCGAAAATTTTGATGGTTTCTCAACTATTCCTTAACTTCAAACTCCCATATCTCACGAACGGATTGAGGAAATCGAGAAATTCCTGTAGCATCTGAAAGTAGAAACTCGCCCGATTACAACGGTATGTGTATTTTTGCCCTAGACCATAGTAGCTATTGGTTTCTAGTATTAGATTCCGAAAATTTTGATGGTTTCTCAACCATTCCTTAACTTCAAACACCCATATCTCGTGAATGGATTGAGGAAATCGAGAAATTCCTGTTGCATCTGAAAGTAGAAGCTCGCCCGATTACAACGGTATGTGTACATTACTCCTAGGCCATTCCAGTTATTGTTTTCGAGTATCAGACTTGCGAAAATTTTGATGGTTTCTGAAACATTCCTTAACTTCAAACTCCCATATCTGGCGAACGGATTGACGAACTCGAGAAATTCCTGTTGAATCGGAAAGCAGAAACTCGCCCGATTACAACGGTATTTGTATTTTTGCCCGAGACCATAGTAGTTATTGGTTTCGAGTATCAGATTCCGAAAATTTTGATGGTTTCTCAACCATTCCTTAACTGCAAACTCCCATATCTCGCGAACGGATTGACGAACTCGAGAAATTCCTGTTGCACCTGAAAGCAGAAACTCGCCCGATTACAACGGTATGTGTACATTTCTCCTAGGCCATTCCAGTTATTGTTTTCGCATATCAGACTTTCGAAAATTTTGATGGTTTCTGAAACATTCCTTAACTTCAAACTCCCATATCTCGCGAACGGATTGACGAACTCGAGAAATTCCTGTTGAATCGGAAAGCAGAAACTCGCCCGATTACAACGGTATGTGTATTTTTGCCCGAGACCATAGTAGTTATTGGTTTCGAGTATCAGATTCCGAAAATTTTGATGGTTTCTCAACCATTCCTTAATTTCAAACTCCCATATCTCGCGAACGGATTGACGAACTCGAGAAATTCCTGTTGCACCTGAAAGCAGAAACTCGCCCGATTACAACGGTATGTGTATTTTTGCCCTAGGCCATAGTAGTTATTCATTTCGAGTATCAGACTCGCGAAAATTTTTATGGTTTCTCAACCATTCCTTAACTTCAAATTCCCATATCTCACGAACGGATTGAGGAAATCGAGAAATTCCTGTTGCATCTGAAAGTAGAAACTCGCCCGATTACAAAGGTGTGTGTATTTTTCCCCTTGGCCATTGTAGTTATTGGTTTCGAGTATCAGACTTACGAAAATTTTGATGGTTTCTCAAACATTCCTTAACTTCAAACTCCCATATCTCGCGAACGGATTGACGAACTGGAGAAATTCCTGTTGAATCTGAAAGCAGAACCTCGCCCGATTACAACGGTATGTGTATTTTTGCCCTAGACCATAGTAGCTATTGGTTTCTAGTATTAGATTCCGAAAATTTTGATGGTTTCTCGACCATTCCTTAACTTCAAACACCCATATCTCGTGAATGGATTGAGGAAATCGAGAAATTCCTGTTGCATCTGAAAGTAGAAGCTCGCCCGATTACAACGGTATGTGTACATTACTCCTAGGCCATTCCAGTTATTGTTTTCGAGTATCAGACTTGCGAAAATTTTGATGGTTTCTGAAACATTCCTTAACTTCAAACTCCCATATCTGGCGAACGGATTGACGAACTCGAGAAATTCCTGTTGAATCGGAAAGCAGAAACTCGCCCGATTACAACGGTATGTGTATTTTTGCCCGAGACCATAGTAGTTATTGGTTTCGAGTATCAGATTCCGAAAATTTTGATGGTTTCTCAACCATTCCTTAACTGCAAACTCCCATATCTCGCGAACGGATTGACGAACTCGAGAAATTCCTGTTGCACCTGAAAGCAGAAACTCGCCCGATTACAACGGTATGTGTACATTTCTCCTAGGCCATTCCAGTTATTGTTTTCGCATATCAGACTTTCGAAAATTTTGATGGTTTCTGAAACATTCCTTAACTTCAAACTGCCATATCTCGCGAACGGATTGACGAACTCGAGAAATTCCTGTTGAATCGGAAAGCAGAAACTCGCCCGATTACAACGGTATGTGTATTTTTGCCCGAGACCATAGTAGTTATTGGTTTCGAGTATCAGATTCCGAAAATTTTGATGGTTTCTCAACCATTCCTTAATTTCAAACTCCCATATCTCGCGAACGGATTGACGAACTCGAGAAATTCCTGTTGCACCTGAAAGCAGAAACTCGCCCGATTACAACGGTATGTGTATTTTTGCCCTAGGCCATAGTAGTTATTCATTTCGAGTATCAGACTCGCGAAAATTTTTATGGTTTCTCAACCATTCCTTAACTTCAAATTCCCATATCTCACGAACGGATTGAGGAAATCGAGAATTTCCTGTTGCATCTGAAAGTAGAAACTCGCCCGATTACAAAGGTGTGTGTATTTTTCCCCTTGGCCATTGTAGTTATTGGTTTCGAGTATCAGACTTACGAAAATTTTGATGGTTTCCCAAACATTCCTTAACTTCAAACTCCCATATCTCGCGAACGGATTGACGAACTGGAGAAATTCCTGTTGAATCTGAAAGCAGAAACTCGCCCGATTACAACGGTATGTGTATTTTTGCCCTAGACCTTAGTAGTTATTGGTTTCGAGTATCAGATTCCGAAAATTTTGATGGTTTCTCAACCTTTCCTTAACTTCAAACTCCCATATCTCGCGAACGGATTGCCGAACTCGAGAAATTTCGGTTGCATCTGAAAGCAGAAATTCGCCCGATTACAACGGTATGTTTATTTTTGCCCTAGGCCATAGTAGTTAATGGTTTCGAGTATCAGACTTGCGAAAATTTTGATGGTTTCTCAACCATTCCTTAAGTTCAAACTCCCATATCTCACGAACGGATTGAGGAAATCGAGAAATTCCTGTTGCATCTGAAAGTAGAAACTCGCCCGATTACAAAGGTGTGTGTATTTTTCCCCTTGGCCATTGTAGTTATTGGTTTCGAGTATCAGACTTACGAAAATTTTGATGGTTTCTCAAACATTCCTTAACTTCAAACTCCCATATCTCGCGAACGGATTGACGAACTGGAGAAATTCCTGTTGCATCTGAAAGCAGAAACTCGTCCGAATACAACAGGTGTGTGTATTTTTGCCCTAGGCCATAGTAGTTATTGGTTTCGAGTATCAGACGTGCGAAAATTTTGATGGTTTCTCAAGCATTCCTTAATTTCAAACTCGCATATAACGTGAACGGATTGACGAACTCGAGAAATTCCTGTTGCATCTGAAAGTAGAAACTCGCCCGATTACAAAGGCGTGTGAATTTTTCCCCTTGGCCATTGTAGTTATTGGTTTCGAGTATCAGACGTGCGAAAATTTTGATGGTGTCTCAAGCATTCCTTAATTTCAAACTCGCATATCTCGTGAACGGATTGACGAACTCGAGAAATTCCTGTTGCATCTGAAAGCAGAAACTCGCCCGATTACAAGGGTGTTTGTATTTTTGCCCTAGACCACAGTAGTTAATGGTTTCGAGTATCAGACTTGCGAAAATTTTGATGGTTTCTCAACCATTCCTTAACTTCAAACACCCATATCTCGGGAACGGATTGAGGAAATCGAGAAATTCCTGTTGCATCTGAAAGTAGAAGCTCGCCCCATTACAACGGTTTGTGTACTTTTCCCCTAGGCCATTCCAGTTATTGGTTTCGAGCATCAGACATGCGAAAATTTTGATGGTTTCTCAAACATTCCTTAACTTCAAACTCCCATATCTCGCGAAACGATTGACGAACTGGAGAAATTCCTGTTGAATCTGAAAGCAGAAACTCGCCCGATTACAACGGGTATGTGTAATTTTGCCCTAAGCCATAGTAGTTATTGGTTTCGAGGATCAGACTTGGGAAAATTTTGATGGTTTCTCAAACATTCCTTAATTTCAAACTCGCATATCTCACGAACGGAGTGAGGAAATCGAGAAATTCCTGTTGCATCTGAAAGTAGAAACTCGCCCGATTACAACGGTATGTGTATTTTTGCCCTAGACCATTGTAGTTATTGGTTTCGAGTATCAGACGTGCGAAAATTTTGATGGTTTCTCAAGCATTCCTTAATTTCAAACTCGCATATCTCTTGAACAGATTGACGAAATCGAGAAATTCCAGTTGCATCTGAAAGCAGAAACTCGCCCGATTACAACGTTATTTGTATTTTTGCCCTAGACCACAGTAGTTAATGATTTCGATTATCAGACTTGCAAAAATTTTGATGGTTTCTCAACCATTCCTTAACTTCAAACTCGCATATCTCACGAACGGATTGAGGAAATCGAGAAATTCCTGTTGCATCTGAAAGTAGAAACTCGCCCGATTACAACGGTATGTGTATTTTTGCCCTAGACCATAGTTGTTATTGGTTCCGAGTATCAGACGTGCGAAAATTTTGATGGTTTCTCAAGCATTCCTTAATTTCAAACTCGCATATCTCGTGAACGGATTGACGAAATCGAGAAATTCCAGTTGCATCTGAAAGCAGAAACTCGCCCGATTACAACGTTATTTGTATTTTTGCCCTAGACCACAGTAGTTAATGATTTCGAGTATCAGACTTGCGAAAATTTTGACGGTTTCTCAACCATTCCTTAATTTCAAACTCCTATATCTCGCGAACCGATTGACGAACTCGAGAAATTCCTGTTGAATCTGAAGGCAGAAACTCGCCCGATTACAACGGTATGTGTATTTTTGCCCTAGGCCATAGTAGTTAATGGTTTCGAGTGCCAGAATTGCGAAAATTTTGATGGTTTCTCAACTAATCCTTAGCTTCAAACTCCCATATCTCGCGAACGGATTGACGAACACGAGAAATTCCTGTTGCATCTGAAAGCAGAAACTCGTCCGAATACAACAGGTGTGTGTATTTTTGCCCTAGGCCATAGTTGTTATTGGTTTCGAGGATCAGACTTGCGAAAATTTTGATGGTTTCTCAACTATTCCTTAACTTCAAACTCCCATATCTCTCGAACGGATCGAGGAAATCGAGAAATTCCTGTTGCATCTGAAAGTAGAAACTCGCCCGATTACAACGGTATGTGTATTTTTGCCCTAGACCATAGTAGCTATTGGTTTCTAGTATTAGATTCCGAAAATTTTGATGGTTTCTCAACCATTCCTTAACTTCAAACACCCATATCTCGTGAATGGATTGAGGAAATCGAGAAATTCCTGTTGCATCTGAAAGTAGAAGCCCGCCCGATTACAACGGTATGTGTATTTTTGCCCGAGACCATAGTAGTTATTGGTTTCGAGTATCAGATTCGGAAAATTTTGATGGTTTCTCAACCATTCCTTAATTTCAAACTCCCATATCTCGCGAACGGATTGACGAACTCGAGAAATTCCTGTTGCACCTGAAAGCAGAAACTCGCCCGATTACAACGGTATGTGTATTTTTGCCCTAGGCCATAGTAGTTATTCATTTCGAGTATCAGACTCGCGAAAATTTTTATGGTTTCTCAACCATTCCTTAACTTCAAATTCCCATATCTCACGAACGGATTGACGAACTCGAGAAATTCCTGTTGAATCGGAAAGCAGAAACTCGCCCGATTACAACGGTATGTGTATTTTTGCCCTAGGCCATAGTAGTTATTCATTTCGAGTATCAGACTCGCGAAAATTTTTATGGTTTCTCAACCATTCCTTAACTTCAAATTCCCATATCTCACGAACGGATTGAGGAAATCGAGAAATTCCTGTTGCATCTGAAAGTAGAAACTCGCCCGATTACAAAGGTGTGTGTATTTTTCCCCTTGGCCATTGTAGTTATTGGTTTCGAGTATCAGACTTACGAAAATTTTGAAGGTTTCTCAAACATTCCTTAACTTCAAACTCCCATATCTCGCGAACGGATTGACGAACTGGAGAAATTCCTGTTGAATCTGAAAGCAGAAACTCGCCCGATTACAACGGTATGTGTATTTTTGCCCTAGACCTTAGTAGTTATTGGTTTCGAGTATCAGATTCCGAAAATTTTGATGGTTTCTCAACCTTTCCTTAACTTCAAACTCCCATATCTCGCGAACGGATTGACGAACTCGAGAAATTTCGGTTGCATCTGAAAGCAGAAATTCGCCCGATTACAATGGTATGTTTATTTTTGCCCTAGGCCATAGTAGTTAATGGTTTCGAGTATCAGACTTGCGAAAATTTTGATGGTTTCTCAACCATTCCTTAAGTTCAAACTCCCATATCTCACGAACGGATTGAGGAAATCGAGAAATCCCTGTTGCATCTGAAAGTAGAAACTCGCCCGATTACAAAGGTGTGTGTATTTTTCCCTTTGGCCATTGTAGTTATTGGTTTCGAGTATCAGACTTACGAAAATTTTGATGGTTTCTCAAACATTCCTTAACTTCAAACTCCCATATCTCGCGAACGGATTGACGAACTGGAGAAATTCCTGTTGCATCTGAAAGCAGAAACTCGCCCGGATACAACGGTATGTGTATTTTTGCCCTAGGGCATAGTAGTTATTGATTTCGAGTATCAGACTCGCGAAAATTTTGATGGCTTCTCAACCATTCCTTAACTTCAAACTCCCATATCTCGCGAACGGATTGACGAACGCGAGAAATTCCTGTTGCATCTGAAAGTAGAAACTCGCCCGATAACAACTGTATGTGTATTTTTGCTCGAGAACATAGTAGTTATTGGTTTCGAGTATCAGACCTGCGAAAACTTTGATGGTTTCTCAACCATTCCTTAACTTCAAACTCCCATATCTCGCGAACGGATTGACAAACTCGAGAAAATTCGGTTGCATCTGAAAGCAGAAATTCGCCCGATTACAACGGTATGTGTATTTTTGCCCGAGACCATAGTAGTTATTGGTTTCGAGTATCAGATTCCGAAAATTTTGATGGTTTCTCAACCATTCCTTAACTGCAAACTCCCATATCTCGCGAACGGATTGACGAACTCGAGAAATTCCTGTTGCACCTGAAAGCAGAAAATCGCCCGATTACAACGGTATGTGTATTTTTGCCCTAGACCATAGTAGTTATTGGTTTCGAGTATCAGACGTGCGAAAATTTTGATGGTTTCTCAAGCATTCCTTAATTTCAAACTCGCATATAACGTGAACGGATTGACGAACTCGAGAAATTCCTGTTGCATCTGAAAGTAGAAACTCGCCCGATTACAAAGGCGTGTGAATTTTTCCCCTTGGCCATTGTAGTTATTGGTTTCGAGTATCAGACGTGCGAAAATTTTGATGGTGTCTCAAGCATTCCTTAATTTCAAACTCGCATATCTCGTGAACGGATTGACGAACTCGAGAAATTCCTGTTGCATCTGAAAGCAGAAACTCGCCCGATTACAAGGGTGTTTGTATTTTTGCCCTAGACCACAGTAGTTAATGGTTTCGAGTATCAGACTTGCGAAAATTTTGATGGTTTCTCAACCATTCCTTAACTTCAAACACCCATATCTCGGGAACGGATTGAGGAAATCGAGAAATTCCTGTTGCATCTGAAAGTAGAAGCTCGCCCCATTACAACGGTTTGTGTACTTTTCCCCTAGGCCATTCCAGTTATTGGTTTCGAGCATCAGACTTGCGAAAATTTTGATGGTTTCTCAAACATTCCTTAACTTCAAACTCCCATATCTCGCGAAACGATTGACGAACTGGAGAAATTCCTGTTGAATCTGAAAGCAGAAACTCGCCCGATTACAACGGGTATGTGTAATTTTGCCCTAAGCCATAGTAGTTATTGGTTTCGAGGATCAGACTTGGGAAAATTTTGATGGTTTCTCAAACATTCCTTAATTTCAAACTCGCATATCTCACGAACGGAGTGAGGAAATCGAGAAATTCCTGTTGCATCTGAAAGTAGAAACTCGCCCGATTACAACGGTATGTGTATTTTTGCCCTAGACCATTGTAGTTATTGGTTTCGAGTATCAGACGTGCGAAAATTTTGATGGTTTCTCAAGCATTCCTTAATTTCAAACTCGCATATCTCGTGAACAGATTGACGAAATCGAGAAATTCCAGTTGCATGTGAAAGCAGAAACTCGCCCGATTACAACGTTATTTGTATTTTTGCCCTAGACCACAGTAGTTAATGATTTCGAGTATCAGACTTGCAAAAATTTTGATGGTTTCTCAACCATTCCTTAACTTCAAACTCGCATATCTCACGAACGGATTGAGGAAATCGAGAAATTCCTGTTGCATCTGAAAGTAGAAACTCGCCCGATTACAACGGTATGTGTATTTTTGCCCTAGACCATAGTAGTTATTGGTTCCGAGTATCAGACGTGCGAAAATTTTGATGGTTTCTCAAGCATTCCTTAATTTCAAACTCGCATATCTCGTGAACGGATTGACGAAATCGAGAAATTCCAGTTGCATCTGAAAGCAGAAACTCGCCCGATTACAACGTTATTTGTATTTTTGCCCTAGACCACAGTAGTTAATGATTTCGAGTATCAGACTTGCGAAAATTTTGACGGTTTCTCAACCATTCCTTAATTTCAAACTCCTATATCTCGCGAACCGATTGACGAACTCGAGAAATTCCTGTTGAATCTGAAGGCAGAAACTCGCCCGATTACAACGGTATGTGTATTTTTGCCCTAGGCCATAGTAGTTAATGGTTTCGAGTGCCAGACTTGCGAAAATTTTGATGGTTTCTCAACTAATCCTTAGCTTCAAACTCCCATATCTCGCGAACGGATTGACGAACACGAGAAATTCCTGTTGCATCTGAAAGCAGAAACTCGTCCGAATACAACAGGTGTGTGTATTTTTGCCCTAGGCCATAGTTGTTATTGGTTTCGAGGATCAGACTTGCGAAAATTTTGATGGTTTCTCAACTATTCCTTAACTTCAAACTCCCATATCTCTCGAACGGATTGAGGAAATCGAGAAATTCCTGTTGCATCTGAAAGTAGAAACTCGCCCGATTACAACGGTATGTGTATTTTTGCCCTAGACCATAGTAGCTATTGGTTTCTAGTATTAGATTCCGAAAATTTTGATGGTTTCTCAACCATTCCTTAACTTCAAACACCCATATCTCGTGAATGGATTGAGGAAATCGAGAAATTCCTGTTGCATCTGAAAGTAGAAGCCCGCCCGATTACAACGGTATGTGTATTTTTGCCCGAGACCATAGTAGTTATTGGTTTCGAGTATCAGATTCGGAAAATTTTGATGGTTTCTCAACCATTCCTTAATTTCAAACTCCCATATCTCGCGAACGGATTGACGAACTCGAGAAATTCCTGTTGCACCTGAAAGCAGAAACTCGCCCGATTACAACGGTATGTGTATTTTTGCCCTAGGCCATAGTAGTTATTCATTTCGAGTATCAGACTCGCGAAAATTTTTATGGTTTCTCAACCATTCCTTAACTTCAAATTCCCATATCTCACGAACGGATTGACGAACTCGAGAAATTCCTGTTGAATCGGAAAGCAGAAACTCGCCCGATTACAACGGTATGTGTATTTTTGCCCGAGACCATAGTAGTTATTGGTTTCGAGTATCAGATTCCGAAAATTTTGATGGTTTCTCAACCATTCCTTAACTGCAAACTCCCATATCTCGCGAACGGATTGACGAACTCGAGAAATTCCTGTTGCACCTGAAAGCAGAAACTCGCCCGATTACAACGGTATGTGTACATTTCTCCTAGGCCATTCCAGTTATTGTTTTCGAGTATCAGACTTTCGAAAATTTTGATGGTTTCTGAAACATTCCTTAACTTCAAACTCCCATATCTCGCGAACGGATTGACGAACTCGAGAAATTCCTGTTGAATCGGAAAGCAGAAACTCGCCCGATTACAACGGTATGTGTATTTTTGCCCGAGACCATAGTAGTTATTGGTTTCGAGTATCAGATTCCGAAAATTTTGATGGTTTCTCAACCATTCCTTAATTTCAAACTCCCATATCTCGCGAACGGATTGACGAACTCGAGAAATTCCTGTTGCACCTGAAAGCAGAAACTCGCCCGATTACAACGGTATGTGTATTTTTGCCCTAGGCCATAGTAGTTATTCATTTCGAGTATCAGACTCGCGAAAATTTTTATGGTTTCTCAACCATTCCTTAACTTCAAATTCCCATATCTCACGAACGGATTGAGGAAATCGAGGCATTCCTGTAGCATCTGAAAGTAAAAACTCGCCCGATTACAACGGTATGTGTATTTTCCCCCCTGGCCATTGAAGTTATTGGTTTCGAGTATCAGACTTGCGAAAATTTTGGTGGTTTCTCAACCATTCCTTAATTTCAAACTCGCATATCTCGCGAACGGATTGACGAACGCGAGAAATTCCTGTTGCATCTGAAAGCAGAAACTCGCCCGATTACAGCGGTATGTGTACATTTCTCCTAGGCCATTCCAGTTATTGTTTTCGAGTATCAGACTTGCGAAAATTTTGATGGTTTCTGAAACATTCCTTAACTTCAAACTCCCATATCTCGCGAACGGATTGACGAACTCGAGAAATTCCTGTTGAATCGGAAAGCAGAAACTCGCCCGATTACAACGGTATGTGTATTTTTGCCCGAGACCATAGTAGTTATTGGTTTCGAGTATCAGATTCCGAAAATTTTGATGGTTTCTCAACCATTCCTTAACTGCAAACTCCCATATCTCGCGAACGGATTGACGAACTCGAGAAATTCCTGTTGCACCTGAAAGCAGAAACTCGCCCGATTACAACGGTATGTGTATTTTTGCCCTAGGCCATAGTAGTTATTCATTTCGAGTATCAGACTCGCGAAAATTTTTATGGTTTCTCAACCATTCCTTAACTTCAAATTCCCATATCTCACGAACGGATTGAGGAAATCGAGAAATTCCTGTTGCATCTGAAAGTAGAAACTCGCCCGATTACAAAGGTGTGTGTATTTTTCCCCTTGGCCATTGTAGTTATTGGTTTCGAGTATCAGACTTACGAAAATTTTGATGGTTTCTCAAACATTCCTTAACTTCAAACTCCCATATCTCGCGAACGGATTGACGAACTGGAGAAGTTCCTGTTGCATCTGAAAGCAGAAACTCGCCCGATTACAGCGGTATGTGTATTTTTGCCCAAGACCATAGTAGTTATTGGTTTCTAGTATCAGATTCCGAAAATTTTGATGGTTTCTCAACCATTCCATAACTTCAAACTCCCATATCTCGCGAACGGATTGACGAACACGAGAAATTCCTGTTGCATCTGAAATCAGAAACTCGCCCGGATACAACGGTATGTGTATTTTTGCTCGAGAACATAGTAGTTATTGGTTTCGAGTATCAGACCTGCGAAAACTTTGATGGTTTCTCAACCATTCCTTAACTTCAAACTCCCATATCTCGCGAACGGATTGACAAACTCGAGAAAATTCGGTTGCATCTGAAAGCAGAAGATCGCCCGATTACAACGGTATGTGTATTTTTGCCCTAGGCTATAGTAGTTAATGGTTTCGAGTATCAGACTTGCGAAAATTTTGATGGTTTCTCAAACATTCCTTAACTTCAAACTCCCATATCTCACGAATGGATTGAGGAAATCGAGAAATTCCTGTTGCATCTGAAAGTAGAAACTCGCCCGAATACAACAGGTATTTGTATTTTTGCCCTAGACCATAGTAGTTATTGGTTTCGAGTATCAGACTTGCGAAAATTTTGATGGTTTCTCAACCATTCCTTAACTTCAAACTCCCATATCTCGTGAACGGATTGACGAAATCGAGAAATTCCTGTTGCATCTGAAAGTAGAAACTCGCCCGATTACAACGGTATGTGTATTTTCCCCCCTGGCCATTGTAGTTATTGTTTTCGTGTATCAGACTTGCGAAAATTTTGATGGTTTCTCAACCATTCCTTAATTTCAAACTCGCATATCTCGCGAACGGATTGAGGAAATCGAGAAATTCCTGTTGCATCTGAAAGCAGAAACTCGCCCGATTACAGCGGTATGTGTATTTTTGCCCTAGACCATAGTAGTTATTGGTTTCTAGTATCACATTCCGATAATTTTGATGGTTTCTCAACCATTCCTTAAATTCAAACTCCCATATCTCGCGAACGGATTGACGAACTCGAGAAATTCCTGTTGTACCTGAAAGCAGAAACTCGCCCGATTACAAGGGTATGTGTATTTTTGCCCTAGGCCATAGTAGTTATTGGTTTCGAGGATCAGACTTGCGAAAATTTTGATGGTTTCTCAACCATTCCTTAATTTCAAACTCGCATATCGCACGAACGGATTGAGGAACTCGAGAAATTCCTGTTGCATCTGAAAGTAGAAACTCGCCCGATTACAGCGGCGTGTGTATTTTTCCCCTTGGCCATAGTAGTTATTCATTTCGAGTATCAGACTCGCGAAAATTTTTATGGTTTCTCAACCATTCCTTAACTTCAAATTCCCATATCTCACGAACGGATTGAGGAAATCGAGAAATTCCTGTTGCATCTGAAAGTAGAAGCTCGCCCGATTACAAAGGAGTGTGTATTTTTCCCCTTGGCCATTGTAGTTATTGGTTTCGAGTATCAGACTTACGAAAATTTTGATGGTTTCTCAAACATTCCTTAACTTCAAACTCCCATATCTCGCGAACGGATTGACAAACTCGAGAAAATTCGGTTGCATCTGAAAGCAGAAATTCGCCCGATTACAACGGTATGTGTATTTTTGCCCTAGGCCATAGTAGTTAATGGTTTCGAGTATCAGACTTGCGAAAATTTTGATGGTTTCTCAACCATTCCTTAATTTCAAACTCGCATATCTCACGAACGGATTGAGGAAATCGAGAAATTCCTGTTGCATCTGAAAGTAGAAACTCGCCCGATTACAACGGTATGTGTATTTTTGCCCTAGACCATAGTAGTTATTGGTTTCGAGTATCAGACGTGCGAAAATTTTGATGGTTTCTCAAGCATTCCTTAATTTCAAACTCGCATATCTCGCGAACGGATTGACGAACTCGAGAAATTCCTGTTGCACCTGAAAGCAGAAACTCGCCCGATTACAACGGTATGTGTATTTTTGCCCTAGGCCATAGTAGTTATTCATTTCGAGTATCAGACTCGCGAAAATTTTTATGGTTTCTCAACCATTCCTTAACTTCAAATTCCCATATCTCACGAACGGATTGAGGAAATCGAGGCATTCCTGTAGCATCTGAAAGTAAAAACTCGCCCGATTACAACGGTATGTGTATTTTCCCCCCTGGCCATTGTAGTTATTGGTTTCGAGTATCAGACTTGCGAAAATTTTGGTGGTTTCTCAACCATTCCTTAATTTCAAACTCGCATATCTCGCGAACGGATTGACGAACGCGAGGAATTCCTGTTGCATCTGAAACAGAAACTCGCCCGATTACAGCGGTATGTGTACATTTCTCCTAGGCCATTCCAGTTATTGTTTTCGAGTATCAGACTTGCGAAAATTTTGATGGTTTCTGAAACATTCCTTAACTTCAAACTCCCATATCTCGCGAACGGATTGACGAACTCGAGAAATTCCTGTTGAATCGGAAAGCAGAAACTCGCCCGATTACAACGGTATGTGTATTTTTGCCCGAGACCATAGTAGTTATTGGTTTCGAGTATCAGATTCCGAAAATTTTGATGGTTTCTCAACCATTCCTTAACTGCAAACTCCCATATCTCGCGAACGGATTGACGAACTCGAGAAATTCCTGTTGCACCTGAAAGCAGAAAATCGCCCGATTACAACGGTATGTGTATTTTTGCCCTAGACCATAGTAGTTATTGGTTTCGAGTATCAGACGTGCGAAAATTTTGATGGTTTCTCAAGCATTCCTTAATTTCAAACTCGCATATAACGTGAACGGATTGACGAACTCGAGAAATTCCTGTTGCATCTGAAAGCAGAAACTCGCCCGATTACAAGGGTGTTTGTATTTTTGCCCTAGGCCATAGTAGTTAATGGTTTCGAGTATCAGACTTGCGAAAATTTTGATGGTTTCTCAACCATTCCTTAATTTCAAACTCGCATATCTCACGAACGGATTGAGGAAATCGAGAAATTCCTGTTGCATCTGAAAGTAGAAGCTCGCCCGATTACAAAGGAGTGTGTATTTTTCCCCTTGGCCATTGTAGTTATTGGTTTCGAGTATCAGACTTACGAAAATTTTGATGGTTTCTCAAACATTCCTTAACTTCAAACTCCCATATCTCGCGAACGGATTGACAAACTCGAGAAAATTCGGTTGCATCTGAAAGCAGAAATTCGCCCGATTACAACGGTATGTGTATTTTTGCCCTAGGCCATAGTAGTTAATGGTTTCGAGTATCAGACTTGCGAAAATTTTGATGGTTTCTCAACCATTCCTTAATTTCAAACTCGCATATCTCACGAACGGATTGAGGAAATCGAGAAATTCCTGTTGCATCTGAAAGTAGAAACTCGCCCGATTACAACGGTATGTGTATTTTTGCCCTAGACCATAGTAGTTATTGGTTTCGAGTATCAGACGTGCGAAAATTTTGATGGTTTCTCAAGCATTCCTTAATTTCAAACTCGCATATCTCGCGAACGGATTGACGAACTCGAGAAATTCCTGTTGCACCTGAAAGCAGAAACTCGCCCGATTACAACGGTATGTGTATTTTTGCCCTAGGCCATAGTAGTTATTCATTTCGAGTATCAGACTCGCGAAAATTTTTATGGTTTCTCAACCATTCCTTAACTTCAAATTCCCATATCTCACGAACGGATTGAGGAAATCGAGGCATTCCTGTAGCATCTGAAAGTAAAAACTCGCCCGATTACAACGGTATGTGTATTTTCCCCCCTGGCCATTGTAGTTATTGGTTTCGAGTATCAGACTTGCGAAAATTTTGGTGGTTTCTCAACCATTCCTTAATTTCAAACTCGCATATCTCGCGAACGGATTGACGAACGCGAGGAATTCCTGTTGCATCTGAAACAGAAACTCGCCCGATTACAGCGGTATGTGTACATTTCTCCTAGGCCATTCCAGTTATTGTTTTCGAGTATCAGACTTGCGAAAATTTTGATGGTTTCTGAAACATTCCTTAACTTCAAACTCCCATATCTCGCGAACGGATTGACGAACTCGAGAAATTCCTGTTGAATCGGAAAGCAGAAACTCGCCCGATTACAACGGTATGTGTATTTTTGCCCGAGACCATAGTAGTTATTGGTTTCGAGTATCAGATTCCGAAAATTTTGATGGTTTCTCAACCATTCCTTAACTGCAAACTCCCATATCTCGCGAACGGATTGACGAACTCGAGAAATTCCTGTTGCACCTGAAAGCAGAAAATCGCCCGATTACAACGGTATGTGTATTTTTGCCCTAGACCATAGTAGTTATTGGTTTCGAGTATCAGACGTGCGAAAATTTTGATGGTTTCTCAAGCATTCCTTAATTTCAAACTCGCATATAACGTGAACGGATTGACGAACTCGAGAAATTCCTGTTGCATCTGAAAGCAGAAACTCGCCCGATTACAAGGGTGTTTGTATTTTTGCCCTAGACCACAGTAGTTAATGGTTTCGAGTATCAGACTTGCGAAAATTTTGATGGTTTCTCAACCATTCCTTAACTTCAAACACCCATATCTCGGGAACGGATTGAGGAAATCGAGAAATTCCTGTTGCATCTGAAAGTAGAAGCTCGCCCCGTTACAACGGTTTGTGTACTTTTCCCCTAGGCCATTCCAGTTATTGGTTTCGAGCATCAGACTTGCGAAAATTTTGATGGTTTCTCAAACATTTCTTAACTTCAAACTCCCATATCTCGCGAACGGATTGACGAACTGGAGAAATTCCTGTTGAATCTGAAAGCAGAAACTCGCCCGATTACAACAGGTATGTGTAATTTTGCCCTAGGCCATAGTAGTTATTGGTTTCGAGGATCAGACTTGGGAAAATTTTGATGGTTTCTCAAACATTCCTTAATTTCAAACTCGCATATCTCACGAACGGAGTGAGGAAATCGAGAAATTCCTGTTGCATCTGAAAGTAGAAACTCGCCCGATTACAACGGTATGTGTATTTTTGCCCTAGACCATAGTAGTTATTGGTTTCGAGTATCAGACGTGCGAAAATTTTGATGGTTTCTCAAGCATTCCTTAATTTCAAACTCGCATATCTCGTGAACGGATTGACGAAATCGAGAAATTCCAGTTGCATCTGAAAGCAGAAACTCGCCCGATTACAACGGTATGTGTATTTTTGCCCTAGACCATAGTAGCTATTGGTTTCTAGTATTAGATTCCGAAAATTTTGATGGTTTCTCAACCATTCCTTAACTTCAAACACCCATATCTCGTGAATGGATTGAGGAAATCGAGAAATTCCTGTTGCATCTGAAAGTAGAAGCCCGCCCGATTACAACGGTATGTGTATTTTTGCCCGAGACCATAGTAGTTATTGGTTTCGAGTATCAGATTCGGAAAATTTTGATGGTTTCTCAACCATTCCTTAATTTCAAACTCCCATATCTCGCGAACGGATTGACGAACGCGAGAAATTCCTGTTGCATCTGAAAGTAGAAACTCGCCCGATAACAACTGTATGTGTATTTTTGCTCGAGAACATAGTAGTTATTGGTTTCGAGTATCAGACCTGCGAAAACTTTGATGGTTTCTCAACCATTCCTTAACTTCAAACTCCCATATCTCGCGAACGGATTGACAAACTCGAGAAAATTCGGTTGCATCTGAAAGCAGAAATTCGCCCCTTTACAACGGTATGTGTATTTTTGCCCTAGGCCATAGTAGTTAATGGTTTCGAGTATCAGACTTGCGAAAATTTTGATGGTTTCTCAACCACTCCTTAACTTCAAACTCCCATATCTCACGAATGGATTGAGGAAATCGAGAAATTCCTGTTGCATCTGAAAGTAGAAACTCGCCTGAATACAACAGGTATTTGTATTTTTGCCCTAGACCATAGTAGTTATTGGTTTCGAGTATCAGACTTGCGAAAATTTTGATGGTTTCTCAACCATTCCTTAACTTCAAACTCCCATATCTCGTGAACGGATTGACGAAATCGAGAAATTCCTGTTGCATCTGAAAGTAGAAACTCGCCCGATTACAACGGTATGTGTATTTTCCCCCCTGGCCATTGTAGTTATTGGTTTCGTGTATCAGACTTGCGAAAATTTTGATGGTTTCTCAACCATTCCTTAATTTCAAACTCGCATATCTCGCGAACGGATTGAGGAAATCGAGAAATTCCTGTTGCATCTGAAAGCAGAAACTCGCCCGATTACAGCGGTATGTGTATTTTTGCCCTAGACCATAGTAGTTATTGGTTTCTAGTATCAGATTCCGATAATTTTGATGGTTTCTCAACCATTCCTTAACTTCAAACTCCCATATCTCGCGAACGGATTGACGAACTCGAGAAATTCCTGTTGTACCTGAAAGCAGAAACTCGCCCGATTACAAGGGTATGTGTATTTTTGCCCTAGGCCATAGTAGTTATTGGTTTCGAGGATCAGACTTGCGAAAATTTTGATGGTTTCTCAACCATTCCTTAATTTCAAACTCGCATATCGCACGAACGGATTGAGGAAATCGAGAAATTCCTGTTGCATCTGAAAGCAGACACTCGCCCGATTACAAAGGTATGTGTATTTTTGCCCTAGGCCATAGTAGTTAATGGTTTTGAGTACCAGACTTGCGAAAATTTTGATGGTTTCTCAACCATTCCTTAACTTCAAACTCCCATATCTCCCGAACGGATTGACGAACTCGAGAAATTCCTGTTGCACCTGAAAGCAGAAACTCGCCCGATTACAACGGTATGTGTTTTTTTTTCCCTAGGCCATAGTAGTTATTGATTTCGAGTATCAGAATCGCAAAAATTTTTATGGTTTCTCAACCATTCCTTAACTTCAAATTCCCATATCTCACGAACGGATTGAGGAACTCGAGAAATTCCTGTTGCATCTGAAAGTAGAAACTCGCCCGATTACAACGGTGTGTGTATTTTTCCCCTTGGCCATTGTAGTTATTGGTTTCGAGTATCAGACGTGCGAAAATTTTGATGGTTTCTCAAGCATTCCTTAATTTCAAACTCGCATATCTCGTGGACGGATTGACGAACTCGAGAAATTCCTGTTGCATCTGAAAGCAGAAACTCGCCCGATTACAACGGTATTTGTATTTTTGCCCTAGACCACAGTAGTTAATGGTTTCGAGTATCAGACTTGCGAATATTTTGATGGTTTCTCAACCATTCCTTAACTTCAAACACCCATATCTCGTGACCGATTGAGGAAATCGAGAAATTCCTGTTGCATATGAAAGTAGAAGCTCGCCCCATTACAACGGTATGTGTACTTTTCCCCTAGGCCATTCCAGTTATTGGTTTCGAGTATCAGACTTGCGAAAATTTTGATGGTTTCTCAAACATTCCTTAACTTCAAACTCCCATATCTCGCGAACGGATTGAGGAAATCGAGAAATTCCTGTTGCATCTGAAAGCAGAAACTCGCCCGATTACAGCGGTATGTGTATTTTTGCCCTAGACCATAGTAGTTATTGGTTTCTAGTATCAGATTCCGATAATTTTGATGGTTTCTCAACCATTCCTTAAATTCAAACTCCCATATCTCGCGAACGGATTGACGAACTCGAGAAATTCCTGTTGTACCTGAAAGCAGAAACTCGCCCGATTACAAGGGTATGTGTATTTTTGCCCTAGGCCATAGTAGTTATTGGTTTCGAGGATCAGACTTGCGAAAATTTTGATGGTTTCTCAACCATTCCTTAATTTCAAACTCGCATATCGCACGAACGGATTGAGGAAATCGAGAAATTCCTGTTGCATCTGAAAGTAGAAACTCGCCCGATTACAACGGTATGTGTATTTTTGCCCTAGACCATAGTAGTTATTGATTTCGAGTATCAGACGTGCGAAAATTTTGATGGTTTCTCAAGCATTCCTTAATTTCAAACTCGCATATCTCGTGAACGGATTGACGAACTCGAGAAATTCCTGTTGCATCTGAAAGTAGAAACTCGCCCGATTACAGCGGCGTGTGTATTTTTCCCCTTGGCCATAGTAGTTATTGGTTTCGAGTATCAGACGTGCGAAAATTTTGATGGTGTCTCAAGCATTCCTTAATTTCAAACTCGCATATCTCGTGAACGGATTGACGAACTCGAGAAATTCCTGTTGCATCTGAAAGCAGAAACTCGCCCGATTACAAGGGTGTTTGTATTTTTGCCCTAGACCACAGTAGTTAATGGTTTCGAGTATCAGACTTGCGAAAATTTTGATGGTTTCTCAACCATTCCTTAATTTCAAACTCGCATATCTCGCGAACGGATTGACGAACTGGAGAAATTCCTGTTGCATCTGAAAGCAGAAACTCGCCCGATTACAACGGTATGTGTATTTTTGCCCTAGACCACAGTAGTTAATGGTTTCGAGTATCAGAGTTGCGAAAATTTTGATGGTTTCTCAACCATTCCTTAACTTCAAACACCCATATCTCGCGAACGGTTTGATGAACTCGAGAAATTCCTGTTGCATCTGAAAGCAGAAACTCGTCCGTTTACAACGGTATGTGTATTTTTCCCCTTGGCCATTGTAGTTATTGGTTTCGAGTATCAGACTTGCGAAAATTTTGATGGTTTCTCAACCATTCCATAACTTCAAACTCCCATATCTCGCGAACGGTTTGATGAACTCGAGAAATTCCTGTTGAATCTGAAAGCAGAAACTCGCCCGATTACAGCGGTATGTGTATTTTTGCCCTAGACCATAGTAGCTATTGGTTTCGAGTATCAGATTTGCGAAAATTTTGATGGTTTCTCAACCATTCCTTAACTTCAAACTCCCATATCTCGCGAACGGATTGACAAACTCGAGAAACTCCTGTTGCACCTGAAAGCAGACACTCGCCCGATTACAAAGGTATGTGTATTTTTGCCCTAGGCCATAGTAGTTAATGGTTTTGAGTACCAGACTTGCGAAAATTTTGATGGTTTCTCAACCATTCCTTAACTTCAAACTCCCATATCTCCCGAACGGATTGACGAACTCGAGAAATTCCTGTTGCACCTGAAAGCAGAAACTCGCCCGATTACAACGGTATGTGTTTTTTTTTCCCTAGGCCATAGTAGTTATTGATTTCGAGTATCAGAATCGCAAAAATTTTTATGGTTTCTCAACCATTCCTTAACTTCAAATTCCCATATCTCACGAACGGATTGAGGAACTCGAGAAATTCCTGTTGCATCTGAAAGTAGAAACTCGCCCGATTACAACGGTGTGTGTATTTTTCCCCTTGGCCATTGTAGTTATTGGTTTCGAGTATCAGACGTGCGAAAATTTTGATGGTTTCTCAAGCATTCCTTAATTTCAAACTCGCATATCTCGTGGACGGATTGACGAACTCGAGAAATTCCTGTTGCATCTGAAAGCAGAAACTCGCCCGATTACAACGGTATTTGTATTTTTGCCCTAGACCACAGTAGTTAATGGTTTCGAGTATCAGACTTGCGAATATTTTGATGGTTTCTCAACCATTCCTTAACTTCAAACACCCATATCTCGTGACCGATTGAGGAAATCGAGAAATTCCTGTTGCATATGAAAGTAGAAGCTCGCCCCATTACAACGGTATGTGTACTTTTCCCCTAGGCCATTCCAGTTATTGGTTTCGAGTATCAGACTTGCGAAAATTTTGATGGTTTCTCAAACATTCCTTAACTTCAAACTCCCATATCTCGCGAACGGATTCACGAACTGGAGAAATTCGTGCTGAATCTGAAAGCAGAAACTCGCCCGATTACAACGGTATGTGTATTTTTGCCCTAGACCAGTAAGGGCAGTACCCTTAGTAGTAGTTATTGGTTTCGAGTATCAGACTTGCGAAAATTTTGATGGTTTCTCAACCATTCCTTAACTTCAAACACCCATATCTCGTGAACGGATTGACGAAATCGAGAAATTCCTGTTGCATCTGAAAGTAGAAACACGCCCGATTACAACGGTATGTGTATTTCCCCCCCTGGCCATTGTAGTTATTGGTTTCTTGTATCAGACTTGCGGAAATTTTGATGGTTTCTCAACCATTCCCTAATTTCAAACTCGCATATCTCGCGAACGGATTGACGAACTCGAGAAATTCCTGTTGCATCTGAAAGCAGAAACTCGCCCGATTACAGCGGTATGTGTATTTTTGCCCTAGACCATAGTAGTTATTGGTTTCTAGCATCAGATTCCGAAAATTTTGATGGTTTCTCAACCATTCCTTAACTTCAAACTCCCATATCTCGCGAACGGATTGACGAACTCGAGAAATTCCTGTTGTACCTGAAAGCAGAAACTCGCCCGATTACAAGGGTATGTGTATTTTTGCCCTAGGCCGTAGTATAATAGTTATTGGTTTCGAGGATCAGACTTGCGAAAATTTTGATGGTTTCTCAACCATTCCTTAATTTCAAACTCGCATATCTCACGAACGGATTGAGGAAATCGGGAAATTCCTGTTCCATCTGAAAGTAGAAGATCGCCCGAATACAACATGTATGTGTATTTTTGCCCTAGGCCATAGTAGTTATTGGTTTCGAGGATCAGACTTGCGAAAATTTTGATGGTTTCTCAACCAATCCTTAACTTCAAATTCCCATATCTCACGAACAGCTTGAGGAAATCAAGAAATTCCTGTTGCATCTGAAAGTAGAAACTCGCTCGATTACAACGGTATGAGTATTTTTCCCCTTGGCCATTGTAGTTATTGGTTTCGAGTATGAGACTTGCGAAAATTATATGGTTTCTCAACCATTCCTTAATTTCAAACTCGCATATCTCGCGAACGGATTGACGCACTCGAGAAATTCCTGTTGCATCTGAAAGCAGAAACTCGCCCGATTACAACGTTATTTGTATTTTTGCCCTAGACCATAGTAGTTATTGGTTTCTAGTATCAGATTCCGAAAATTTTTGTGGTTTCTCAACCATTCCTTAACTTCAAACTCCCATATCTCGCGAACGGATTGACGAACTCGAGAAATTCCTGTTGTACCTGAAAGCAGAAACTCGCCCGATTACAATGGTATGTGTATTTTTGCCCTAGACCATAGTAGTTATTGGTTTCGAGTATCAGACGTGCGAAAATTTTGATGGTTTCTCAAGCATTCCTTAATTTCAAACTCGCATATCTCGTGAACGGATTGACGAACTCGAGAAATTCCTGTTGCGTCTGAAAGTAGAAACTCGCCCGATTACAGCGGCGTGTGTATTTTTCCCCTTGGCCATTGTAGTTATTGGTTTCGAGTATCAGACGTGCGAAAATTTTGATGGTGTCTCAAGCATTCCTTAATTTCAAACTCGCATATCTCGTGAACGGATTGACGAACTCGAGAAATTCCTGTTGCATCTGAAAGCAGAAACTCGCCCGATTACAAGGGTGTTTGTATTTTTGCCCAAGACCACAGTAGTTAATGGTTTCGAGTATCAGACTTGCGAAAATTTTGATGGTTTCTCAACCATTGCTTAATTTCAAACTCGCATATCTCGCGAACGGATTGACGAACTGGAGAAATTCCTGTTGCATCTGAAAGCAGAAACTCGCCCGATTACAACGGTATGTGTATTTTTGCGCTAGACCACAGTAGTTATTGGTTTCGAGGATCAGACTTGCGAAAATTTTGATGGTTTCTCAACCATTCCTTAATTTCAAACTCGCATATCTCACGAACGGATTGAGGAACACGAGAAATTCCTGTTGCATCTGAAAGCAGAAACTCGCCCGAATACAACAGGTCTGTGTATTTTTGCCCTAGACCACAGTAGTTAATGATTTCGAGTATCAGACTTGCGAAAATTTTGATGGTTTCTCAACCATTCCTTAACTTCAAACTCCCATATCTCACGAACGGATTGAGGAAATCGAGAAATTCCTGTTGCATCTGAAAGTAGAAACTCGCACGAATACAACAGGTATGTGAATTTTTGCCCTAGACCATAGTAGTTAACGGTTTCGAGTATCAGACCTGCGGAAACTTTGATGGTTTCTCAACCATTCCTTAACTTCAAACTCCCATATCTCGCGAACGGATTGACGAACTCGAGAAATTTCGGTTGCATCTGAAAGCAGAAATTCGCCCGATTACAACGGTATGTGTGTTTTTGCCCTAGGCCATAGTAGTTAATGGTTTCGAGTATCAGACTTGCGAAAATTTTGATGGTTTCTCAACCATTCCTTAACTTCAAACTCCCATATCTCACGAATGGATTGACGAACTGGAGAAATTCCTGTTGCATCTGAAAGCAGAAACTCGCCCGATTACAACGGCATGTGTATTTTTGCGCTAGACCACAGTAGTTAATGGTTTCGAGTATCAGAGTTGCGAAAATTTTGATGGTTTCTCAACCATCCCTTAACTACAAACACCCATATCTCGCGAACGGTTTGATGAACTCGAGAAATTCCTGTTGCATCTGAAAGCAGAAACTCGCCCGTTTACAACGGTATGTGTATTTTTCCCCTTGGCCATTGTAGTAATTGGTTTCGAGTATCAGACTTGCGAAAATTTTGATGGTTTCTCAACCATTCCATAACTTCAAACTCCCATATCTCGCGAACGGTTTGATGAACTCGAGAAATTCCTGTTGAATCTGAAAGCAGAAACTCGCCCGAATACAACATGTATGTGTATTTTTGCCCTAGGCCATAGTAGTTATTGGTTTCGAGGATCAGACTTGCGAAAATTTTGATGGTTTCTCAACCATTCCTTAACTTCAAACTCCCATATCTCACGAACGGATTGAGGAAATCGAGAAATTCCTGTTGCATCTGAAAGTAGAAACTCGCACGAATACAACAGGTATGTGTATTTTTGCCCTAGACCATAGTAGTTAATGGTTTCGAGTATCAGACTTGCGAAAATTTTGATGGTTTCTCAACCATTCCTTAACTTCAAACTCCCATATCTCACGAATGGATTGAGGAAATCGAGAAATTCCTGTTGCATCTGAAAGCTGAAACTCGCCCGAATACAACAGGTATGTGTATTTTTGCCCTAGACCATAGTAGTTATTGGTTTCAAGTATCAGATTTGCGAAAATTTTGATGGCTTCTCAACCATTCCTTAAATTCAAATTCCCATATCTCACGAACGGATTGAGGAAATCAAGAAATTCCTGTTGCATCTGAAAGTAGATACTCGCCCGATTACAACGGTATGTGTATTTTTCCCCTTGGCCATTGTAGTTATTGGTTTCGAGTATCAGACTTACGAAAATTTTGATGGTTTCTCAAGCATTCCTTAATTTCAAACTCGCATATCTCGTGAACGGATTGACGAACTCGAGAAATTCCTGTTGCATCTGAAAGCAGAAACTCGCCCGATTACAACGGTATGTGTATTTTTGCCCTAGACCACAGTAGTTAATGGTTTCGAGTATCAGAGTTGCGAAAATTTTGATGGTTTCTCAACCATTCCTTAACTTCAAACACCCATATCTCGCAAACGGTTTGATGAACTCGAGAAATTCTTGTTGCATCTAAAAGCAGAAACTCGCCCGCTTACAACGGTATGTGTATTTTTCCCCTTTGCCATTGTAGTTATTGGTTTCGAGTATCAGACTTGCGAAAATTTTGATGGTTTCTCAACCATTCCATAACTTCAAACTCCCATATCTCGCGAACGGTTTGATGAACTCGAGAAATTCCTGTTGAATCTGAAAGCAGAAACTCGCCCGAATACAACAGGTATGTGTATTTTTGCCCTAGACCATAGTAGTTATTGGTTTCGAGTATCAGATTTGCGAAAATTTTGATGGTTTCTCAACCATTCCTTAACTTCAAACTCCCATATCTCACGAACGGATTGAGGAAATCGAGAAATTCCTGTTGCATCTGAAAGTAGAAACTCGCACGAATACAACAGGTATGTGAATTTTTGCCCTAGACCATAGTAGTTAACGGTTTCGAGTATCAGACCTGCGGAAACTTTGATGGTTTCTCAACCATTCCTTAACTTCAAACTCCCATATCTCGCGAACGGATTGACGAACTCGAGAAATTTCGGTTGCATCTGAAAGCAGAAATTCGCCCGATTACAACGGTATGTGTGTTTTTGCCCTAGGCCATAGTAGTTAATGGTTTCGAGTATCAGACTTGCGAAAATTTTGATGGTTTCTCAACCATTCCTTAACTTCAAACTCCCATATCTCACGAATGGATTGACGAACTGGAGAAATTCCTGTTGCATCTGAAAGCAGAAACTCGCCCGATTACAACGGTATGTGTATTTTTGCGCTAGACCACAGTAGTTAATGGTTTCGAGTATCAGAGTTGCGAAAATTTTGATGGTTTCTCAACCATCCCTTAACTACAAACACCCATATCTCGCGAACGGTTTGATGAACTCGAGAAATTCCTGTTGCATCTGAAAGCAGAAACTCGCCCGTTTACAACGGTATGTGTATTTTTCCCCTTGGCCATTGTAGTAATTGGTTTCGAGTATCAGACTTGCGAAAATTTTGATGGTTTCTCAACCATTCCATAACTTCAAACTCCCATATCTCGCGAACGGTTTGATGAACTCGAGAAATTCCTGTTGAAACTGAAAGCAGAAACTCGCCCGAATACAACATGTATGTGTATTTTTGCCCTAGGCCATAGTAGTTATTGGTTTCGAGGATCAGACTTGCGAAAATTTTGATGGTTTCTCAACCATTCCTTAATTTCAAACTCGCATATCTCACGAACGGATTGAGGAACACGAGAAATTCCTGTTGCATCTGAAAGCAGAAACTCGCCCGAATACAACAGGTCTGTGTATTTTTGCCCTAGACCACAGTAGTTAATGATTTCGAGTATCAGACTTGCGAAAATTTTGATGGTTTCTCAACCATTCCTTAACTTCAAACTCCCATATCTCACGAACGGATTGAGGAAATCGAGAAATTCCTGTTGCATCTGAAAGTAGAAACTCGCACGAATACAACAGGTATGTGAATTTTTGCCCTAGACCATAGTAGTTAACGGTTTCGAGTATCAGACCTGCGGAAACTTTGATGGTTTCTCAACCATTCCTTAACTTCAAACTCCCATATCTCGCGAACGGATTGACGAACTCGAGAAATTTCGGTTGCATCTGAAAGCAGAAATTCGCCCGATTACAACGGTATGTGTGTTTTTGCCCTAGGCCATAGTAGTTAATGGTTTCGAGTATCAGACTTGCGAAAATTTTGATGGTTTCTCAACCATTCCTTAACTTCAAACTCCCATATCTCACGAATGGATTGACGAACTGGAGAAATTCCTGTTGCATCTGAAAGCAGAAACTCGCCCGATTACAACGGTATGTGTATTTTTGCGCTAGACCACAGTAGTTAATGGTTTCGAGTATCAGAGTTGCGAAAATTTTGATGGTTTCTCAACCATCCCTTAACTACAAACACCCATATCTCGCGAACGGTTTGATGAACTCGAGAAATTCCTGTTGCATCTGAAAGCAGAAACTCGCCCGTTTACAACGGTATGTGTATTTTTCCCCTTGGCCATTGTAGTAATTGGTTTCGAGTATCAGACTTGCGAAAATTTTGATGGTTTCTCAACCATTCCATAACTTCAAACTCCCATATCTCGCGAACGGTTTGATGAACTCGAGAAATTCCTGTTGAATCTGAAAGCAGAAACTCGCCCGAATACAACATGTATGTGTATTTTTGCCCTAGGCCATAGTAGTTATTGGTTTCGAGGATCAGACTTGCGAAAATTTTGATGGTTTCTCAACCATTCCTTAATTTCAAACTCGCATATCTCACGAACGGATTGAGGAACACGAGAAATTCCTGTTGCATCTGAAAGCAGAAACTCGCCCGAATACAACAGGTCTGTGTATTTTTGCCCTAGACCACAGTAGTTAATGATTTCGAGTATCAGACTTGCGAAAATTTTGATGGTTTCTCAACCATTCCTTAACTTCAAACTCCCATATCTCACGAACGGATTGAGGAAATCGAGAAATTCCTGTTGCATCTGAAAGTAGAAACTCGCACGAATACAACAGGTATGTGTATTTTTGCCCTAGACCATAGTAGTTAATGGTTTCGAGTATCAGACTTGCGAAAATTTTGATGGTTTCTCAACCATTCCTTAACTTCAAACTCCCATATCTCACGAATGGATTGAGGAAATCGAGAAATTCCTGTTGCATCTGAAAGCTGAAACTCGCCCGAATACAACAGGTATGTGTATTTTTGCCCTAGACCATAGTAGTTATTGGTTTCAAGTATCAGATTTGCGAAAATTTTGATGGCTTCTCAACCATTCCTTAACTTCAAATTCCCATATCTCACGAACGGATTGAGGAAATCAAGAAATTCCTGTTGCATCTGAAAGTAGATACTCGCCCGATTACAACGGTATGTGTATTTTTCCCCTTGGCCATTGTAGTTATTGGTTTCGAGTATCAGACTTACGAAAATTTTGATGGTTTCTCAAGCATTCCTTAATTTCAAACTCGCATATCTCGTGAACGGATTGACGAACTCGAGAAATTCCTGTTGCATCTGAAAGCAGAAACTCGCCCGATTACAACGGTATGTGTATTTTTGCCCTAGACCACAGTAGTTAATGGTTTCGAGTATCAGAGTTGCGAAAATTTTGATGGTTTCTCAACCATTCCTTAACTTCAAACACCCATATCTCGCGAACGGTTTGATGAACTCGAGAAATTCTTGTTGCATCTAAAAGCAGAAACTCGCCCGCTTACAACGGTATGTGTATTTTTCCCCTTTGCCATTGTAGTTATTGGTTTCGAGTATCAGACTTGCGAAAATTTTGATGGTTTCTCAACCATTCCATAACTTCAAACTCCCATATCTCGCGAACGGTTTGATGAACTCGAGAAATTCCTGTTGAATCTGAAAGCAGAAACTCGCCCGAATACAACAGGTATGTGTATTTTTGCCCTAGACCATAGTAGTTATTGGTTTCGAGTATCAGATTTGCGAAAATTTTGATGGTTTCTCAACCATTCCTTAACTTCAAACTCCCATATCTCACGAACGGATTGAGGAAATCGAGAAATTCCTGTTGCATCTGAAAGTAGAAACTCGCACGAATACAACAGGTATGTGAATTTTTGCCCTAGACCATAGTAGTTAACGGTTTCGAGTATCAGACCTGCGGAAACTTTGATGGTTTCTCAACCATTCCTTAACTTCAAACTCCCATATCTCGCGAACGGATTGACGAACTCGAGAAATTTCGGTTGCATCTGAAAGCAGAAATTCGCCCGATTACAACGGTATGTGTGTTTTTGCCCTAGGCCATAGTAGTTAATGGTTTCGAGTATCAGACTTGCGAAAATTTTGATGGTTTCTCAACCATTCCTTAACTTCAAACTCCCATATCTCACGAATGGATTGACGAACTGGAGAAATTCCTGTTGCATCTGAAAGCAGAAACTCGCCCGATTACAACGGTATGTGTATTTTTGCGCTAGACCACAGTAGTTAATGGTTTCGAGTATCAGAGTTGCGAAAATTTTGATGGTTTCTCAACCATCCCTTAACTACAAACACCCATATCTCGCGAACGGTTTGATGAACTCGAGAAATTCCTGTTGCATCTGAAAGCAGAAACTCGCCCGTTTACAACGGTATGTGTATTTTTCCCCTTGGCCATTGTAGTAATTGGTTTCGAGTATCAGACTTGCGAAAATTTTGATGGTTTCTCAGCCATTCCATAACTTCAAACTCCCATATCTCGCGAACGGTTTGATGAACTCGAGAAATTCCTGTTGAAACTGAAAGCAGAAACTCGCCCGAATACAACATGTATGTGTATTTTTGCCCTAGGCCATAGTAGTTATTGGTTTCGAGGATCAGACTTGCGAAAATTTTGATGGTTTCTCAACCATTCCTTAATTTCAAACTCGCATATCTCACGAACGGATTGAGGAACACGAGAAATTCCTGTTGCATCTGAAAGCAGAAACTCGCCCGAATACAACAGGTCTGTGTATTTTTGCCCTAGACCACAGTAGTTAATGATTTCGAGTATCAGACTTGCGAAAATTTTGATGGTTTCTCAACCATTCCTTAACTTCAAACTCCCATATCTCACGAACGGATTGAGGAAATCGAGAAATTCCTGTTGCATCTGAAAGTAGAAACTCGCACGAATACAACAGGTATGTGTATTTTTGCCCTAGACCATAGTAGTTAATGGTTTCGAGTATCAGACTTGCGAAAATTTTGATGGTTTCTCAACCATTCCTTAACTTCAAACTCCCATATCTCACGAATGGATTGAGGAAATCGAGAAATTCCTGTTGCATCTGAAAGCTGAAACTCGCCCGAATACAACAGGTATGTGTATTTTTGCCCTAGACCATAGTAGTTATTGGTTTCAAGTATCAGATTTGCGAAAATTTTGATGGCTTCTCAACCATTCCTTAACTTCAAATTCCCATATCTCACGAACGGATTGAGGAAATCAAGAAATTCCTGTTGCATCTGAAAGTAGATACTCGCCCGATTACAACGGTATGTGTATTTTTCCCCTTGGCCATTGTAGTTATTGGTTTCGAGTATCAGACTTACGAAAATTTTGATGGTTTCTCAAGCATTCCTTAATTTCAAACTCGCATATCTCGTGAACGGATTGACGAACTCGAGAAATTCCTGTTGCATCTGAAAGCAGAAACTCGCCCGATTACAACGGTATGTGTATTTTTGCCCTAGACCACAGTAGTTAATGGTTTCGAGTATCAGAGTTGCGAAAATTTTGATGGTTTCTCAACCATTCCTTAACTTCAAACACCCATATCTCGCGAACGGTTTGATGAACTCGAGAAATTCTTGTTGCATCTAAAAGCAGAAACTCGCCCGCTTACAACGGTATGTGTATTTTTCCCCTTTGCCATTGTAGTTATTGGTTTCGAGTATCAGACTTGCGAAAATTTTGATGGTTTCTCAACCATTCCATAACTTCAAACTCCCATATCTCGCGAACGGTTTGATGAACTCGAGAAATTCCTGTTGAATCTGAAAGCAGAAACTCGCCCGAATACAACAGGTATGTGTATTTTTGCCCTAGACCATAGTAGTTATTGGTTTCGAGTATCAGATTTGCGAAAATTTTGATGGTTTCTCAACCATTCCTTAACTTCAAACTCCCATATCTCGCGAACGGATTGGCAAACTCGAGAAACTCCTGTTGCACCTGAAAGCAGAAACTCGCCCGATTACAACGGTATGTGTATTTTTGCCCTAGGCCATTGTAGTTATTGATTTCGAGTATCAGACACGCGAAAATTTTGATGGCTTCTCAACCAATCCTTAACTTCAAATTCCCATATCTCACGAACAGCTTGAGGAAATCAAGAAATTCCTGTTGCATCTGAAAGTAGAAACTCGCTCGATTACAACGGTATGAGTATTTTTCCCCTTGGCCATTGTAGTTATTGGTTTCGAGTATTAGACTTGCGAAAATTATATGGTTTCTCAACTATTTTTTAATTTCAAACTCGCATATCTCGCGAACGGATTGACGCACTCGAGAAATTCCTGTTGCATCTGAAAGCAGAAACTCGCCCGATTACAACGGTATGTGTATTTTTGCCCTAGGCCATTGTAGTTATTGATTTCGAGTATCAGACACGCGAAAATTTTGATGGCTTCTCAACCAATCCTTAACTTCAAATTCCCATATCTCACGAACAGCTTGAGGAAATCAAGAAATTCCTGTTGTACCTGAAAGCAGAAACTCGCCCGATTACAAGGGTATGTGTATTTTTGCCCTAGACCATAGTAGTTATTGGTTTCGAGTATCAGACGTGCGAAAATTTTGATGGTTTCTCAAGCATTCCTTAATTTCAAACCCGCATATCTCGTGAACGGATTGACGAACTCGAGAAATTCCTGTTGCATCTGAAAGCAGAAACTCGCCCGATTACAAGGGTGTTTGTATTTTTGCCCTAGACCACAGTAGTTAATGGTTTCGAGTATCAGACTTGCGAAAATTTTGATGGTTTCTCAACCATTGCTTAATTTCAAACTCGCATATCTCGCGAACGGATTGACGAACTGGAGAAATTCCTGTTGCATCTGAAAGCAGAAACTCGCCCGATTACAACGGTATGTGTATTTTTGCCCTAGACCAAAGTAGTTAATGGTTTCGAGTATCAGAGTTGCGAAAATTTTGATGGTTTCTCAACCATTCCTTAACTACAAACACCCATATCTCGCGAACGGTTTGATGAACTCGAGAAATTCCTGTTGCATCTGGAAGCAGAAACTCGCCCGTTTACAACGGTATGTGTATTTTTCCCCTTGGCCATTGTAGTAATTGGTTTCGAGTATCAGACTTGCGAAAATTTTGATGGTTTCTCAACCATTCCTTAATTTCAAACTCGCATATCTCGCGAACGGATTGACGAACTGGAGAAATTCCTGTTGCATCTGAAAGCAGAAACTCGCCCGATTACAACGGTATGTGTATTTTTGCCCTGGACCACAGTAGTTAATGGTTTCGAGTATCAGAGTTGCGAAAATTTTGATGGTTTCTCAACCATTCCTTAACTACAAACACCCATATCTCGCGAACGGATTGACGAACTGGAGAAATTCCTGTTGCATCTGAAAGCAGAAACTCGCCCGATTACAACGGCATGTGTATTTTTGCGCTAGACCACAGTAGTTAATGGTTTCGAGTATCAGAGTTGCGAAAATTTTTATGGTTTCTCAACCATTCCTTAACTACAAACTCCCATATCTCGCGAACGGATTGAGGAACACGAGAAATTCCTGTTGCATCTGAAAGCAGAAACTCGCCCGAATACAACAGGTCTGTGTATTTTTGCCCTAGACCACAGTGGTTAATGATTTCGAGTATCAGACTTGCGAAAATTTTGATGGTTTCTCAACCATTCCTTAACTTCAAACTCCCATATCTCACGAACGGATTGAGGAAATCGAGAAATTCCTGTTGCATCTGAAAGTAGAAACTCGCACGAATACAACAGGTATGTGTATTTTTGCCCTAGACCAGAGTAGTTAATGGTTTCGAGTATCAGACTTGCGAAAATTTTGATGGTTTCTCAACCATTCTTTAACTTCAAACTCCCATATCTCACGAATGGATTGAGGAAATCGAGAAATTCCTGTTGCATCTGAAAGTTGAAACTAGCCCGAATACAACAGGTATGTGTATTTTTGCCCTAGACCATAGTAGTTATTGGTTTCGAGTATCAGATTTGCGAAAATTTTGATGGCATCTCAACCATTCCTTAACTTCAAATTCCCATATCTCACGAACGGATTGAGGAAATCAAGAAATTCCTGTTGCATCTGAAAGTAGAAACTCGCCCGATTACAACGGTATGTGTATTTTTCCCCTTGGCCATTGTAGTTATTGGTTTCGAGTATCAGACTTGCGAAAATTTTGATGGTTTCTCAACCATTCCTTAACTTCAAACTCCCATATCTCACGAACGGATTGAGGATATCGAGAAATTCCTGTTGCATCTGAAAGTAGAAACTCGCCCGATTACAACGGTATGTGTATTTTTCCCCTTGGCCATTGTAGTTATTGGTTTCGAGTATCAGACTTACGAAAATTTTGATGGTTTCTCAAGCATTCCTTAATTTCAAACTCGCATATCTAGTGAACGGATTGACGAACTCGAGAAATTCCTGTTGCATCTGAAAGCAGAAACTCGCCCGATTACAACGGTATGTGTATTTTTGCCCTAGACCACAGTAGTTAATGGTTTCGAGTATCAGAGTTGCGAAAATTTTGATGGTTTCTCAACCATTCCTTAACTTCAAACACCCATATCTCGCGAACGGTTTGATGAACTCGAGAAATTCCTGTTGCATCTGAAAGCAGAAACTCGCCCGTTTACAACGGTATGTGTATTTTTCCCCTTGGCCATTGTAGTTATTGGTTTCGAGTATCAGACTTGCGAAAATTTTGATGGTTTCTCAACCATTCCATAACTTCAAACTCCCATATCTCGCGAACGGATTGACAAACTCGAGAAACTCCTGTTGCACCTGAAAGCAGAAACTCGCCCGATTACAACGGTATGTGTATTTTTGCCCTAGGCCATTGTAGTTATTGATTTCGAGTATCAGACACGCGAAAATTTTGATGGCTTCTCAACCAATCCTTAACTTCAAATTCCCATATCTCACGAACGGCTTGAGGAAATCAAGAAATTCCTGTTGCATCTGAAAGTAGAAACTCGCTCGATTACAACGGTATGAGTATTTTTCCCCTTGGCCATTGTAGTTATTGGTTTCGAGTATGAGACTTGCGAAAATTATATGGTTTCTCAACCATTCCTTAATTTCAAACTCGCATATCTCGCGAACGGATTGACGCACTCGAGAATTTCCTGTTGCATCTGAAAGCAGAAACTCGCCCGATTACAACGCTATTTGTATTTTTGCCCTAGACCACAGTAGTTAATGGTTTCGAGTATCAGACTTGCGAATATTTTGATGGTTTCTCAACCATTCCTTAACTTCAAACACTCATATCTCGTGACCGATTGAGGAAATCGAGAAATTCCTGTTGCATGTGAAAGTAGAAGCTCGCCCCATTACAACGGTATGTGTACTTTTCCCCTAGGCCATTCCAGTTATTGGTTTCGAGTGTCAGACTTGCGAAAATTTTGATGGTTTCTCAAGCATTCCTTAATTTCAAACCCGCATATCTCGTGAACGGATTGACGAACTCGAGAAATTCCTGTTGCATCTGAAAGCAGAAACTCGCCCGATTACAAGTGTGTTTGTATTTTTGCCCTAGACCACAGTAGTTAATGGTTTCGAGTATCAGACTTGCGAAAATTTTGATGGTTTCTCAACCATTGCTTAATTTCAAACTCGCATATCTCGCGAACGGATTGACGAACTGGAGAAATTCCTGTTGCATCTGAAAGCAGAAACTCGCCCGATTACAACGGTATGTGTATTTTTGCCCTAGACCAAAGTAGTTAATGGTTTCGAGTATCAGAGTTGCGAAAATTTTGATGGTTTCTCAACCATTCCTTAACTACAAACACCCATATCTCGCGAACGGTTTGATGAACTCGAGAAATTCCTGTTGCATCTGGAAGCAGAAACTCGCCCGTTTACAACGGTATGTGTATTTTTCCCCTTGGCCATTGTAGTAATTGGTTTCGAGTATCAGACTTGCGAAAATTTTGATGGTTTCTCAACCATTCCTTAATTTCAAACTCGCATATCTCGCGAACGGATTGACGAACTGGAGAAATTCCTGTTGCATCTGAAAGCAGAAACTCGCCCGATTACAACGGTATGTGTATTTTTGCCCTGGACCACAGTAGTTAATGGTTTCGAGTATCAGAGTTGCGAAAATTTTGATGGTTTCTCAACCATTCCTTAACTACAAACACCCATATCTCGCGAACGGATTGACGAACTGGAGAAATTCCTGTTGCATCTGAAAGCAGAAACTCGCCCGATTACAACGGTATGTGTATTTTTGCGCTAGACCACAGTAGTTAATGGTTTCGAGTATCAGAGTTGCGAAAATTTTTATGGTTTCTCAACCATTCCTTAACTACAAACTCCCATATCTCGCGAACGGATTGAGGAACACGAGAAATTCCTGTTGCATCTGAAAGCAGAAACTCGCCCGAATACAACAGGTCTGTGTATTTTTGCCCTAGACCACAGTAGTTAATGATTTCGAGTATCAGACTTGCGAAAATTTTGATGGTTTCTCAACCATTCCTTAACTTCAAACTCCCATATCTCACGAACGGATTGAGGAAATCGAGAAATTCCTGTTGCATCTGAAAGTAGAAACTCGCACGAATACAACAGGTATGTGTATTTTTGCCCTAGACCAGAGTAGTTAATGGTTTCGAGTATCAGACTTGCGAAAATTTTGATGGTTTCTCAACCATTCTTTAACTTCAAACTCCCATATCTCACGAATGGATTGAGGAAATCGAGAAATTCCTGTTGCATCTGAAAGTTGAAACTAGCCCGAATACAACAGGTATGTGTATTTTTGCCCTAGACCATAGTAGTTATTGGTTTCGAGTATCAGATTTGCGAAAATTTTGATGGCATCTCAACCATTCCTTAACTTCAAATTCCCATATCTCACGAACGGATTGAGGAAATCAAGAAATTCCTGTTGCATCTGATAGTAGAAACTCGCCCGATTACAACGGTATGTGTATTTTTCCCCTTGGCCATTGTAGTTATTGGTTTCGAGTATCAGACTTGCGAAAATTTTGATGGTTTCTCAACCATTCCTTAACTTCAAACTCCCATATCTCACGAACGGATTGAGGATATCGAGAAATTCCTGTTGCATCTGAAAGTAGAAACTCGCCCGATTACAACGGTATGTGTATTTTTCCCCTTGGCCATTGTAGTTATTGGTTTCGAGTATCAGACTTACGAAAATTTTGATGGTTTCTCAAGCATTCCTTAATTTCAAACTCGCATATCTCGTGAACGGATTGACGACATCGAGAAATTCCTGTTGCATCTGAAAGCAGAAACTCGCCCGATTACAACGGTATGTGTATTTTTGCCCTAGACCACAGTAGTTAATGGTTTCGAGTATCAGAGTTGCGAAAATTTTGATGGTTTCTCAACCATTCCTTAACTTCAAACACCCATATCTCGCGAACGGTTTGATGAACTCGAGAAATTCCTGTTGCATCTGAAAGCAGAAACTCGCCCGTTTACAACGGTATGTGTATTTTTCCCCTTGGCCATTGTAGTTATTGGTTTCGAGTATCAGACTTGCGAAAATTTTGATGGTTTCTCAACCATTCCATAACTTCAAACTCCCATATCTCGCGAACGGTTTGATGAACTCGAGAAATTCCTGTTGAATCTGAAAGCAGAAACTCGCCCGAATACAACAGGTATGTGTATTTTTGCCCTAGACCATAGTAGTTATTGGTTTCGAGTATCAGATTTGCGAAAATTTTGATGGTTTCTCAACCATTCCTTAACTTCAAACTCCCATATCTCGCGAACGGATTGACAAACTGGAGAAACTCCTGTTGCACCTGAAAGCAGAAATTCGCCCGATTACAACGGTATGTGTATTTTTGCCCTAGGCCATTGTAGTTATTGATTTCGAGTATCAGACACGCGAAAATTTTGATGGCTTCTCAACCAATCCTTAACTTCAAATTCCCATATCTCACGAACGGCTTGAGGAAATCAAGAAATTCCTGTTGCATCTGAAAGTAGAAACTCGCTCGATTACAACGGTATGAGTATTTTTCCCCTTGGCCATTGTAGTTATTGGTTTCGAGTATGAGACTTGCGAAAATTATATGGTTTCTCAACCATTCCTTAATTTCAAACTCGCATATCTCGCGAACGGATTGACGCACTCGAGAATTTCCTGTTGCATCTGAAAGCAGAAACTCGCCCGATTACAACGCTATTTGTATTTTTGCCCTAGACCACAGTAGTTAATGGTTTCGAGTATCAGACTTGCGAATATTTTGATGGTTTCTCAACCATTCCTTAACTTCAAACACCCATATCTCGTGACCGATTGACGAACTCGAGAAGTTCCTGTTGAATCTGAAGGCAGAAACTCGCCCGATTACAACGGTATGTGTATTTTTGCCCTAGGCCATTCCAGTTATTGGTTTCGAGTATCAGACATGCGAAAATTTTGATGGTTTCTCAAACATTCCTTAACTTCAAACTCCCATATCTCGCGAACGGATTGACGAACTCGAGAAATTTCTGTTGCATCTGAAAGCAGAAACTCGCCCGATTACAACGGTATGTGTATTTTTGCCCTAGGCCATTCCAGTTATTGGTTTCGAGTATCAGACTTGCGAAAATTTTGATGGTTTCTCAACCATTCCTTAACTTCAAACTCCCATATCTCGCGAACGGATTGAAGAACTCGAGAAATTACTGTTGCATCTGAAAGTAGAAACTCGCCCGATTACAACGGTATGTGTATTTTTGCCCGAGACCATAGTAGTTATTGGTTTCGAGTATCAGATTCCGAAAATTTTGATGGTTTCTCAACCATTCCTTAACTTCAAACTCCCACATCTCGCGAACAGATTGAAGAACTCGAGAAATTCCTGTTGCACCTGAAAGCAGAAACTCGCCCGATTACAACGGTATGTGTATTTTTCTCCTAGGCCATAGTAGTTATTCATTTCGAGTATCAGACTCGCGAAAATTTTTATGGTTTCTCAACCATTCCTTAACTTCAAATTCCCATATCTCACGAACGGATTGAGGAAATCGAGAAATTCCTGTTGCATCTTAAAGTAGAAACTCGCCCGATTACAACGGTGTGTGTATTTTTCCCCTTGGCCATTGTAGTTATTGGTTTCGAGTACCAGACTTACGAAAATTTTGATGGTTTCTCAAGCATTCCTTAATTTCAAACTCGCATATCTCGTGAACGGATTGACGAACTCGAGAAATTCCTGTTGCATCTGAAAGCAGAAACTCGCCCGATTACAACGGTATGTGTATTTTTGCCCTAGACCACAGTAGTTAATGGTTTCGAGTATCAGACTTGCGAATATTTTGATGGTTTCTCATCCATTCCTTAACTTCAAACACCCATATCTCGTGACCGATTGAGGAAATCGAGAAATTCCTGTTGCATCTGAAAGTAGAAGCTCGCCCCATTACAACGGTATGTGTACTTTTCCCCTAGTCCATTCCAGTTATTGGTTTCGAGTATCAGACTTGCGAAAATTTTGATGGTTTCTCAAAGATTCCTTAACTTCAAACTCCCATATCTCGCGAACGGATTCACGAACTGGAGAAATTCGTGTTGAATCTGAAAACAGAAACTCGCCCGATTACTACGGTATGTGTATTTTTGCCCTAGACCATAGTAGTTATTAGTTTCGAGTATCAGATTCCGGAAATTTTGATGGTTTCTCAACCATTCCTTAACTTCAAACTCCCATATCTCGTGAACGGATTGAGGAAATCGAGAAATTCCTGTTGCATCTGAAAGTAGAAACTCGCCCGATTACAACGGTATGTGTATTTTAGCCCTAGGCCATAGTAGTTAATGGTTCCGAGTATCAGACTTGCGAAAATTGTGATGGTTTCTCAACCATTCCTTAACTTCAAACTCCCATATCTTGTGAACGGATTGAGGAAATCGAGAAATTCCTGTTGCATCTGAAAGTAGAAACTCGCCCGATTACAACGGTTTGTGTATTTTTCCCCTTGGCCATTGTAGTTATTGGTTTCGAGTACCAGACTTACGAAAATTTTGATGGTTTCTCAAGCATTCCTTAATTTCAAACTCGCATATCTCGTGAACGGATTGACGAACTCGAGAAATTCCTGTTGCATCTGAAAGCAGAAACTCGCCCGATTACAACGGTATGTGTATTTTTGCCCTTGGCCATTGTAGTTATTGGTTTCGAGTATCAGACTTACGAAAATTTTGATGGTTTCTCAAGCATTCCTTAATTTCAAACTCGCATATCTCGTGAACGGATTGACGAACTCGAGAAATTCCTGTTGCATCTGAAAGCAGAAACTCGCCCGATTACAACGGTATGTGTATTTTTGCCCTAGACCACAGTAGTTAATGGTTTCGGGTATCAGAGTTGCGAAAATTTTGATGGTTTCTCAACCATTCCTTAACTTCAAACACCCATATCTCGCGAACGGTTTGATGAACTCGAGAAATTCCTGTTGCATCTGAAAGCAGAAACTCGCCCGTTTACAACGGTATGTGTATTTTTCCCCTTGGCCATTGTAGTTATTGGTTTCGAGTATCAGACTTGCGAAAATTTTGATGGTTTCTCAACCATTCCATAACTTCAAACTCCCATATCTCGCGAACGGTTTGATGAACTCGAGAAATTCCTGTTGAATCTGAAAGCAGAAACTCGCCCGAATACAACATGTATGTGTATTTTTGCCCTAGGCCATAGTAGTTATTGGTTTCGAGGATCAGACTTTTGAAAATTTTGATGGTTTCTCAACCATTCCTTAACTTCAAATTCCCATATCTCACGAACGGATTGAGGAAATCGAGAAATTCCTGTTGCATCTGAAAGTAGAAACTCGCCCGATTACAACGGTGTGTGTATTTTTCCCCTTGGCCATTGTAGTTATTGGTTTCGAGTACCAGACTTACGAAAATTTTGATGGTTTCTCAAGCATTCCTTAATTTCAAACTCGCATATCTCGTGAACGGATTGACGAACTCGAGAAATTCCTGTTGCATCTGAAAGCAGAAACTCGCCCGATTACAACGGTATGTGTATTTTTGCCCTAGACCACAGTAGTTAATGGTTTCGAGTATCAGACTTGCGAATATTTTGATGGTTTCTCATCCATTCCTTAACTTCAAACACCCATATCTCGTGACCGATTGAGGAAATCGAGAAATTCCTGTTGCATCTGAAAGTAGAAGCTCGCCCCATTACAACGGTATGTGTACTTTTCCCCTAGTCCATTCCAGTTATTGGTTTCGAGTATCAGACTTGCGAAAATTTTGATGGTTTCTCAAAGATTCCTTAACTTCAAACTCCCATATCTCGCGAACGGATTCACGAACTGGAGAAATTCGTGTTGAATCTGAAAACAGAAACTCGCCCGATTACTACGGTATGTGTATTTTTGCCCTAGACCATAGTAGTTATTAGTTTCGAGTATCAGATTCCGGAAATTTTGATGGTTTCTCAACCATTCCTTAACTTCAAACTCCCATATCTCGTGAACGGATTGAGGAAATCGAGAAATTCCTGTTGCATCTGAAAGTAGAAACTCGCCCGATTACAACGGTATGTGTATTTTAGCCCTAGGCCATAGTAGTTAATGGTTCCGAGTATCAGACTTGCGAAAATTGTGATGGTTTCTCAACCATTCCTTAACTTCAAACTCCCATATCTCGTGAACGGATTGAGGAAATCGAGAAATTCCTGTTGCATCTGAAAGTAGAAACTCGCCCGATTACAACGGTTTGTGTATTTTTCCCCTTGGCCATTGTAGTTATTGGTTTCGAGTACCAGACTTACGAAAATTTTGATGGTTTCTCAAGCATTCCTTAATTTCAAACTCGCATATCTCGTGAACGGATTGACGAACTCGAGAAATTCCTGTTGCATCTGAAAGCAGAAACTCGCCCGATTACAACGGTATGTGTATTTTTGCCCTTGGCCATTGTAGTTATTGGTTTCGAGTATCAGACTTACGAAAATTTTGATGGTTTCTCAAGCATTCCTTAATTTCAAACTCGCATATCTCGTGAACGGATTGACGAACTCGAGAAATTCCTGTTGCATCTGAAAGCAGAAACTCGCCCGATTACGACGGTATGTGTATTTTTGCCCTAGACCACAGTAGTTAATGGTTTCGAGTATCAGAGTTGCGAAAATTTTGATGGTTTCTCAACCATTCCTTAACTTCAAACACCCATATCTCGCGAACGGTTTGATGAACTCGAGATATTCCTGTTGCATCTGAAAGCAGAAACTCGCCCGTTTACAACGGTATGTGTATTTTTCCCCTTGGCCATTGTAGTTATTGGTTTCGAGTATCAGACTTGCGAAAATTTTGATGGTTTCTCAACCATTCCATAACTTCAAACTCCCATATCTCGCGAACGGTTTGATGAACTCGAGAAATTCCTGTTGAATCTGAAAGCAGAAACTCGCCCGAATACAACATGTATGTGTATTTTTGCCCTAGGCCATAGTAGTTATTGGTTTCGAGGATCAGACTTTTGAAAATTTTGATGGTTTCTCAACCATTCCTTAATTTCAAACTCGCATATCTCACGAACGGATTGAGGAAATCGAGAAATTCCTGTTGCATCTGAAAGTAGAAACTCGCCCGATCACAACGGCGTGTGTATTTTTCCCTTGGCCATTGTAGTTATTGGTTTCGAGTATCAGACGTGCGAAAATTTTGATGGTTTCTCAAGCATTCCTTAATTTCAAACTCGCATATCTCGTGAACGGATTGACGAACTCGAGAAATTCCTGTTGCATGTGAAAGCAGAAACTCGCCCGATTACAACGGCGTGGGTATTTTTCCCCTTGGCCATTGTAGTTATTGGTTTCGAGTATCAGACGTGCGAAAATTTTGATGGTTCTCAAGCATTCCTTAATTTCAAACTCGCATATCTCGTGAACGGATTGACGAACTCGAGAAATTCCCGTTGCATCTGAAAGCAGAAACTCGCCCGATTACAACGGTATTTGTATTTTTGCCCTAGACCACAGTAGTTAATGGTTTCGAGTATCAGACTTGCGAAAATTTTGATGGTTTCTCAACCATTCCTTAACTTCAAACTCCCATATCTCGCGAACGGATTGACGAACTCGAGAAATTTCTGTTGCATCTGAAAGCAGAAACTCGCCCGATTACAACGGTATGTGTATTTTTGCCCTAGGCCATAGTAGTTAATGGTTTCGAGTACCAGACTTGCGAAAATTTTGATGGTTTCTCAACTATTCCTTCACTTCAAACTCCCATATCTCGCGAACGGATTGACGAACACGAGAAATTCCTGTTGCATCTGAAAGCAGAAACTCGCCCGAATACAACAGGTGTGTGTATTTTTGCCCTAGGCCATAGTAGTTATTGGTTTCGAGGATCAGTCTTGCGAAAATTTTGATGGTTTCTCAACCATTCCTTAACTTCAAACTCCCATATCTTACGAACGGATTGAGGAAATCGAGAAATTCTTGTTGCATCTGAAAGTAGAAACTCGCCCGATTACAACGGTATTTGTATTTTTGCCCTAGACCACAGTAGTTAATGGTTTCGAGTATCAGACTTGCGAAAATTTTGATGGTTTCTCAACCATTCCTTAACTTCAAACTCCCATATCTCGCGAACGGATTGACGAACTCGAGAAATTGCAGTTGCATCTGAAAGCAGAAACTCGCCCGATTACAACGGTATGTGTATTTTTGCCCTAGACCATAGTAGTTATTGGTTTCGAGTATCAGACCTGCGAAAATTTTGATGGTTTCTCAAGCATTCCTTAATTTCAAACTCGCATATCTCGTGAGCGGATTGACGGACTCGAGAAATTCCTGTTGCATCTGAAAGCAGAAACTCGCCCGATTACAACGGTATTTGTATTTTTGCCCTAGACCACAGTATTTAATGGTTTCGAGTATCAGACTTGCGAAAATTTTGATGGTTTCTCAACCATTCCTTAACTTCAAACACCCATATCTCGTGAACGGATTGAGGAAATCGAGAAATTCCTGTTGCATCTGAAAGTAGAAACTCGCCCCATTACAACGGTATGTGTACTTTTCCCCTAGGCCATTCCAGTTATTGGTTTCGAGTATCAGACTTGCGAAAATTTTGATGGTTTCTCAAACATTCCTTAGCTTCAAACTCCCATATCTCGCGAACGGATTGACGAACTGGAGAAATTCCTGTTGAATCTGAAAGCAGAAACTCGCCCAATTACAACGGTATGTGTATTTTTGCCTTAGGCCATAGTAGTTAATGTTTTCGAGTATCAGACTTGCGAAGATTTTGATGGCTTCTCAACCATTCCTTACATTCGAACTCCCATATCTCACGAACGGATTGAGGAAATCGAGAAATTCCTGTTGCATCTGAAAGTAGTAACTCGCCCGATTACAACGGTATGTGTACGTTTCTCCTAGGCCATTCCAGTTATTGTTTTCGAGTATCAGAGTTGCGAAAATTTTGATGGTTTCTCAAACATTCCTTAACTTCAAACTCCCATATCTCGCGAACGGATTGACGAACTCGGGAAATGCCTGTTGAATCTGAAAGCAGAAACTCGCCCGAATACAACGGTATGTGTATTTTTGCCCTTGACCATAGTAGTTATTGGTTTCGAGTATCAGATTCCGAAAATTGTGATGGTTTCTGAACCATTCCTTAACTTCAAACTGCCATATCTCGCGAACGGATTGACGAACTCGAGAAATTCCTGTTGCACCTGAAAGCAGAAACTCGCCCGATTACAACGGTATGTGTATTTTTGCCCTAGGCCATAGTAGTTAATGATTTCGAGTATCAGACTTGCGAAAATTTTGATGGTTTCTCAACCATTCCTTAACTTCAAACTCCCATATCTCGTGAACGGATTCAGGAAATCGAGAAATTCCTGTTGCGTCTGAAAGTAGAAACTCGCCCGTTTACAACGGTATGTGTACTTTTCCCCTAGGCCATTCCAGTTATTGTTTTCGTCTATCAGACTTGCGAAAATTTTGATGGTTTCTCAAACATTCCTTAACTTCAAACTCCCATATCTCGCGAACGGATTGACGAACACGAGAAATTCCTGTTGCATCTGAAAGCAGAAACTCTCCCGAATACAACAGGTATGTGTATTTTTGCCCTAGGCCATAGTAGTTATTGGTTTCGAGTATCAGACTTGCGAAAATTTTGATGGTTTCTCAACCATTCCTTAACTTCAAACTCCCATATCTCACGAACGGATTGAGGAAATCGAGAAATTCCTGTTGTATCTGAAAGTAGAAACTCGCCCGATTACAACGGTATGTGTACTTTTCCCCTAGGCCATTCCAGTTATTGTTTTCGAGTATCAGACTTGCGAAAATTTTGATGGTTTCTCAAGCATTCCTTAACTTCAAACTCCCATATCTCGCGAACGGATTGACGAACTCGAGAAATTCCTGTTGAATCTGAAAGCAAAAACACGCCTGATTACAACGGTATGTGTATTTTGCCCTAGACCATAGTAGTTATTGGTTTCGAGTATCAGACTTGCGAAAATTTTGATGGTTTCTCAACCATTCCTTAACTTCAAACTCCCATATCTCGCGAACGGATTGACGAACTCGGGAAATGCCTGTTGAATCTGAAAGCAGAAACTCGCCCGAATACAACGGTATGTGTATTTTTGCCCTTGACCATAGTAGTTATTGGTTTCGAGTATCAGATTCCGAAAATTGTGATGGTTTCTGAACCATTCCTTAACTTCAAACTGCCATATCTCGCGAACGGATTGACGAACTCGAGAAATTTCTGTTGCATCTGAAAGCAGAAATTCGCCCGATTACAACGGTATGTGTATTTTAGCCCTAGGCCATAGTAGTTAATGGTTTCGAGTATCAGACTTGCGAAAATTTTGATGGTTTCTCAAACATTCCTTAACTTCAAACTCCCGTATCTCGCGAACGGATTGACGAACTCGAGAAATTTCTGTTGCATCTGAAAGCAGAAACTCGCCCGATTACAACGGTATGTGTATTTTTGCCCTAGGCCATAGTAGTTATTGTATTCGAGTATCAGACTTGCGAAAATTTTGATGGTTTCTCAACCATTCCTTAACTTCAAACTCCCATATCTCACGAACGGATTGAGGAAATCGAGAAATTCCTGTTGTATCTGAAAGTAGAAACTCGCCCGATTACAACGGTATGTGTACTTTTCCCCTAGGCCATTCCAGTTATTGTTTTCGAGTATCAGACTTGCGAAAATTTTGATGGTTTCTCAAGCATTCCTTAACTTCAAACTCCCATATCTCGCGAACGGATTGACGAACTCGAGAAATTCCTGTTGAATCTGAAAGCAAAAACACGCCTGATTACAACGGTATGTGTATTTTGCCCTAGACCATAGTAGTTATTGGTTTCGAGTATCAGACTTGCGAAAATTTTGATGGTTTCTCAACCATTCCTTAACTTCAAACTCCCATATCTCGCGAACGGATTGACGAACTCGGGAAATGCCTGTTGAATCTGAAAGCAGAAACTCGCCCGAATACAACGGTATGTGTATTTTTGCCCTTGACCATAGTAGTTATTGGTTTCGAGTATCAGATTCCGAAAATTGTGATGGTTTCTGAACCATTCCTTAACTTCAAACTGCCATATCTCGCGAACGGATTGACGAACTCGAGAAATTTCTGTTGCATCTGAAAGCAGAAATTCGCCCGATTACAACGGTATGTGTATTTTAGCCCTAGGCCATAGTAGTTAATGGTTTCGAGTATCAGACTTGCGAAAATTTTGATGGTTTCTCAAACATTCCTTAACTTCAAACTCCCGTATCTCGCGAACGGATTGACGAACTCGAGAAATTTCTGTTGCATCTGAAAGCAGAAACTCGCCCGATTACAACGGTATGTGTATTTTTGCCCTAGGCCATAGTAGTTATTGTATTCGAGTATCAGACTTGCGAAAATTTTGATGGTTTCTCAACCATTCCTTAACTTCAAACTCCCATATCTCACGAACGGATTGAGGAAATCGAGAAATTCCTGTTGCATCTGAAAGTAGAAACTCGCCCGATTACAATGGTATGTGTACTTTTCCCCTAGGCCATTCCAGTTATTGTTTTCGAGTATCAGACTTGCGAAAATTTTGATGGTTTCTCAAACATTCCTTAACTTCAAACTCCCGTATCTCGCGAACGGATTGACGAACTCGAGAAATTTCTGTTGCATCTGAAAGCAGAAACTCGCCCGATTACAACGGTATGTGTATTTTTGCCCTAGGCCATAGTAGTTATTGGTTTCGAGTATCAGACTTGCGAAAATTTTGATGGTTTCTCAACCATTCCTTAACTTCAAACTCCCATATCTCACGAACGGATTGAGGAAATCGAGAAATTCCTGTTGCATCTCAAAGTAGAAACTCGCCCGATCACAACGGTATGTGTACTTTTCCCCTAGGCCATTCCAGTTAATGGTTTCGAGTATCAGAGTTGCGAAAATTTTGATGGTTTCTCAACCATTCCTTAACTACAAACACCCATATCTCGCGAACGGTTTGATGAACTCGAGAAATTCCTGTTGCATCTGGAAGCAGAAACTCGCCCGTTTACAACGGTATGTGTATTTTTCCCCTTGGCCATTGTAGTAATTGGTTTCGAGTATCAGACTTGCGAAAATTTTGATCGTTTCTCAACCATTCCTTAACTTCAAACTCCCATATCTCGGGAACGGATTGACGAACTGGAGAAATTCGTGTTGAATCTGAAAGCAGAAACTCGCCCGATTACAACGGTATGTGTATTTTTGCCCTAGACCATAGTAGTTATTAGTTTCGAGTATCAGATTCCGGAAATTTTGATGGTTTCTCAACCATTCCTTAACTTCAAACTCCCATATCTCGCGAACGGATTGACGAACTCGATAAATTTCTGTTGCATCTGAAAGCAGAAATTCGCCCGATTACAACGGTATGTGTACTTTTCCCCTAGGCCATTCCAGTTAATGGTTTCGAGTATCAGACTTGCGAAAATTTTGATGGTTTCTCAACCATTCCTTAACTTCAAACTCCCATATCTCGTGAACGGATTGAGGAAATCGAGAAATTCCTGTTGCGTCTGAAAGTAGAAACTCGCCCGATTACAACGGTATGTGTACTTTTCCCCTAGGCCATTCCAATTATTGGTTTCGTGTATCAGACTTGCGAAAATTTTGATTGTCTCTCAACCATTCCTCAACTTCAAGCTCCCACATCTCGGGCACGGATTGACGAACGCGAGAAATTCCTGCGGGATCTGAAAGTAGAAACTTGCCCGATTTCAATGGTGTGTCTACTTTTCACCAAGGCCATTCCAGTTATTGGTTTCGAGTATCAGACTTGCGAAAATTTTGATCGTTTCTCAACCATTCCTTAACTTCAAACTCCCATATCTCGCGAACGGATTGACGAACTCCAGAAATTCCTATTGCATCTGAAAGCAGAAACTCGCCCGATTACAACGGTATGTGTATTTTTGCCCTAGACCATAGTAGTTAATGGTTTCGAGTATCAGATTCCGAAAATTTTGATGGTTTCTCAACCATTCCTCAACTTCAAACTCGCATATCTCGCGAACCGATTGAGGAAATCGAGAAATTCCTGTTGCATCTGAAAGTAGAAACTCGCCCGATTACAACGGTATGTGCATATTTCCCCTTGGTCATTGTAATTATTGGTTTCGAGTATCAGACTTGCGAAAATTTTGATGGTTTCTCAACCATTCCTTAACTTCAAACTCCCATATCTCGTGAATGGATTGACGAACTCGAGAGATTCCTGTTGCATCTGATAGTAGAAACCTGCCCGATTACAATGGTGTGTGTACTTTTCCCCTAGGCCATTCCAGTTATTGGTTTCGAGTATCAGACTTTCGAAAATTTTGATGGTTTCTCAACCATTCCTTAACTACAAACTCCCATATCTTGCGAACGGATTGACGAACACGAGAAATTCCTGTTGCATCTGAAAGCAGAAACTCTCCCGAATACAACAGGTATGTGTATTTTTGCCCTAGGCCATAGTAGTTATTGGTTTCGAGTATCAGACTTGCGAAAATTTTGATGGTTTCTCAACCATTCCTTAACTTCAAACTCCCATATCTCACGAACGGATTGAGGAAATCGAGAAATTCCTGTTGCATCTGAAAGTAGAAACTCGCCCGATTACAACGGTATGTGTACTTTTCCCCTAGGCCATTCCAGTTATCGAGTATCAGACTTGCGAAAATTTTGTTGGTTTCTCAAGCATTCCTTAACTTCATACTCCCATATCTCGCGAACGGATTGACGAACTCGAGAAATTCCTGTTGAATCTGAAAGCAAAAACACGCCTGATTACAACGGTATGTGTATTTTGCCCTAGACCATAGTAGTTATTTGTTTCGAGTATCTGATTTCGAAAATTTTGATGGTGTCTCAACCATTCCTTAACTTCAAACTCCCATATCTCACGAACGGATTGAGGAAATCGAGAAATTCCTGTTGCATCTCAAAGTAGAAACTCGCCCGATCACAACGGTATGTGTACTTTTCCCCTAGGCCATTCCAGTTATTGTTTTCGAGTATCAGACTTGCGAAAATTTTTATGGTTTCTCAACCATTCCTTAATTTCAAGCCCCCATATCTCGTGAACGGATTGACGAACTCGAGAAATTCCTGTTGGATCTGAAAGTAGAAAGTTGCCCGATTACAATGGTGTGTCTACTTTTCACCAAGGCCATTCCAGTTATTGGTTTCGAGTATCAGAGTTGCGAAAATTTTGATGGTTTCTCAACCATTCCTTAACTACAAACACCCATATCTCGCGAACGGTTTGATGAACTCGAGAAATTCCTGTTGCATCTGGAAGCAGAAACTCGCCCGTTTACAACGGTATGTGTATTTTTCCCCTTGGCCATTGTAGTAATTGGTTTCGAGTATCAGACTTGCGAAAATTTTGATCGTTTCTCAACCATTCCTTAACTTCAAACTCCCATATCTCGGGAACGGATTGACGAACTGGAGAAATTCGTGTTGAATCTGAAAGCAGAAACTCGCCCGATTACAACGGTATGTGTATTTTTGCCCTAGACCATAGTAGTTATTAGTTTCGAGTATCAGATTCCGGAAATTTTGATGGTTTCTCAACCATTCCTTAACTTCAAACTCCCATATCTCGCGAACGGATTGACGAACTCGATAAATTTCTGTTGCATCTGAAAGCAGAAATTCGCCCGATTACAACGGTATGTGTACTTTTCCCCTAGGCCATTCCAGTTAATGGTTTCGAGTATCAGACTTGCGAAAATTTTGATGGTTTCTCAACCATTCCTTAACTTCAAACTCCCATATCTCGTGAACGGATTGAGGAAATCGAGAAATTCCTGTTGCGTCTGAAAGTAGAAACTCGCCCGATTACAACGGTATGTGTACTTTTCCCCTAGGCCATTCCAGTTATTGGTTTCGAGTATCAGACTTGCGAAAATTTTGATGGTTTCTCAACCATTCCTTAACTTCAAACTCCCATATCTCACGAACGGATTGAGGAAATCGAGAAATTCCTGTTGCATCTGAAAGTAGAAATTCGCCCGATTACAACGGTATGTGTATTTTAGCCCTAGGCCATAGTAGTTAATGGTTTCGAGTATCAGACTTGCGAAAATTTTGATGGTTTCTCAAACATTCCTTAACTTCAAACTCCCATATCTCACGAACGGATTGAGGAAATCGAGAAATTCCTGTTGCATCTGAAAGTAGAAACTCGCCCGTTTACAACGGTATGTGTATTTTTGCCCTAGGCCATTCCAATTATTGGTTTCGTGTATCAGACTTGCGAAAATTTTGATTGTCTCTCAACCATTCCTCAACTTCAAGCTCCCACATCTCGGGCACGGATTGACGAACGCGAGAAATTCCTGTGGGATCTGAAAGTAGAAACTTCCCCGATTTCAATGGTGTGTCTACTTTTCACCAAGGCCATTCCAGTTATTGGTTTCGAGTATCAGACTTGCGAAAATTTTGATCGTTTCTCAACCATTCCTTAACTTCAAACTCCCATATCTCGCGAACGGATTGACGAACTCCAGAAATTCCTATTGCATCTGAAAGCAGAAACTCGCCCGATTACAACGGTATGTGTATTTTTGCCCTAGACCATAGTAGTTAATGGTTTCGAGTATCAGATTCCGAAAATTTTGATGGTTTCTCAACCATTCCTCAACTTCAAACTCGCATATCTCGCGAACCGATTGAGGAAATCGAGAAATTCCTGTTGCATCTGAAAGTAGAAACTCGCCCGATTACAACGGTATGTGCATATTTCCCCTTGGTCATTGTAATTATTGGTTTCGAGTATCAGACTTGCGAAAATTTTGATGGTTTCTCAACCATTCCTTAACTTCAAACTCCCATATCTCGTGAATGGATTGACGAACTCGAGAGATTCCTGTTGCATCTGATAGTAGAAACCTGCCCGATTACAATGGTGTGTGTACTTTTCCCCTAGGCCATTCCAGTTATTGGTTTCGAGAATCAGACTTTCGAAAATTTTGATGGTTTCTCAACCATTCCTTAACTACAAACTCCCATATCTTGCGAACGGATTGACGAACACGAGAAATTCCTGTTGCATCTGAAAGCAGAAACTCTCCCGAATACAACAGGTATGTGTATTTTTGCCCTAGGCCATAGTAGTTATTGGTTTCGAGTATCAGACTTGCGAAAATTTTGATGGTTTCTCAACCATTCCTTAACTTCAAACTCCCATATCTCACGAACGGATTGAGGAAATCGAGAAATTCCTGTTGCATCTGAAAGTAGAAACTCGCCCGATTACAACGGTATGTGTACTTTTCCCCTAGGCCATTCCAGTTATCGAGTATCAGACTTGCGAAAATTTTGATGGTTTCTCAAGCATTCCTTAACTTCATACTCCCATATCTCGCGAACGGATTGACGAACTCGAGAAATTCCTGTTGAATCTGAAAGCAAAAACACGCCTGATTACAACGGTATGTGTATTTTGCCCTAGACCATAGTAGTTATTTGTTTCGAGTATCTGATTTCGAAAATTTTGATGGTGTCTCAACCATTCCTTAACTTCAAACTCCCATATCTCACGAACGGATTGAGGAAATCGAGAAATTCCTGTTGCATCTCAAAGTAGAAACTCGCCCGATCACAACGGTATGTGTACTTTTCCCCTAGGCCATTCCAGTTATTGTTTTCGAGTATCAGACTTGCGAAAATTTTTATGGTTTCTCAACCATTCCTTAATTTCAAGCCCCCATATCTCGTGAACGGATTGACGAACTCGAGAAATTCCTGTTGGATCTGAAAGTAGAAAGTTGCCCGATTACAATGGTGTGTCTACTTTTCACCAAGGCCATTCCAGTTATTGGTTTCGAGTATCAGACTTGCGATAATTTTGATCGTTTCTCAACCATTCCTTAACTTCAAACTCCCATATCTCGGGAACGGATTGACGAACTGGAGAAATTCGTGTTGAATCTGAAAGCAGAAACTCGCCCGATTACAACGGTATGTGTATTTTTGCCCTAGACCATAGTAGTTATTAGTTTCGAGTATCAGACTCCGAAAATTGTGATGGTTTCTGAACCATTCCTTAACTTCAAACCCCCATATCTCGCGAACGGATTGACGAACACGAGAAATTCCTGTTGCATCTGAAAGCAGAAACTCGCCCGAATACAACAGGTATGTGTATTTTTGCCCTAGGCCATAGTAGTTATTGGTTTCGAGTATCAGACTTGCGAAAATTTTGATGGTTTCTCAACCATTCCTTAACTTCAAACTCCCATATCTCACGAACGGATTGAGGAAATCGAGAAATTCCTGTTGCATCTGAAAGTAGAAACTCGCCCAATTACAACGGTATGTGTATTTTTGCCCTAGGCCATAGTAGTTAATGGTTTCGAGTATCAGATTTCGAAAATTTTGATGGTTTCTCAACCATTCCTTAACTTCAAACTCCCATATCTCACGAACGGATTGAGGAAATCGAGAAATTCCTGTTGCATCTCAAAGTAGAAACTCGCCCGATCACAACGGTATGTGTACTTTTCCCCTAGGCCATTCCAGTTATTGTTTTCGAGTATCAGACTTGCGAAAAATTTTTGTGGTTTCTCAACCATTCCTTAATTTCAAGCCCCCATATCTCGTGAACGGATTGACGAACTCGAGAAATTCCTGTTGGATCTGAAAGTAGAAACTTGCCCGATTACAATGGTGTGTCTACTTTTCACCAAGGCCATTCCAGTTATTGGTTTCGAGTATCAGACTTGCGAAAATTTTGATCGTTTCTCAACCATTCCTTAACTTCAAACTCCCATATCTCGGGAACGGATTGACGAACTCGAGTAATTCCTGTTGAATCTGAAAGCAGAAACTCGCCCGAATACAACGGTATGTGTATTTTTGCCCTAGGCCATAGTAGTTATTGATTTCGAGTATCAGCCTCGCGGAAATTTTTATGGTTTCTCAACCATTCCTTAACTTCAAACTCCCATATCTCGCGAACGGATTGACGAACTCCAGAAATTCCAATTGCATCTGAAAGCAGAAACTCGCCCGATCACAACGGTATGTGTATTTTTGCCCTAGACCATAGTAGTTATTGGTTTCGAGTATCAGATTCCGAAAATTTTGATTGTTTCTCAACCATTGCTTAACTTCAAACTCCCATATCTCGCGAACGGATTGACGAACTCGAGAAATTCCTGTTGCATCTGAAAGTAGAAACTTGCCCGATTACAATGGTGTGTGTACTTCTCCCTTAGGCCATTCCAGTTATTGGTTTCGAGTATCAGACTTGCAAAAATTTTGATGGTTTCTCAACCATTCCTTAACTTCAAACTCCCATATCTCGCGAACGGATTAACGAACTGGAGAAATTCCTGTTGCATCTGAAAGCAGAAACTCGCCCGTTTACAACGGTATGTGTATTTTTGCCCTAGGCCATTCCAATTATTGGTTTCGTGTATCAGACTTGCGAAAATTTTGATTGTCTCTCAACCATTCCTCAACTTCAAGCTCCCACATCTCGGGCACGGATTGACGAACGCGAGAAATTCCTGTGGGATCTGAAAGTAGAAACTTGCCCGATTTCAATGGTGTGTCTACTTTTCACCAAGGCCATTCCAGTTATTGGTTTCGAGTATCAGACTTGCGAAAATTTTGATCGTTTCTCAACCATTCCTTAACTTCAAACTCCCATATCTCGCGAACGGATTGACGAACTCCAGAAATTCCTATTGCATCTGAAAGCAGAAACTCGCCCGATTACAACGGTATGTGTATTTTTGCCCTAGACCATAGTAGTTAATGGTTTCGAGTATCAGATTCCGAAAATTTTGATGGTTTCTCAACCATTCCTGAACTTCAAACTCGCATATCTCGCGAACCGATTGAGGAAATCGAGAAATTCCTGTTGCATCTGAAAGTAGAAACTCGCCCGATTACAACGGTATGTGCATATTTCCCCTTGGTCATTGTAATTATTGGTTTCGAGTATCAGACTTGCGAAAATTTTGATGGTTTCTTAACCATTCCTTAACTTCAAACTCCCATATCTCGTGAATGGATTGACGAACTCGAGAGATTCCTGTTGCATCTGATAGTAGAAACCTGCCCGATTACAATGGTGTGTGTACTTTTCCCCTAGGCCATTCCAGTTATTGGTTTCGAGTATCAGACTTTCGAAAATTTTGATGGTTTCTCAACCATTCCTTAACTACAAACTCCCATATCTTGCGAACGGATTGACGAACACGAGAAATTCCTGTTGCATCTGAAAGCAGAAACTCTCCCGAATACAACAGGTATGTGTATTTTTGCCCTAGGCCATAGTAGTTATTGGTTTCGAGTATCAGACTTGCGAAAATTTTGATGGTTTCTCAACCATTCCTTAACTTCAAACTCCCATATCTCACGAACGGATTGAGGATATCGAGAAATTCCTGTTGCATCTGAAAGTAGAAACACGCCCGATTACAACGGTATTTGTATTTTTGCCCTAGACCACAGTAGTTAATGGTTTCGAGTATCACACTTGCGAAAATTTTGATGGTTTCTCAACCATTCCATAACTTCAAACACCCATATCTCGTGAACGGATTGAGGAAATCGAGAAATTCCTGTTGCATCTGAAAGTAGAAACTCGCCCCATTACAACGGTTTGTGTACTTTTCCCCTAGGCCATTCCAGTTATTGGCTTCGAGTATCAGATTCCGAAAATTGTGATGGTTTCTGAACCATTCCTTAACTTCAAACTGCCATATCTCGCGAACGGATTGACGAACTCGAGAAATTCCTGTTGAATCTGAAAGCAGAAACTCGCCCAATTACAACGGTATGTGTATTTTTGCCCTAGGCCATAGTAGTTAATGGTTTCGAGTATCAGACTTGCGAAGATTTTGATGGTTTCTCAACCATTCCTTAACTTCAAACTCCCATATCTCACGAACTGATTGAGGAAATCGAGAAATTCCTGTTGCATCTGAAAGTAGAAACTTGCCCAATTACAACGGTATGTGTACGTTGCTCCTAGGCCATTCCAGTTATTGTTTTCGAGTATCAGACTCCGAAAATTGTGATGGTTTCTGAACCATTCCTTAACTTCAAACCCCCATATCTCGCGAACGGATTGACGAACACGAGAAATTCCTGTTGCATCTGAAAGCAGAAACTCGCCGGAATACAACAGGTACGTGTATTTTTGCCCTAGGCCATAGTAGTTATTGGTTTCGAGTATCAGACTTGCGAAAATTTTGATGGTTTCTCAACCATTCCTTAACTTCAAACTCCCATATCTCACGAACGGATTGAGGAAATCGAGAAATTCCTGTTGCATCTGAAAGTAGAAACTCGCCCAATTACAACGGTATGTGAATTTTTGCCCTAGGCCATAGTAGTTAATGGTTTCGAGTATCAGATTTCGAAAATTTTGATGGTTTCTCAACCATTCCTTAACTTCAAACTCCCATATCTCACGAACGGATTGAGGAAATCGAGAAATTCCTGTTGCATCTCAAAGTAGAAACTCGCCCGATCACAACGGTATGTGTACTTTTCCCCTAGGCCATTCCAGTTATTGTTTTCGAGTATCAGACTTGCGAAAATTTTTGTGGTTTCTCAACCATTCCTTAATTTCAAGCCCCCATATCTCGTGAACGGATTGACGAACTCGAGAAATTCCTGTTGGATCTGAAAGTAGAAACTTGCCCGATTACAATGGTGTGTCTACTTTTCACCAAGGCCATTCCAGTTATTGGTTTCGAGTATCAGACTTGCGAAAATTTTGATCGTTTCTCAACCATTCCTTAACTTCAAACTCCCATATCTCGGGAACGGATTGACGAACTCGAGTAATTCCTGTTGAATCTGAAAGCAGAAACTCGCCCGAATACAACGGTATGTGTATTTTTGCCCTAGGCCATAGTAGTTATTGATTTCGAGTATCAGCCTCGCGAAAATTTTTATGGTTTCTCAACCATTCCTTAACTTCAAACTCCCATATCTCGCGAACGGATTGACGAACTCGAGAAATTCCTGTTGCATCTGAAAGTAGAAACTTGCCCGATTACAATGGTGTGTGTACTTCTCCCTTAGGCCATTCCAGTTATTGGTTTCGAGTATCAGACTTGCAAAAATTTTGATGGTTTCACAACCATTCCTTAACTTCAAACTCCCATATCTCGCGAACGGATTAACGAACTCGAGAAATTCCTGTTGCATCTGAAAGCAGAAACTCGCCCGTTTACAACGGTATGTGTATTTTTGCCCTAGGCCATTCCAATTATTGGTTTCGTGTATCAGACTTGCGAAAATTTTGATTGTCTCTCAACCATTCCTCAACTTCAAGCTCCCACATCTCGGGCACGGATTGACGAACGCGAGAAATTCCTGTGGGATCTGAAAGTAGAAACTTGATCGATTTCAATGGTGTGTCTACTTTTCACCAAGGCCATTCCAGTTATTGGTTTCGAGTATCAGACTTGCGAAAATTTTGATCGTTTCTCAACCATTCCTTAACTTCAAACTCCCATATCTCGCGAACGGATTGACGAACTCCAGAAATTCCTATTGCATCTGAAAGCAGAAACTCGCCCGATTACAACGGTATGTGTATTTTTGCCCTAGACCATAGTAGTTAATGGTTTCGAGTATCAGATTCCGAAAATTTTGATGGTTTCTCAACCATTCCTCAACTTCAAACTCGCATATCTCGCGAACCGATTGAGGAAATCGAGAAATTCCTGTTGCATCTGAAAGTAGAAACTCGCCCGATTACAACGGTATGTGCATATTTCCCCTTGGTCATTGTAATTATTGGTTTCGAGTATCAGACTTGCGAAAATTTTGATGGTTTCTCAACCATTCCTTAACTTCAAACTCCCATATCTCGTGAATGGATTGACGAACTCGAGAGATTCCAGTTGCATCTGATAGTAGAAACCTGCCCGATTACAATGGTGTGTGCGCTTTTCCCCTAGGCCATTCCAGTTATTGGTTTCGAGTATCAGACTTTCGAAAATTTTGATGGTTTCTCAACCATTCCTTAACTACAAACTCCCATATCTTGCGAACGGATTGACGAACACGAGAAATTCCTGTTGCATCTGAAAGCAGAAACTCTCCCGAATACAACAGGTATGTGAATTTTTGCCCTAGGCCATAGTAGTTATTGGTTTCGAGTATCAGACTTGCGAAAATTTTGATGGTTTCTCAACCATTCCTTAACTTCAAACTCCCATATCTCACGAACGGATTGAGGAAATCGAGAAATTCCTGTTGCATCTGAAAGTAGAAACTCGCCCGATTACAACGGTATGTGTACTTTTCCCCTAGGCCATTCCAGTTATCGAGTATCAGACTTGCGAAAATTTTGATGGTTTCTCAAGCATTCCTTAACTTCAAACTCCCATATCTCGCGAACGGATTGACGAACTCGAGAAATTCCTGTTGAATCTGAAAGCAAAAACACGCCTGATTACAACGGTATGTGTATTTTGCCCTAGACCATAGTAGTTATTTGTTTCGAGTATCTGATTTCGAAAATTTTGATGGTGTCTCAACCATTCCTTAACTTCAAACTCCCATATCTCACGAACGGATTGAGGAAATCGAGAAATTCCTGTTGCATCTCAAAGTAGAAACTCGCCCGATCACAACGGTATGTGTACTTTTCCCCTAGGCCATTCCAGTTATTGTTTTCGAGTATCAGACTTGCGAAAATTTTTATGGTTTCTCAACCATTCCTTAATTTCAAGCCCCCATATCTCGTGAACGGATTGACGAACTCGAGAAATTCCTGTTGGATCTGAAAGTAGAAAGTTGCCCGATTACAATGGTGTGTCTACTTCTCACCAAGGCCATTCCAGTTATTGGTTTCGAGTATCAGACTTGCGAAAATTTTGATCGTTTCTCAACCATTCCTTAACTTCAAACTCCCATATCTCGGGAACGGATTGACGAACTGGAGAAATTCGTGTTGAATCTGAAAGCAGAAACTCGCCCGATTACAACGGTATGTGTATTTTTGCCCTAGACCATAGTAGTTATTAGTTTCGAGTATCAGATTCCGGAAATTTTGATGGTTTCTCAACCATTCCTTAACTTCATACTCCCATATCTCGCGAACGGATTGACGAACTCGAGAAATTTCTGTTGCATCTGAAAGCAGAAATTCGCCCGATTACAACGGTATGTGTATTTTAGCCCTAGGCCATAGTAGTTATTGGTTTCGAGTATCAGACTTGCGAAAATTTTGATGGTTTCTCAACCATTCCTTAACTTCAAACTCCCATATCTCACGAACGGATTGAGGAAATCGAGAAATTCCTGTTGCATCTGGAAGTAGAAACTCGCCCGATTACAATGGTATGTGTACTTTTCCCCTAGGCCATTCCAGTTATTGTTTTCGAGTATCAGACTTGCGAAAATTTTGATGGTTTCTCAAACATTCCTTAACTTCAAACTCCCGTATCTCGCGAACGGATTGAGGAAATCGAGAAATTCCTGTTGCATCTCAAAGTAGAAACTCGCCCGATCACAACGGTATGTGTACTTTTCCCCTAGGCCATTCCAGTTATTGTTTTCGAGTATCAGACTTGCGAAAATTTTTATGGTTTCTCAACCATTCCTTAATTTCAAGCCCCCATATCTCGTGAACGGATTGACGAACTCGAGAAATTCCTGTTGGATCCGAAAGTAGAAACTTCCCCGATTACAATGGTGTGTCTACTTTTCACCAAGGCCATTCCAGTTATTGGTTTCGAGTATCAGACTTGCGAAAATTTTGATCGTTTCTCAACCATTCCTTAACTTCAAACTCCCATATCTCGGGAATGGATTGACGAACTGGAGAAATTCGTGTTGAATCTGAAAGCAGAAACTCGCCCGATTACAACGGTATGTGTATTTTTGCCCTAGACCATAGTAGTTATTAGTTTCGAGTATCAGATTCCGGAAATTTTGATGGTTTCTCAACCATTCCTTAACTTCATACTCCCATATCTCGCGAACGGATTGACGAACTCGAGAAATTTCTGTTGCATCTGAAAGCAGAAATTCGCCCGATTACAACGGTATGTGTATTTTAGCCCTAGGCCATAGTAGTTATTGGTTTCGAGTATCAGACTTGCGAAAATTTTGATGGTTTCTCAACCATTCCTTAACTTCAAACTCCCATATCTCACGAACGGATTGAGGAAATCGAGAAATTCCTGTTGCATCTGAAAGTAGAAACTCGCCCGATTACAATGGTATGTGTACTTTTTCCCTAGGCCATTCCAGTTATTGTTTTCGAGTATCAGACTTGCGAAAATTTTGATGGTTTCTCAAACATTCCTTAACTTCAAACTCCCGTATCTCGCGAACGGATTGAGGAAATCGAGAAATTCCTGTTGCATCTCAAAGTAGAAACTCGCCCGATCACAACGGTATGTGTACTTTTCCCCTAGGCCATTCCAGTTATTGGTTTCGAGTATCAGACTTGCGAAAATTTTGATCGTTTCTCAACCATTCCTTAACTTCAAACTCCCATATCTCGGGAACGGATTGACGAACTGGAGAAATTCGTGTTGAATCTGAAAGCAGAAACTCGCCCGATTACAACGGTATGTGTATTTTTGCCCTAGACCATAGTAGTTATTAGTTTCGAGTATCAGATTCCGGAAATTTTGATGGTTTCTCAACCATTCCTTAACTTCATACTCCCATATCTCGCGAACGGATTGACGAACTCGAGAAATTTCTCTTGCATCTGAAAGCAGAAATTCGCCCGATTACAACGGTATGTGTATTTTAGCCCTAGGCCATAGTAGTTATTGGTTTCGAGTATCAGACTTGCGAAAATTTTGATGGTTTCTCAACCATTCCTTAACTTCAAACTCCCATATCTCACGAACGGATTGAGGAAATCGAGAAATTCCTGTTGCATCTGGAAGTAGAAACTCGCCCGATTACAATGGTATGTGTACTTTTCCCCTAGGCCATTCCAGTTATTGTTTTCGAGTATCAGACTTGCGAAAATTTTGATGGTTTCTCAAACATTCCTTAACTTCAAACTCCCGTATCTCGCGAACGGATTGAGGAAATCGAGAAATTCCTGTTGCATCTCAAAGTAGAAACTCGCCCGATCACAACGGTATGTGTACTTTTCCCCTAGGCCATTCCAGTTATTGTTTTCGAGTATCAGACTTGCGAAAATTTTTATGGTTTCTCAACCATTCCTTAATTTCAAGCCCCCATATCTCGTGAACGGATTGACGAACTCGAGAAATTCCTGTTGGATCCGAAAGTAGAAACTTCCCCGATTACAATGGTGTGTCTACTTTTCACCAAGGCCATTCCAGTTATTGGTTTCGAGTATCAGACTTGCGAAAATTTTGATCGTTTCTCAACCATTCCTTAACTTCAAACTCCCATATCTCGGGAACGGATTGACGAACTGGAGAAATTCGTGTTGAATCTGAAAGCAGAAACTCGCCCGATTACAACGGTATGTGTATTTTTGCCCTAGACCATAGTAGTTATTAGTTTCGAGTATCAGATTCCGGAAATTTTGATGGTTTCTCAACCATTCCTTAACTTCATACTCCCATATCTCGCGAACGGATTGACGAACTCGAGAAATTTCTGTTGCATCTGAAAGCAGAAATTCGCCCGATTACAACGGTATGTGTATTTTAGCCCTAGGCCATAGTAGTTATTGGTTTCGAGTATCAGACTTGCGAAAATTTTGATGGTTTCTCAACCATTCCTTAACTTCAAACTCCCATATCTCACGAACGGATTGAGGAAATCGAGAAATTCCTGTTGCATCTGAAAGTAGAAACTCGCCCGATTACAATGGTATGTGTACTTTTCCCCTAGGCCATTCCAGTTATTGTTTTCGAGTATCAGACTTGCGAAAATTTTGATGGTTTCTCAAACATTCCTTAACTTCAAACTCCCGTATCTCGCGAACGGATTGAGGAAATCGAGAAATTCCTGTTGCATCTCAAAGTAGAAACTCGCCCGATCACAACGGTATGTGTACTTTTCCCCTAGGCCATTCCAGTTATTGGTTTCGAGTATCAGACTTGCGAAAATTTTGATCGTTTCTCAACCATTCCTTAACTTCAAACTCCCATATCTCGGGAACGGATTGACGAACTGGAGAAATTCGTGTTGAATCTGAAAGCAGAAACTCGCCCGATTACAACGGTATGTGTATTTTTGCCCTAGACCATAGTAGTTATTAGTTTCGAGTATCAGATTCCGGAAATTTTGATGGTTTCTCAACCATTCCTTAACTTCATACTCCCATATCTCGCGAACGGATTGACGAACTCGAGAAATTTCTCTTGCATCTGAAAGCAGAAATTCGCCCGATTACAACGGTATGTGTATTTTAGCCCTAGGCCATAGTAGTTATTGGTTTCGAGTATCAGACTTGCGAAAATTTTGATGGTTTCTCAACCATTCCTTAACTTCAAACTCCCATATCTCACGAACGGATTGAGGAAATCGAGATATTCCTGTTGCATCTGAAAGTAGAAACTCGCCCGATTACAATGGTATGTGTACTTTTCCCCTAGGCCATTCCAGTTATTGTTTTCGAGTATCAGACTTGCGAAAACTTTGATGGTTTCTCAAACATTCCTTAACTTCAAACTCCCGTATCTCGCGAACGGATTGAGGAAATCGAGAAATTCCTGTTGCATCTCAAAGTAGAAACTCGCCCGATCACAACGGTATGTGTACTTTTCCCCTAGGCCATTCCAGTTATTGTTTTCGAGTATCAGACTTGCGAAAATTTTTATGGTTTCTCAACCATTCCTTAATTTCAAGCCCCCATATCTCGTGAACGGATTGACGAACTCGAGAAGTTCCTGTTGGATCTGAAAGTAGAAGCTTGCCCGATTACAATGGTGTGTCTACTTTTCACCAAGGCCATTCCAGTTATTGGTTTCGAGTATCAGACTTGCGAAAATTTTGATCGTTTCTCAACCATTCCTTAACTTCAAACTCCCATATCTCGGGAACGGATTGACGAACTGGAGAAATTCGTGTTGAATCTGAAAGCAGAAACTCGCCCGATTACAACGGTATGTGTATTTTTGCCCTAGACCATAGTAGTTATTAGTTTCGAGTATCAGATTCCGGAAATTTTGATGGTTTCTCAACCATTCCTTAACTTCATACTCCCATATCTCGCGAACGGATTGACGAACTCGAGAAATTTCTGTTGCATCTGAAAGCAGAAATTCGCCCGATTACAACGGTATGTGTATTTTAGCCCTAGGCCATAGTAGTTATTGGTTTCGAGTATCAGACTTGCGAAAATTTTGATGGTTTCTCAACCATTCCTTAACTTCAAACTCCCATATCTCACGAACGGATTGAGGAAATCGAGAAATTCCTGTTGCATCTGAAAGTAGAAACTCGCCCGATTACAATGGTATGTGTACTTTTCCCCTAGGCCATTCCAGTTATTGTTTTCGAGTATCAGACTTGCGAAAATTTTGATGGTTTCTCAAACATTCCTTAACTTCAAACTCCCGTACCTCGCGAACGGATTGAGGAAATCGAGAAATTCCTGTTGCATCTCAAAGTAGAAACTCGCCCGATCACAACGGTATGTGTACTTTTCCCCTAGGCCATTCCAGTTATTGTTTTCGAGTATCAGACTTGCGAAAATTTTTATGGTTTCTCAACCATTCCTTAATTTCAAGCCCCCATATCTCGTGAACGGATTGACGAACTCGAGAAATTCCTGTTGGATCCGAAAGTAGAAACTTGCCCGATTACAATGGTGTGTCTACTTTTCACCAAGGCCATTCCAGTTATTGGTTTCGAGTATCAGACTTGCGAAAATTTTGATCGTTTCTCAACCATTCCTTAACTTCAAACTGCCATATCTCGGGAACGGATTGACGAACTGGAGAAATTCGTGTTGAATCTGAAAGCAGAAACTCGCCCGATTACAACGGTATGTGTATTTTTGCCCTAGACCATAGTAGTTATTAGTTTCGAGTATCAGATTCCGGAAATTTTGATGGTTTCTCAACCATTCCTTAACTTCATACTCCCATATCTCGCGAACGGATTGACGAACTCGAGAAATTTCTGTTGCATCTGAAAGCAGAAATTCGCCCGATTACAACGGTATGTGTATTTTAGCCCTAGGCCATAGTAGTTATTGGTTTCGAGTATCAGACTTGCGAAAATTTTGATGGTTTCTCAACCATTCCTTAACTTCAAACTCCCATATCTCACGAACGGATTGAGGAAATCGAGAAATTCCTGTTGCATCTGAAAGTAGAAACTCGCCCGATTACAATGGTATGTGTACTTTTCCCCTAGGCCATTCCAGTTATTGTTTTCGAGTATCAGACTTGCGAAAATTTTGATGGTTTCTCAAACATTCCTTAACTTCAAACTCCCGTATCTCGCGAACGGATTGAGGAAATCGAGAAATTCCTGTTGCATCTCAAAGTAGAAACTCGCCCGATCACAACGGTATGTGTACTTTTCCCCTAGGCCATTCCAGTTATTGTTTTCGAGTATCAGACTTGCGAAAATTTTTATGGTTTCTCAACCATTCCTTAATTTCAAGCCCCCATATCTCGTGAACGGATTGACGAACTCGAGAAGTTCCTGTTGGATCTGAAAGTAGAAACTTGCCCGATTACAATGGTGTGTCTACTTTTCACCAAGGCCATTCCAGTTATTGGTTTCGAGTATCAGACTTGCGAAAATTTTGATCGTTTCTCAACCATTCCTTAACTTCAAACTGCCATATCTCGGGAACGGATTGACGAACTGGAGAAATTCGTGTTGAATCTGAAAGCAGAAACTCGCCCGATTACAACGGTATGTGTATTTTTGCCCTAGACCATAGTAGTTATTAGTTTCGAGTATCAGATTCCGGAAATTTTGATGGTTTCTCAACCATTCCTTAACTTCATACTCCCATATCTCGCGAACGGATTGACGAACTCGAGAAATTTCTGTTGCATCTGAAAGCAGAAATTCGCCCGATTACAACGGTATGTGTATTTTAGCCCTAGGCCATAGTAGTTATTGGTTTCGAGTATCAGACTTGCGAAAATTTTGATGGTTTCTCAACCATTCCTTAACTTCAAACTCCCATATCTCACGAACGGATTGAGGAAATCGAGAAATTCCTGTTGCATCTGAAAGTAGAAACTCGCCCGATTACAATGGTATGTGTACTTTTCCCCTAGGCCATTCCAGTTATTGTTTTCGAGTATCAGACTTGCGAAAATTTTGATGGTTTCTCAAACATTCCTTAACTTCAAACTCCCGTATCTCACGAACGGATTGAGGAAATCGAGAAATTCCTGTTGCATCTCAAAGTAGAAACTCGCCCGATCACAACGGTATGTGTACTTTTCCCCTAGGCCATTCCAGTTATTGTTTTCGAGTATCAGACTTGCGAAAATTTTTATGGTTTCTCAACCATTCCTTAATTTCAAGCCCCCATATCTCGTGAACGGATTGACGAACTCGAGAAATTCCTGTTGGATCTGAAAGTAGAAACTTGCCCGATTACAATGGTGTGTCTACTTTTCACCAAGGCCATTCCAGTTATTGGTTTCGAGTATCAGATTGCGAAAATTTTGATCGTTTCTCAACCATTCCTTAACTTCAAACTCCCATATCTCGGGAACGGATTGACGAACTCGAGTAATTCCTTTTGAATCTGAAAGCAGAAACTCGCCCGAATACAACGGTATGTGTATTTTTGCCCTAGGCCATAGTAGTTATTGATTTCGAGTATCAGCCTCGCGAAAATTTTTATGGTTTCTCAACCATTCCTTAACTTCAAACTCCCATATCTCGCGAACGGATTGACAAACTCCAGAAATTCCTATTGCATCTGAAAGCAGAAACTCGCCCGATTACAACGGTATGTGTATTTTTGCCCTAGACCATAGTAGTTATTGGTTTCGAGTATCAGATTCCGAAAATTTTGACTGTTTCTCAACCATTGCTTAACTTCAAACTCCCATATCTCGCGAACGGATTGACGAACTCGAGAAATTCCTGTTGCATCTGAAAGTAGAAACTTGCCCGATTACAATGGTGTGTGTACTTCTCCCTTAGGCCATTCCAGTTATTGGTTTCGAGAATCAGACTTGCAAAAATTTTGATGGTTTCTCAACCATTCCTTAACTTCAAACTCCCATATCTCGCGAACGGATTAACGAACTCGAGAAATTCCTGTTGCATCTGAAAGCAGAAACTCGCCCGTTTACAACGGTATGTGTATTTTTGCCCTAGGCCATTCCAATTATTGGTTTCGTGTATCAGACTTGCGAAAATTTTGATTGTCTCTCAACCATTCCTCAACTTCAAGCTCCCACATCTCGGGCACGGATTGACGAACGCGAGAAATTCCTGTGGGATCTGAAAGTAGAAACTTGCCCGATTTCAATGGTGTGTCTACTTTTCACCAAGGCCATTCCAGTTATTGGTTTCGAGTATCAGACTTGCGAAAATTTTGATCGTTTCTCAACCATTCCTTAACTTCAAACTCCCATATCTCGCGAACGGATTGACGAACTCCAGAAATTCCTATTGCATCTGAAAGCAGAAACTCGCCCGATTACAACGGTATGTGTATTTTTGCCCTAGACCATAGTAGTTAATGGTTTCGAGTATCAGATTCCGAAAATTTTGATGGTTTCTCAACCATTCCTCAACTTCAAACTCGCATATCTCGCGAACCGATTGAGGAAATCGAGAAATTCCTGTTGCATCTGAAAGTAGAAACTCGCCCGATTACAACGGTATGTGCATATTTCCCCTTGGTCATTGTAATTATTGGTTTCGAGTATCAGACTTGCGAAAATTTTGATGGTTTCTCAACCATTCCTTAACTTCAAACTCCCATATCTCGTGAATGGATTGAGGAACTCGAGAGATTCCTGTTGCATCTGATAGTAGAAACCTGCCCGATTACAATGGTGTGTGTACTTTTCCCCTAGGCCATTCCAGTTATTGTTTTCGAGTATCAGACTTGCGAAAATTTTTATGGTTTCTCAACCATTCCTTAATTTCAAGCCCCCATATCTCGTGAACGGATTGACGAACTCGAGAAATTCCTGTTGGATCCGAAAGTAGAAACTTGCCCGATTACAATGGTGTGTCTACTTTTCACCAAGGCCATTCCAGTTATTGGTTTCGAGTATCAGACTTGCGAAAATTTTGATCGTTTCTCAACCATTCCTTAACTTCAAACTGCCATATCTCGGGAACGGATTGACGAACTGGAGAAATTCGTGTTGAATCTGAAAGCAGAAACTCGCCCGATTACAACGGTATGTGTATTTTTGCCCTAGACCATAGTAGTTATTAGTTTCGAGTATCAGATTCCGGAAATTTTGATGGTTTCTCAACCATTCCTTAACTTCATACTCCCATATCTCGCGAACGGATTGACGAACTCGAGAAATTTCTGTTGCATCTGAAAGCAGAAATTCGCCCGATTACAACGGTATGTGTATTTTAGCCCTAGGCCATAGTAGTTATTGGTTTCGAGTATCAGACTTGCGAAAATTTTGATGGTTTCTCAACCATTCCTTAACTTCAAACTCCCATATCTCACGAACGGATTGAGGAAATCGAGAAATTCCTGTTGCATCTGAAAGTAGAAACTCGCCCGATTACAATGGTATGTGTACTTTTCCCCTAGGCCATTCCAGTTATTGTTTTCGAGTATCAGACTTGCGAAAATTTTGATGGTTTCTCAAACATTCCTTAACTTCAAACTCCCGTATCTCGCGAACGGATTGAGGAAATCGAGAAATTCCTGTTGCATCTCAAAGTAGAAACTCGCCCGATCACAACGGTATGTGTACTTTTCCCCTAGGCCATTCCAGTTATTGTTTTCGAGTATCAGACTTGCGAAAATTTTTATGGTTTCTCAACCATTCCTTAATTTCAAGCCCCCATATCTCGTGAACGGATTGACGAACTCGAGAAGTTCCTGTTGGATCTGAAAGTAGAAACTTGCCCGATTACAATGGTGTGTCTACTTTTCACCAAGGCCATTCCAGTTATTGGTTTCGAGTATCAGACTTGCGAAAATTTTGATCGTTTCTCAACCATTCCTTAACTTCAAACTGCCATATCTCGGGAACGGATTGACGAACTGGAGAAATTCGTGTTGAATCTGAAAGCAGAAACTCGCCCGATTACAACGGTATGTGTATTTTTGCCCTAGACCATAGTAGTTATTAGTTTCGAGTATCAGATTCCGGAAATTTTGATGGTTTCTCAACCATTCCTTAACTTCATACTCCCATATCTCGCGAACGGATTGACGAACTCGAGAAATTTCTGTTGCATCTGAAAGCAGAAATTCGCCCGATTACAACGGTATGTGTATTTTAGCCCTAGGCCATAGTAGTTATTGGTTTCGAGTATCAGACTTGCGAAAATTTTGATGGTTTCTCAACCATTCCTTAACTTCAAACTCCCATATCTCACGAACGGATTGAGGAAATCGAGAAATTCCTGTTGCATCTGAAAGTAGAAACTCGCCCGATTACAATGGTATGTGTACTTTTCCCCTAGGCCATTCCAGTTATTGTTTTCGAGTATCAGACTTGCGAAAATTTTGATGGTTTCTCAAACATTCCTTAACTTCAAACTCCCGTATCTCACGAACGGATTGAGGAAATCGAGAAATTCCTGTTGCATCTCAAAGTAGAAACTCGCCCGATCACAACGGTATGTGTACTTTTCCCCTAGGCCATTCCAGTTATTGTTTTCGAGTATCAGACTTGCGAAAATTTTTATGGTTTCTCAACCATTCCTTAATTTCAAGCCCCCATATCTCGTGAACGGATTGACGAACTCGAGAAATTCCTGTTGGATCTGAAAGTAGAAACTTGCCCGATTACAATGGTGTGTCTACTTTTCACCAAGGCCATTCCAGTTATTGGTTTCGAGTATCAGATTGCGAAAATTTTGATCGTTTCTCAACCATTCCTTAACTTCAAACTCCCATATCTCGGGAACGGATTGACGAACTCGAGTAATTCCTTTTGAATCTGAAAGCAGAAACTCGCCCGAATACAACGGTATGTGTATTTTTGCCCTAGGCCATAGTAGTTATTGATTTCGAGTATCAGCCTCGCGAAAATTTTTATGGTTTCTCAACCATTCCTTAACTTCAAACTCCCATATCTCGCGAACGGATTGACAAACTCCAGAAATTCCTATTGCATCTGAAAGCAGAAACTCGCCCGATTACAACGGTATGTGTATTTTTGCCCTAGACCATAGTAGTTATTGGTTTCGAGTATCAGATTCCGAAAATTTTGACTGTTTCTCAACCATTGCTTAACTTCAAACTCCCATATCTCGCGAACGGATTGACGAACTCGAGAAATTCCTGTTGCATCTGAAAGTAGAAACTTGCCCGATTACAATGGTGTGTGTACTTCTCCCTTAGGCCATTCCAGTTATTGGTTTCGAGAATCAGACTTGCAAAAATTTTGATGGTTTCTCAACCATTCCTTAACTTCAAACTCCCATATCTCGCGAACGGATTAACGAACTCGAGAAATTCCTGTTGCATCTGAAAGCAGAAACTCGCCCGTTTACAACGGTATGTGTATTTTTGCCCTAGGCCATTCCAATTATTGGTTTCGTGTATCAGACTTGCGAAAATTTTGATTGTCTCTCAACCATTCCTCAACTTCAAGCTCCCACATCTCGGGCACGGATTGACGAACGCGAGAAATTCCTGTGGGATCTGAAAGTAGAAACTTGCCCGATTTCAATGGTGTGTCTACTTTTCACCAAGGCCATTCCAGTTATTGGTTTCGAGTATCAGACTTGCGAAAATTTTGATCGTTTCTCAACCATTCCTTAACTTCAAACTCCCATATCTCGCGAACGGATTGACGAACTCCAGAAATTCCTATTGCATCTGAAAGCAGAAACTCGCCCGATTACAACGGTATGTGTATTTTTGCCCTAGACCATAGTAGTTAATGGTTTCGAGTATCAGATTCCGAAAATTTTGATGGTTTCTCAACCATTCCTCAACTTCAAACTCGCATATCTCGCGAACCGATTGAGGAAATCGAGAAATTCCTGTTGCATCTGAAAGTAGAAACTCGCCCGATTACAACGGTATGTGCATATTTCCCCTTGGTCATTGTAATTATTGGTTTCGAGTATCAGACTTGCGAAAATTTTGATGGTTTCTCAACCATTCCTTAACTTCAAACTCCCATATCTCGTGAATGGATTGAGGAACTCGAGAGATTCCTGTTGCATCTGATAGTAGAAACCTGCCCGATTACAATGGTGTGTGTACTTTTCCCCTAGGCCATTCCAGTTATTGTTTTCGAGTATCAGACTTGCGAAAATTTTTATGGTTTCTCAACCATTCCTTAATTTCAAGCCCCCATATCTCGTGAACGGATTGACGAACTCGAGAAATTCCTGTTGGATCTGAAAGTAGAAACTTGCCCGATTACAATGGTGTGTCTACTTTTCACCAAGGCCATTCCAGTTATTGGTTTCGAGTATCAGACTTGCGAAAATTTTGATCGTTTCTCAACCATTCCTTAACTTCAAACTCCCATATCTCGGGAACGGATTGACGAACTCGAGTAATTCCTTTTGAATCTGAAAGCAGAAACTCGCCCGAATACAACGGTATGTGTATTTTTGCCCTAGGCCATAGTAGTTATTGATTTCGAGTATCAGCCTCGCGAAAATTTTTATGGTTTCTCAACCATTCCTTAACTTCAAACTCCCATATCTCGCGAACGGATTGACAAACTCCAGAAATTCCTATTGCATCTGAAAGCAGAAACTCGCCCGATTACAACGGTATGTGTATTTTTGCCCTAGACCATAGTAGTTATTGGTTTCGAGTATCAGATTCCGAAAATTTTGATTGTTTCTCAACCATTGCTTAACTTCAAACTCCCATATCTCGCGAACGGATTGACGAACTCGAGAAATTCCTGTTGCATCTGAAAGTAGAAACTTGCCCGATTACAATGGTGTGTGTACTTCTCCCTTAGGCCATTCCAGTTATTGGTTTCGAGAATCAGACTTGCAAAAATTTTGATGGTTTCTCAACCATTCCTTAACTTCAAACTCCCATATCTCGCGAACGGATTAACGAACTCGAGAAATTCCTGTTGCATCTGAAAGCAGAAGCTCGCCCGTTTACAACGGTATGTGTATTTTTGCCCTAGGCCATTCCAATTATTGGTTTCGTGTATCAGACTTGCGAAAATTTTGATTGTCTCTCAACCATTCCTCAACTTCAAGCTCCCACATCTCGGGCACGGATTGACGAACGCGAGAAATTCCTGTGGGATCTGAAAGTAGAAACTTGCCCGATTTCAATGGTGTGTCTACTTTTCACCATAGCCATTCCAGTTATTGGTTTCGAGTATCAGACTTGCGAAAATTTTGATCGTTTCTCAACCATTCCTTAACTTCAAACTCCCATATCTCGCGAGCGGATTGACGAACTCCAGAAATTCCTATTGCATCTGAAAGCAGAAACTCGCCCGATTACAACGGTATGTGTATTTTTGCCCTAGACCATAGTAGTTAATGGTTTCGAGTATCAGATTCCGAAAATTTTGATGGTTTCTCAACCATTCCTCAACTTCAAACTCGCATATCTCGCGAACCGATTGAGGAAATCGAGAAATTCCTGTTGCATCTGAAAGTAGAAACTCGCCCGATTACAACGGTATGTGCATATTTCCCCTTGGTCATTGTAATTATTGGTTTCGAGTATCAGACTTGCGAAAATTTTGATGGTTTCTCAACCATTCCTTAACTTCAAACTCCCATATCTCGTGAATGGATTGACGAACTCGAGAGATTCCTGTTGCATCTGATAGTAGAAACCTGCCCGATTACAATGGTGTGTGTACTTTTCCCCTAGGCCATTCCAGTTATTGGTTTCGAGTATCAGACTTTCGAAAATTTTGATGGTTTCTCAACCATTCCTTAACTACAAACTCCCATATCTTGCGAACGGATTGACGAACTCGAGAAATTCCTGTTGCATCTGAAAGCAGAAACTCGCTCGATTACTACGGTATGTGTATTTTTGCCCTAGACCATAGTAGTTAATGGTTTCGAGTATCAGATTCCGAAAATTTTGATGGTTTCTCAACCATTCCTTAATTTCAAGCTCGCATATCTCGCGAACGGTTTGACGAACTCGAGAAATTCCTGTTGCATCTGAAAGCAGAAACTCGCTCGATTACTACGGTATGTGTATTTTTGCCCTAGACCATAGTAGTTAATGGTTTCGAGTATCAGATTCCGAAAATTTTGATGGTTTCTCAACCATTCCTCAACTTCAAACTCGCATATCTCGCGAACCGATTGAGGAAATCGAGAAATTCCTGTTGCACCTGAAAGTAGAAACTCGCCCGATTACAACGGTATGTGCATATTTCCCTTTGGCCATTGTAGTTATTTGTTTCGAGTATCAGACTTGCGAAAATTTTGATGTTTTCTCAACCATTCTATAATTTTAAACTCGCGAACGGATTGACGAACTGGAGAAATTCCTGTTGCATCTGAAAGTAGAAACTCGCCCGATTACAACGGTATGCGTATTTTTGCCCTAGACCATAGTAGTTATTGGTTTCGAGTATCAGACTTGCGAAAATTTTGATGGTTTCTCGACCATTCCTTAACTTCAAATTCCCATATCTCGCGAACGGATTGACGAACTCGAGAAATTCCTGTTTCATCTGAAAGCAGAAACTCGCCCGATTACAAGGGTGTGGCGGACTACCCACGCTTGCCACCAGAGGGAAACTCACCACCAACCGTTTCCCGCAAGTTCCCGTACCTGCTCCGATCGCTATATATACGACCTCTTACCGATCTTCCAATGTCCCGGCGTATAAGGCAGGGCCTGCTAGGATGCCTTACTGACGAGTCCACTAGCAGGCCCGGGATGAAACGCTTATCCCCACTTCCTTATATTTCCGTTCGCCCCTTCCTCACATACTTCAATTTAGCGCCGCCAAAGTGGTGACCCCGTCTAAGAACAACGCAACCTTCTGGACAACAGCACAGCAGCAGTAGAGGTGCAGCACAAGACGATGGAAGGAACGCAACGTAAAGGCCGATTTTCGTTAATCCCCCTCTCCGAGGGTTGACTCCTCAACCTGCCAGCGACGACACGGACGCTTTACTCCCGGCTAACCATCAGGATCAACCCCAGGAGGACAGCAGGCAGCTTTGTCGACATTATTCACCGACCACACCGATGCGTTTCATAAATACTGGTACGCGCACGCATCAACGTCGGACAACAAGCGAAAATCGCGGCTTGAGCAAACGATGCTCGCCACGCGTATTCCGCAATCGACAGCAGCTGGGCCTTACTACGAAAAAGAAGCATTCTTCCCTTCCACCGCTCTGGACACCTCCTCCTGTGCCTGTTGTGCCACCGAACAACGGAACAAATACCTACGCCACTGGGACATCAGGACGGAACTTCAAAGTATCGTTTACCACTGGCAAGGGGGTTATGTGGCGGCACTACCCACGCTTGCCACCAGAGGGAAACTCACCACCAACCGTTTCCCGCAAGTTCCCGTACCTGCTCCGATCGCTATATATACGACCTCTTACCGATCTTCCAATGTCCCGGCGTATAAGGCAGGGCCTGCTAGGATGCCTTACTGACGAGTCCACTAGCAGGCCCGGGATGACACGCTTATCCCCACTTCCTTATATTTCCGTTCTTTCCTTCCTCTAACATACTTTAATTTAGCGCCGCCAAAAGGGTGTGTGTGCTTTTCCCCTAGGCCCTTCCAGTTATTGGTTTCGAGTATCAGAGTTTCGAAAATTTTGATGGTTTCTCAACCATTCCTTAACTTCAAACTCCCATATCTCGCGAACGGATTGACGAAATCGAGAAATTCCTCTTGCATCTGAAAGTAGAAGCTCGCCCAATTACAACGGTATGCGTATTTTTGCCCTAGACCATAGTAGTTATTGGTTTCGAGTATCAGACTTGCGAAAATTTTGATGGTTTCTCGACCATTCCTCAACTTCAAACTCGCATATCTTGCGAACGGATTGATGAACTCGTGAAATTCCTGTTGCATTTAAAAGTAGAAACTCGCCCGATTACAAGAGTGTGTGTTTATTTCCCCTAGGCCATTGTAGTTAATGGTTTCGAGTATCAGACGTGCGAAAATTTTGATGGTTTCTCAACCATTCCTTAACTTCAAACTCCCATATCTCGCGAACGGATTGACGAACTCGAGAAATTCCTGTTGCATCTGAAAGTAGAAACACGCCCGATTACAACGGTATATGTATTTTTCCCCTAGGCCATTCTAGTTATTGGTTTCAAGCATCAGAATTGCGAAAATATTGATGGCTTCTCAACCATTCCATAATTTCAAACTCGCATATCTCGCGAACGGATTGACGAACTCGAGAAATTCCTGTTGCATCTGAAAGCAGAAACTCGCCCGCTTACCACGGTATGTGTATTTTTGCCCTAGACCATAGTAGTTAATGGCTTCGAGTATCAGATTCCGAAAATTTTGTTGGTTTCTCAACCATTCCTTAACTTCAAACTCCCATATCTCGCCAACGGATTGACGAACTCGAGAAATTCCTGTTGAATCTGAAAGTAGAAACTTGCCCGATTAGAATGGTGTGTGTACTTTTCGCCAAGGCCATTCCAGTTATTGGTTTCGAGTATCAGAATTGCGAAAATTTTGATCGTTTCTCAACCATTCCTTAACATCAAACTCCCATATCTCGCGAACGGATTGAGGAAATCGAGAAATTCCTATTGCGTCTGAAAGTAGTAACTCGCCCGATTACAATGGTGTGCGTGCTTTTCCCCTAGGCCATTCCAGTTATTGGGTTCGAGTATCGGACTTGCGAAGATTTTGATGGTTTCTCAACCATTCCTTAATTTCAAACTCGCATATCTCGCGAACGGATTGACGAACTCGAGAAATTCCTGTTGCATGTGAAAGCAGAAACTCGCCCGATTACAAAGGTATGTGTATTTTTGCCCTAAACCATAGTAGTTAATGGTTTCGCGTATCAGATTCCGAAAATTTTTATGGTTTCTCAACCATTCCTTAATTTCAAACTCACATATCTCGCGAACGGATTGACGAACTCGAGAAATTCCTGTTACATCAGAAAGTAGAAACTTGCCCGATTAGAATGGTGTGTGTACTTTTCGCCAAGGCCATTCCAGTTATTGGTTTCGAGTATCAGACTTGCGAAAATTTTGATCGTTTCTCAACCATTCCTTAACATCAAACTCCCATATCTCGCGAACGGATTGAGGAAATCGAGAAATTCCTGTTGCGTCTGAAAGTAGTAACTCGCCCGATTACAACGGTATGTGTACTTTTCCCCTAGGCCATTCCAGTTATTGGTTTCGAGTATCAGACTTGCGAAAATTTTGATGGTTTCTCAACCATTCCTTAACTTCAAACTCCCATATCCCGCGAACGGATTGACGAACTCGAGAAATTTCTGTTGCATCTGAAAGCAGGAACTCGCCCGATTACAACGGTATGTGTATTTTTGCCCTAGGCCATAGTAGTTATTGATTTCGAGTATCAGACTTGCGAAAATTTTTATGGTTTCTCAACCATTCCTTAACTTCAAATTTCCATATCTCGCGAACGGATTGAAGAATTCGAGAAATTCCTGTTGCATTTAAAAGTAGAAACTCGCCCGATTACAAGGGTGTGTGTATATTTCCCCTAGGCCATTGTAGATAATGGTTTCGAGTATCAGACGTGCGAAAATTTTGATGGTTTCTCAACCATTCCTTAACTTCAAACTCCCATATCTCGCGAACGGATTGACGAACTCGTGAAATTCCTGTTTCATCTGAAAGTAGAAACACGCCCGATTACAACCGTATATGTATTTTTCCCCTAGGCCATTCTAGTTATTGGTTTCAAGCATCAGAATTGCGAAAATTTTGATGGTTTCTCAACCATTCCATAATTTCAAACTCGCATATCTCGCGAACAGTTTGATGAACTCGAGAAATTCCTGTTGCATCTGAAAGCAGAAACTCGCCCGTTTACAACGGTATTTGTATTTTTCCCCTAGGCCATTGTAGTTATTGGTTTCGAGTATCAGACTTGCGAAAATTTTGATGGTTTCTCAACCATTCCTTAACCTCAAACCCCCATATATCGCGAACGGATTGACGAACTCGAGAAATTCCTGTTTCATCTGAAAGAAGAAACTCTCCCGATTACAACGGTATGTGTATTTTTGCCCTAGAACATAGTAGTTATTGGTTTCGAGTAACAGATTCCGAAAATTTTGATGTTTTCTCAACCATTCCTTAACTTCAAACTCCCATATCTCGCGAACGGATTGACGAACTCGAGAAATTCCTGTTGCATCTGAAAGCAGAAACTCGCCCGATTACAACGGTATGTGTATTTTTGCCCTAGGCCATAGTAGTTATTGATTTCGAGTATCAGACTCGCGAAAATTTTTACGGTTTCTCAACCATTCCTTAATTTCAAACTCGCATATCTCGCGAACGGATTGACGAACTCGAGAAATTCCTGTTGCATCTGAAAGCAGAAACTCGCTCGATTACTACGGTATGTGTATTTTTGCCCTAGACCATAGTAGTTAATGGTTTCGAGTATCATATTCCGAAAATTTTGATGGTTTCTCAACCATTCCTCAACTTCAAACTCGCATATCTCGCGAACCGATTGAGGAAATCGAGAAATTCCTGTTGCATCTGAAAGTAGAAACTCGCCCGATTACAAGGGTATGTGTATTTTTCCCCTAGGGCATTGTAGTTATTGGTTTCGAGTATCAGCCTTGCGAAAATTTTGATGGTTCTTCAACCATTCCTTAACTTCAAGCTCCCATATCTCGCGAACTGATTGACGATCTCGAGAAATTTCTGTTGCATCTGAAAGCAGAAACTCGCCCGATTACAACGGTATGTCTATTTTTGCCCTAGGCCATAGTAGTTATTGGTTTCGAGTATCAGACATGCGAAAATTTTGATGGCTTCTCGACCATTCCTTAATTTCAAACTCGCATATCTCGCGAACGGATTGACGAACTGGAGAAATTCCTGTTGCAACTGAAAGCAGAAGCTCGCCCGATTACAGCGGTATGTGCATTTTTGCCCTAGGCCATAGTGGTTATTGATTTCGAGTATCAGACTTGCGAAAATTTTTATGGTTTCTCAACCATTCCTTAACTTCAAATTCCCATATCTCGCGAACGGATTGAAGAAATCGAGAAATTCCTGTTGCATCTGAAAGTAGAAACTTGCCCGATTACAATGGTGTGTGTACTTTTCCCCGAGCCCATTCCAGTTATTGGTTTCGAGTATCAGAATTGCGAAAATTTTGATGGTTTCTCAACCATTCCTTAACTTCAAACTCCCATATCTCGCGAACGGACTGACGAACTCGAGAGATTCCTGTTGCATCTGATAGTAGAAACTTGCCCGATTACAATGGTGTGTGTACTTTTCCCCGAGCCCATTCCAGTTATTGGTTTCGAGTATCAGAATTTCGAAAATTTTGATGGTTTCTCAACCATTCCTTAACTTCAAACTCCCATATCTCGCGAACGGATTGACGAACTCAAGAAATTCCTCTTGCATCTGAAAGTAGAAGCTCGCCCAATTACAACGGTATATGTATTTTTCCCCTAGGCCATTCTAGTTATTGGTTCAAGCATCAGAATTGCGAAAATTTTGATGGTTTCTCAACCATTCCATAATTTCAAACTCGCATATCTCGCGAACGGATTGACGAACTCGAGAGATTCCTGTTGCATCTGATAGTAGAAACTTGCCCGATTACAATGGTGTGTGTACTTTTCCTCTACGCCATGCCAGTTATTGGTTTCGAGTATTAGACTTGCGAAAATTTTAATGGTTTCTCAAACATTCCTTAATTTCAAACTAGCATATCTCGCGAACGGATTGACGAACTGGAGAAATTCCTGTTGCATCTGAAAGTAGAAACTCGCCCGATTACAACGGTATGTGTATTTTTGCCCTAGGCCATAGTAATTATTGGTTTCGAGTATCAGACTTGCGAAAATTTTGATGGTTTCTCGACCATTCCTTAACTTCAAACTCACATATCTCGCGAACGGATTGACGAACTCGAGAAATTCCTGTTGCGTCTGAAAGTAGAAACTCGCCCGATTACAATGGTGTGCGTGCTTTTCCCCTAGGCCATTCCAGTTATTCGTTTCGATTATCAGAATTGCGAAAATTTTGATGGTTTCTCAACCATTCCTTAATTTCAAACTCGCATATCTTGCGAACGGATTGACGAACTCGAGAAATTCCGGTTGCATCTGAAAGTACAAACTCGCCCGATTACAATGGTGTGTGTACTTTTCGCCAAGGCCATTCCAGTTATTGGTTTCGAGTATCGGACTTGCGAAGATTCTGATGGTTTCTCAACCATTCCTTAATTTCGAACTCGCATATCTCGCGAACGGATTGACGAACTCGAGAAATTCCTGTTGCATGTGAAAGCAGAAACTCGCCCGATTACAACGGTATGTGTATTTTTGCCCTAGACCATAGTAGTTAATGGTTTCGCGTATCAGATTCCGAAAATTTTTATGGTTTCTCAACCATTCCTTAATTTCAAACTCACATATCTCGCGAACGGATTGACGAACTCGAGAAGTTCCTGTTACATCTGAAAGTAGAAACTTGCCCGATTAGAATGGTGTGTGTACTTTTCGCCAAGGCCATTCCAGTTATTGGTTTCGAGTATCAGACTTGCGAAAATTTTGATCGTTCCTCAAACATTCCTTAACATCAAACTCCCATATCTCGCGAACGGATTGAGGAAATCGAGAAATTCCTGTTGCGTCTGAAAGTAGTATCTCGCCCGATTACAACGGTATGTGTACTTTTCCCCTAGGCCATTCCAGTTATTGGTTTCGAGTATCAGACTTGCGAAAATTTTGATGGCTTCTCAACCATTCCTTAACTTCAAACTCCCATATCCCGCGAACGGATTGTGCGAACTCGAGAAATTTCTGTTGCATCTGAAAGCAGGAACTCGCCCGATTACAACGGTATGTGTATTTTTGCCCTAGGCCATAGTAATTATTGGTTTCGAGTATCAGACTTGCGAAAATTTTGATGGTTTCTCGACCATTCCTTAATTTCAAACTCGCATATCTCGCGAACGGATTGACGAACTGGAGAAATTCCTGTTGCAACTGAAAGCAGAAACTCGCCCGATTACAGCGGTATGTGTATTTTTGCCCTAGACCATAGTAGTTAATGGCCTCGAGTATCAGATTCCGAAAATTTTGTTGGTTTCTCAACCATTCCTTAACTTCAAACTCCCATATCTCGCCAACGGATTGACGAACTCGAGAAATTCCTGTTGAATCTGAAAGTAGAAACTTGCCCGATTAGAATGGTGTGTGTACTTTTCGCCAAGGCCATTCCAGTTATCGGTTTCGAGTATCAGAATTGCGAAAATTTTGATCGTTTCTCAAGCATTCCCTAACATCAAATTCCCATATCTCGCGAACGGATTGAGGAAATCGAGTAATTCCTATTGCGTCTGAAAGTAGTAACTCGCCCGATTACATCGGTATGTGTACTTTTCCCCTAGGCCATTCCAGTTATTGGTTTCGAGTATCAGACTTGCGAAAATTTTGATGGTTTCTCAACCATTCCTTAACTTCAAACTCCCATATCTCGCGAACGGATTGACGAACTCGAGAAATTCCTGTTGCGTCTGAAAGTAGAAACTCGCCCGATTACATATGTGTGCGTGCTTTTCCCCTAGGCCATTCCAGTTATTCGTTTCGAGTATCAGAATTGCGAAAATTTTGATGGTTTCTCAACCATTCCTTAATTTCAAACTAGCATATCTCGCGAACGGATTGACGAACTCGAGAAATTCCGGTTGCATCTGAAAGTACAAACTCGCCCGATTACAATGGTGTGTGTACTTTTCGCCAAGGCCATTCCAGTTATTGGTTTCGAGTATCGGACTTGCGAAGATTTTGATGGTTTCTCAACCATTCCTTAATTTCAAACTCGCAGATCTCGCGAACGGATTGGCTAACTCGAGAAGTTCCTGTTACATCTGAAAGTAGAAACTTGCCCGATTAAAATGGTGTGTGTACATTTCGCCAAGGCCATTCCAGTTATTGGTTTCGAGTATCAGACTTGCGAAAATTTTGATCGTTCCTCAACCATTCCTTAACATCAAACTCCCATATCTCGCGAACGGATTGAGGAAATCGAGAAATTCCTGTTGCGTCTGAAAGTAGTAACTCGCCCGTTTACAACGGTATGTGTACTTTTCGCCTAGGCCATTCCAGTTATTGGTTTCGAGTATCAGACTTGCGAAAATTTTGATGGTTTCTCGACCATTCCTTAATTTCAAACTCGCATATCTCGCGAACGGATTGACGAACTGGAGAAATTCCTGTTGCATCTGAAAGTAGAAACTCGCCCGATTACAACGGTATGTGTATTTTTGCCCTAAACCATAGTAGTTATTGGTTTCGAGTATCATACTTGCAAAAATTTTGATGATTTCTCAACCATTCCTTAACTTCAAACTCCCACATCTCGCGAACGGATTGACGAACTCAAGAAATTCCCCTTGCATCTGGAAGTAGAAGCTCGCCCAATTACAACGGTATGTGTATTTTTACCCTAGACCATAGTAGTTAATGGTTTCGAGTATCAGATTCCGAAAATTATGATGGATTCTCAACCATTCCTCAACTTCAAACTCGCATATCTCGCGAACGGATTGATGAACTCGAGAAATTCCTGTTGCATTTAAAAGTAGAAACTCGCCCGATTACAAGGGTGTGTGTATATTTCCCCTAGGCCATTGTAGTTAATGGTTTCGAGTATCAGACGTGCGAAAATTTTGATGGTTTCTCAACCATTCCTTAACTTCAAACTCCCATATCTCGCGAACGGATTGACGAACTCGAGAAATTCCTGTTGCATCTGAAAGTAGAAACACGCCCGATTACAACGGTATATGTATTTTTCCCCTAGGCCATTCTAGTTATTGGTTTCAAGCATCAGAATTACGAAAATATTGATGGTTTCTCAACCATTCCATAATTTCAAACTCGCATATCTCGCGAACGGATTGACGAACTCGAGAAATTCCTGTTGCATCTGAAAGCAGAAACTCGCCCGATTACCACGGTATGTGTATTTTTGCCCTAGACCATAGTAATTAATGGCTTCGAGTATCAGATTCCGAAAATTTTGTTGGTTTCTCAATCTTTCCTTAACTTCAAACTCCCATATCTCGCCAACGGATTGACGAACTCGAGAAATTCCTGTTGAATCTGAAAGTAGAAACTTGCCCGATTAGAATGGTGTGTGTACTTTTCGCGAAGGCCATTCCAGTTATTGGTTTCGAGTATCAGACTTGCGAAAATTTTGATCGTTTCTCAACCATTCCTTAACATCAAACTCCCATATCTCGCGAACGGATTGAGGAAATCGAGAAATTCCTGTTGCGTTTGAAAGTAGTAACTCGCCCGATTACAACGGTATGTGTACTTTTCCCCTAGGCCATTCCAGTTATTGGTTTCGAGTATCAGACTTGCGAAAATTTTGATGGTTTCTCAACCATTCCTTAACTTCAAACTCCCATATCTCGCGAACGGATTGACGAACTCGAGAAATTCCTGTTGCATCTGAAAGTAGAAACACGCCCGATTACAACGGTATATGTATTTTTCCCCTAGGCCATTCTAGTTATTGGTTTCAAGCATCAGAATTACGAAAATATTGATGGTTTCTCAAACATTCCATAATTTCAAACTCGCATATCTCGCGAACGGATTGACGAACTCGAGAAATTCCTGTTGCATCTGAAAGCAGTAACTCGCCCGATTACCACGGTATGTGTATTTTTGCCCTAGACCATAGTAGTTAATGGCTTCGAGTATCAGATTCCGAAAATTTTGTTGGTTTCTCAACCATTCCTTAACTTCAAAGTCCCATATCTCGCCAACGGATTGACGAACTCGAGAAATTCCTGTTGAATCTGAAAGTAGAAACTTGCCCGATTAGAATGGTGTATGTACTTTTCGCCAAGGCCATTCCAGTTATTGGTTTCGAGTATCAGACTTGTGAAGATTTTGATGGTTTCTCAACCATTCCTTAATTTCAAACTCGCAGATCTCGCGAACGGATTGAAGAAATCGAGAAATTCCTGTTGCATCTGAAAGTAGAAACTTGCCCGATTACAATGGTGTGTGTACTTTTCCCCGAGCCCATTCCAGTTATTGGTTTCGAGTATCAGAATTGCGAAAATTTTGATGGTTTCTCAACCATTCCTTAACTTCAAACTCCCATATCTCGCGAACGGACTGACGAACTCGAGAGATTCCTGTTGCATCTGATAGTAGAAACTTGCCCGATTACAATGGTGTGTGTACTTTTCCCCGAGCCCATTCCAGTTATTGGTTTCGAGTATCAGAATTTCGAAAATTTTGATGGTTTCTCAACCATTCCTTAACTTCAAACTCCCATATCTCGCGAACGGATTGACGAACTCAAGAAATTCCTCTTGCATCTGAAAGTAGAAGCTCGCCCAATTACAACGGTATATGTATTTTTCCCCTAGGCCATTCTAGTTATTGGTTCAAGCATCAGAATTGCGAAAATTTTGATGGTTTCTCAACCATTCCATAATTTCAAACTCGCATATCTCGCGAACGGATTGACGAACTCGAGAGATTCCTGTTGCATCTGATAGTAGAAACTTGCCCGATTACAATGGTGTGTGTACTTTTCCTCTACGCCATGCCAGTTATTGGTTTCGAGTATTAGACTTGCGAAAATTTTAATGGTTTCTCAAACATTCCTTAATTTCAAACTAGCATATCTCGCGAACGGATTGACGAACTGGAGAAATTCCTGTTGCATCTGAAAGTAGAAACTCGCCCGATTACAACGGTATGTGTATTTTTGCCCTAGGCCATAGTAATTATTGGTTTCGAGTATCAGACTTGCGAAAATTTTGATGGTTTCCCGACCATTCCTTAACTTCAAACTCACATATCTCGCGAACGGATTGACGAACTCGAGAAATTCCTGTTGCGTCTGAAAGTAGAAACTCGCCCGATTACAATGGTGTGCGTGCTTTTCCCCTAGGCCATTCCAGTTATTCGTTTCGATTATCAGAATTGCGAAAATTTTGATGGTTTCTCAACCATTCCTTAATTTCAAACTCGCATATCTTGCGAACGGATTGACGAACTCGAGAAATTCCGGTTGCATCTGAAAGTACAAACTCGCCCGATTACAATGGTGTGTGTACTTTTCGCCAAGGCCATTCCAGTTATTGGTTTCGAGTATCGGACTTGCGAAGATTCTGATGGTTTCTCAACCATTCCTTAATTTCGAACTCGCATATCTCGCGAACGGATTGACGAACTCGAGAAATTCCTGTTGCATGTGAAAGCAGAAACTCGCCCGATTACAACGGTATGTGTATTTTTGCCCTAGACCATAGTAGTTAATGGTTTCGCGTATCAGATTCCGAAAATTTTTATGGTTTCTCAACCATTCCTTAATTTCAAACTCACATATCTCGCGAACGGATTGACGAACTCGAGAAGTTCCTGTTACATCTGAAAGTAGAAACTTGCCCGATTAGAATGGTGTGTGTACTTTTCGCCAAGGCCATTCCAGTTATTGGTTTCGAGTATCAGACTTGCGAAAATTTTGATCGTTCCTCAAACATTCCTTAACATCAAACTCCCATATCTCGCGAACGGATTGAGGAAATCGAGAAATTCCTGTTGCGTCTGAAAGTAGTATCTCGCCCGATTACAACGGTATGTGTACTTTTCCCCTAGGCCATTCCAGTTATTGGTTTCGAGTATCAGACTTGCGAAAATTTTGATGGCTTCTCAACCATTCCTTAACTTCAAACTCCCATATCCCGCGAACGGATTGTGCGAACTCGAGAAATTTCTGTTGCATCTGAAAGCAGGAACTCGCCCGATTACAACGGTATGTGTATTTTTGCCCTAGGCCATAGTAATTATTGGTTTCGAGTATCAGACTTGCGAAAATTTTGATGGTTTCTCGACCATTCCTTAATTTCAAACTCGCATATCTCGCGAACGGATTGACGAACTGGAGAAATTCCTGTTGCAACTGAAAGCAGAAACTCGCCCGATTACAGCGGTATGTGTATTTTTGCCCTAGACCATAGTAGTTAATGGCCTCGAGTATCAGATTCCGAAAATTTTGTTGGTTTCTCAACCATTCCTTAACTTCAAACTCCCATATCTCGCCAACGGATTGACGAACTCGAGAAATTCCTGTTGAATCTGAAAGTAGAAACTTGCCCGATTAGAATGGTGTGTGTACTTTTCGCCAAGGCCATTCCAGTTATCGGTTTCGAGTATCAGAATTGCGAAAATTTTGATCGTTTCTCAAGCATTCCCTAACATCAAATTCCCATATCTCGCGAACGGATTGAGGAAATCGAGTAATTCCTATTGCGTCTGAAAGTAGTAACTCGCCCGATTACATCGGTATGTGTACTTTTCCCCTAGGCCATTCCAGTTATTGGTTTCGAGTATCAGACTTGCGAAAATTTTGATGGTTTCTCAACCATTCCTTAACTTCAAACTCCCATATCTCGCGAACGGATTGACGAACTCGAGAAATTCCTGTTGCGTCTGAAAGTAGAAACTCGCCCGATTACATATGTGTGCGTGCTTTTCCCCTAGGCCATTCCAGTTATTCGTTTCGAGTATCAGAATTGCGAAAATTTTGATGGTTTCTCAACCATTCCTTAATTTCAAACTAGCATATCTCGCGAACGGATTGACGAACTCGAGAAATTCCGGTTGCATCTGAAAGTACAAACTCGCCCGATTACAATGGTGTGTGTACTTTTCGCCAAGGCCATTCCAGTTATTGGTTTCGAGTATCGGACTTGCGAAGATTTTGATGGTTTCTCAACCATTCCTTAATTTCAAACTCGCAGATCTCGCGAACGGATTGGCTAACTCGAGAAGTTCCTGTTACATCTGAAAGTAGAAACTTGCCCGATTAAAATGGTGTGTGTACATTTCGCCAAGGCCATTCCAGTTATTGGTTTCGAGTATCAGACTTGCGAAAATTTTGATCGTTCCTCAACCATTCCTTAACATCAAACTCCCATATCTCGCGAACGGATTGAGGAAATCGAGAAATTCCTGTTGCGTCTGAAAGTAGTAACTCGCCCGTTTACAACGGTATGTGTACTTTTCGCCTAGGCCATTCCAGTTATTGGTTTCGAGTATCAGACTTGCGAAAATTTTGATGGTTTCTCGACCATTCCTTAATTTCAAACTCGCATATCTCGCGAACGGATTGACGAACTGGAGAAATTCCTGTTGCATCTGAAAGTAGAAACTCGCCCGATTACAACGGTATGTGTATTTTTGCCCTAAACCATAGTAGTTATTGGTTTCGAGTATCATACTTGCAAAAATTTTGATGATTTCTCAACCATTCCTTAACTTCAAACTCCCACATCTCGCGAACGGATTGACGAACTCAAGAAATTCCCCTTGCATCTGGAAGTAGAAGCTCGCCCAATTACAACGGTATGTGTATTTTTACCCTAGACCATAGTAGTTAATGGTTTCGAGTATCAGATTCCGAAAATTATGATGGATTCTCAACCATTCCTCAACTTCAAACTCGCATATCTCGCGAACGGATTGATGAACTCGAGAAATTCCTGTTGCATTTAAAAGTAGAAACTCGCCCGATTACAAGGGTGTGTGTATATTTCCCCTAGGCCATTGTAGTTAATGGTTTCGAGTATCAGACGTGCGAAAATTTTGATGGTTTCTCAACCATTCCTTAACTTCAAACTCCCATATCTCGCGAACGGATTGACGAACTCGAGAAATTCCTGTTGCATCTGAAAGTAGAAACACGCCCGATTACAACGGTATATGTATTTTTCCCCTAGGCCATTCTAGTTATTGGTTTCAAGCATCAGAATTACGAAAATATTGATGGTTTCTCAACCATTCCATAATTTCAAACTCGCATATCTCGCGAACGGATTGACGAACTCGAGAAATTCCTGTTGCATCTGAAAGCAGAAACTCGCCCGATTACCACGGTATGTGTATTTTTGCCCTAGACCATAGTAATTAATGGCTTCGAGTATCAGATTCCGAAAATTTTGTTGGTTTCTCAACCTTTCCTTAACTTCAAACTCCCATATCTCGCCAACGGATTGATGAACTCGAGAAATTCCTGTTGAATCTGAAAGTAGAAACTTGCCCGATTAGAATGGTGTGTGTACTTTTCGCGAAGGCCATTCCAGTTATTGGTTTCGAGTATCAGACTTGCGAAAATTTTGATCGTTTCTCAACCATTCCTTAACATCAAACTCCCATATCTCGCGAACGGATTGAGGAAATCGAGAAATTCCTGTTGCGTTTGAAAGTAGTAACTCGCCCGATTACAACGGTATGTGTACTTTTCCCCTAGGCCATTCCAGTTATTGGTTTCGAGTATCAGACTTGCGAAAATTTTGATGGTTTCTCAACCATTCCTTAACTTCAAACTCCCATATCTCGCGAACGGATTGACGAACTCGAGAAATTCCTGTTGCATCTGAAAGTAGAAACACGCCCGATTACAACGGTATATGTATTTTTCCCCTAGGCCATTCTAGTTATTGGTTTCAAGCATCAGAATTACGAAAATATTGATGGTTTCTCAAACATTCCATAATTTCAAACTCGCATATCTCGCGAACGGATTGACGAACTCGAGAAATTCCTGTTGCATCTGAAAGCAGTAACTCGCCCGATTACCACGGTATGTGTATTTTTGCCCTAGACCATAGTAGTTAATGGCTTCGAGTATCAGATTCCGAAAATTTTGTTGGTTTCTCAACCATTCCTTAACTTCAAAGTCCCATATCTCGCCAACGGATTGACGAACTCGAGAAATTCCTGTTGAATCTGAAAGTAGAAACTTGCCCGATTAGAATGGTGTATGTACTTTTCGCCAAGGCCATTCCAGTTATTGGTTTCGAGTATCAGACTTGTGAAGATTTTGATGGTTTCTCAACCATTCCTTAATTTCAAACTCGCAGATCTCGCGAACGGATTGGCTAACTCGAGAAGTTCCTGTTACATCTGAAAGTAGAAACTTGCCCGATTAAAATGGTGTGTGTACATTTCGCCAAGGCCATTCCAGTTATTGGTTTCGAGTATCAGACTTGCGAAAATTTTGATCGTTCCTCAACCATTCCTTAACATCAAACTCCCATATCTCGCGAACGGATTGAGGAAATCGAGAAATTCCTGTTGCGTCTGAAAGTAGTAACTCGCCCGTTTACAACGGTATGTGTACTTTTCCCCTAGGCCATTCCAGTTATTGGTTTCGAGTATCAGACTTGCGAAAATTTTGATGGTTTCTCGACCATTCCTTAATTTCAAACTCGCATATCTCGCGAACGGATTGACGAACTGGAGAAATTCCTGTTGCATCTGAAAGTAGAAACTCGCCCGATTACAACGGTATGTGTATTTTTGCCCTAAACCATAGTAGTTATTGGTTTCGAGTATCATACTTGCAAAAATTTTGATGATTTCTCAACCATTCCTTAACTTCAAACTCCCACATCTCGCGAACGGATTGACGAACTCAAGAAATTCCCCTTGCATCTGGAAGTAGAAGCTCGCCCAATTACAACGGTATGTGTATTTTTACCCTAGACCATAGTAGTTAATGGTTTCGAGTATCAGATTCCGAAAATTATGATGGATTCTCAACCATTCCTCAACTTCAAACTCGCATATCTCGCGAACGGATTGATGAACTCGAGAAATTCCTGTTGCATTTAAAAGTAGAAACTCGCCCGATTACAAGGGTGTGTGTATATTTCCCCTAGGCCATTGTAGTTAATGGTTTCGAGTATCAGACGTGCGAAAATTTTGATGGTTTCTCAACCATTCCTTAACTTCAAACTCCCATATCTCGCGAACGGATTGACGAACTCGAGAAATTCCTGTTGCATCTGAAAGTAGAAACACGCCCGATTACAACGGTATATGTATTTTTCCCCTAGGCCATTCTAGTTATTGGTTTCAAGCATCAGAATTACGAAAATATTGATGGTTTCTCAACCATTCCATAATTTCAAACTCGCATATCTCGCGAACGGATTGACGAACTCGAGAAATTCCTGTTGCATCTGAAAGCAGAAACTCGCCCGATTACCACGGTATGTGTATTTTTGCCCTAGGCCATAGTAATTAATGGCTTCGAGTATCAGATTCCGAAAATTTTGTTGGTTTCTCAACCTTTCCTTAACTTCAAACTCCCATATCTCGCCAACGGATTGACGAACTCGAGAAATTCCTGTTGAATCTGAAAGTAGAAACTTGCCCGATTAGAATGGTGTGTGTACTTTTCGCGAAGGCCATTCCAGTTATTGGTTTCGAGTATCAGACTTGCGAAAATTTTGATCGTTTCTCAACCATTCCTTAACGTCAAACTCCCATATCTCGCGAACGGATTGAGGAAATCGAGAAATTCCTGTTGCGTTTGAAAGTAGTAACTCGCCCGATTACAACGGTATGTGTACTTTTCCCCTAGGCCATTCCAGTTATTGGTTTCGAGTATCAGACTTGCGAAAATTTTGATGGTTTCTCAACCATTCCTTAACTTCAAACTCCCATATCTCGCGAACGGATTGACGAACTCGAGAAATTCCTGTTGCATCTGAAAGTAGAAACACGCCCGATTACAACGGTATATGTATTTTTCCCCTAGGCCATTCTAGTTATTGGTTTCAAGCATCAGAATTACGAAAATATTGATGGTTTCTCAAACATTCCATAATTTCAAACTCGCATATCTCGCGAACGGATTGACGAACTCGAGAAATTCCTGTTGCATCTGAAAGCAGTAACTCGCCCGATTACCACGGTATGTGTATTTTTGCCCTAGACCATAGTAGTTAATGGCTTCGAGTATCAGATTCCGAAAATTTTGTTGGTTTCTCAACCATTCCTTAACTTCAAAGTCCCATATCTCGCCAACGGATTGACGAACTCGAGAAATTCCTGTTGAATCTGAAAGTAGAAACTTGCCCGATTAGAATGGTGTATGTACTTTTCGCCAAGGCCATTCCAGTTATTGGTTTCGAGTATCAGACTTGCGAAAATTTTGATGGTTTCTCAACCATTCCTTAACTTCAAACTCCCATATCTCGCGAACGGATTGACGAACTCGAGCAATTCCTGTTGCGTCTGAAAGTAGAAACTCGCCCTATTACAATGGTGTGCGTGCTTTTCCCATAGGCCATTCCAGTTATTCGTTTCGAGTATCAGAATTGCGAAAATTTTGATGGTTTCCCAACCATTCCTTAATTTCAAACTCGCATATCTCGCGAACGGATTGACGAACTCGAGAAATTCCTGTTGCATCTGAAAGTACAAACTCGCCCGATTACAATGGTGTGTGTACTTTTCGCCAAGGCCATTCCAGTTATTGGTTTCGAGTATCGGACTTGCGAAGATTTTGATGGTTTCTCAACCATTCCTTAATTTCAAACTCCCATATCCAGCGAACGGATTGACGAACTCGAGAAATTCCCCTTGCATCTGAGAGTAGAAACTCGCCCTATTACAACGGTATGCGTATTTTTGCCCTAGACCATAGTAGTTATTGGTTTCGAGTATCAGACTTGTGAAAATTTTGATGGTTTCTCGACCATTCCTTAACTTCAAATTCCCATATCTCGCGAACGGATTGACGAACTCGAGAAATTCCTGTTTCATCTGAAAGTAGAAACTCGCCCGATTACAAGGGTTTGTGTGTGCTTTTCCCCTAGGCCATTCCAGTTATTGGTTTCGAGTATCAGAGTTTCGAAAATTTTGATGGTTTCTCAACCATTCCTTAACTTCAAACTCCCATATCTCGCGAACGGATTGACGAACTCGAGAAATTCCTCTTGCATCTGGAAGTAGAAGCTCGCCCAATTACAACGGTATGTGTATTTTTACCCTAGACCATAGTAGTTAATGGTTTCGAGTATAAGATTCCGAAAATTATGATGGATTCTCAACCATTCCTCAACTTCAAACTCGCATATCTCGCGAACGGATTGATGAACTCGAGAAATTCCTGTTGCATTTAAAAGTAGAAACTCGCCCGATTACAAGGGTGTGTGTATATTTCCCCTAGGCCATTGTAGTTAATGGTTTCGAGTATCAGACATGCGAAAATTTTGATGGTTTCTCAACCATTCCTTAACTTCAAACTCCCATATCTCGCGAACGGATTGACGAACTCGAGAAATTCCTGTTGCATCTGAAAGTAGAAACACGCCCGATTACAACGGTATGTGTATTTTTTCCCTAGACCATAGTAGTTATTGATTTCGAGTATCAGACTTGCGAAAATTTTGATGGTTTCTCAATCACTACTTAATTTCAAATTCCCATATCTCGCGAACGGATTGACGCATCCGAAAAGTTCCTGTTGCGTCTGAAAGTAGTAACTCGCCCGATTACAACGGTATGTGTACTTTTCCCCTAGGCCATTCCAGTTATTGGTTTCGAGTATCAGACTTGCGAAAATTTTGATGGTTTCTCAACCATTCCTTAACTTCAAACTCCCATATCCCGCGAACAGATTGACGAACTCGAGAAATTCCTGTTGCGTCTGAAAGTAGAAACTCGCCCGATTACAATGGTGTGCGTGCTTTTCCCCTAGGCCATTCCAGTTATTCGTTTCGAGTATCAGAATTGCGAAAATTTGATGGTTTCCCTACCATTCCTTAATTTCAAACTCGCATATCTCGCGAACGGATTGACGAACTCGAGAAATTCCTGTTGCATCTGAAAGTACAAACTCGCCCGATTACAATGGTGTCTGTACTTTTCGCCAAGACCATTCCAGTTATTGGTTTCGAGTATCGGACTTGCGAAGATTTTGATGGTTTCTCAACCATTCCTTAATTTCAAACTCGCATATCTCGCGAACGGATTGACGAACTCGAGAAATTCCTGTTGCATGTGAAAGCAGAAACTCGCCCGATTACAACGGTATGTGTATTTTTGCCCTAGACCATAGTAGTTAATGGTTTCGCGTATCAGATTCCGAAAATTTTTATGGTTTCTCAACCATTCCTTAATTTCAATCTCACATATCTCGCGAACGGATTGACGAACTCGAGAAATTCCTGTTACTACTGAAAGTAGAAACTTGCCCGATTAGAATGGTGTGTGTACTTTTCGCAAAGGCCATTCCAGTTATTGGTTTCGAGTATCAGACTTGCGAAAATTTTGATCGTTTCTCAACCATTCCTTAACATCAAACTCCCATATCTCGCGAACGGATTGAGGAAATCGAGAAATTCCTGTTGCGTCTGAAGGTAGTAACTCGCCCGATTACAACGGTATGTGTATTTTTCCCCTAGGCCATTCTAGTTATTGGTTTCAAGCATCAGAATTGCGAAAATATTGATGGTTTCTCAACCATTCCATAATTTCAAACTCGCATATCTCGCGAACGGATTGACGAACTCGAGAAATTCCTGTTGCATCTGAAAGCAGAAACTCGCCCGATTACCACGGTATGTGTATTTTTGCCCTAGACCATAGTAGTTAATGGCTTCGAGTATCAGATTCCGAAAATTTTGTTGGTTTCTCAACCATTCCATAACTTCAAACTCCCATATCTCGCCAACAGGTTGACGAACTCGTGAAATTCCTGTTGAATCTGAAAGTAGAAACTTGCCCGATTAGAATGGTGTGTGTACTTTTCGCCAAGGCCATTCCAGTTATTGGTTTCGAGTATCAGAATTGCGAAAATTTTGATCGTTTCTCAACCATTCCTTAACATCAAACTCCCATATCTCGCGAACGGATTGAGGAAATCGAGAAATTCCTATTGCGTCTGAAAGTAGTAACTCGCCCGATTACAACGGTATGTGTACTTTTCCCCTAGGCCATTCCAGTTATTGGTTTCGAGTATCAGACTTGCGAAAATTTTGATGGTTTCTCAACCATTCCTTAACTTCAAACTCCCATATCTCGCCAACGGGTTGACGAACTCGTGAAATTCCTGTTGAATCTGAAAGTAGAAACTTGCCCGATTAGAATGGTGTGTGTACTTTTCGCCAAGGCCATTCCAGTTATTGGTTTCGAGTATCAGAATTGCGAAAATTTTGATCGTTTCTCAACCATTCCTTAACATCAAACTCCCATATCTCGCAAACGGATTGACGAACTCGAGAAATTCCTGTTGCATCAGAAAGCAGAAACTCGCCCGATTACAACGGTATGTGTATTTTTGCCCTAGACCATAGTAATTATTGGGTTCGAGTATCAGATTCCGAAAATTTTGATGGTTTCTCAACCATTCCTTAATTTCAAACTCACATATCTCGCGAACGGATTGACGGACACGAGAAATTCCTATTGCATCTGAAAGTAGAAACTCGCCCGATTGCAACGGTATGTGTACTTTTCCCCTAGGCCATTGTAGTTATTGGTTTCGAGTATCAGACTTGCGAAAATTTTGATGGTTTCTCAACCATTCCTTAACTTCAAACTCGCATATCTCGCGAACGGATTGACGAACTCGAGTAATTCCTGTTGCATCTGAAAGTAGAAACTTGCCCGATTACAATGGTCTGTGTACTTTTCCCCAAGGCCAGTCCAGTTATTGATTTCGAGTATCAGATTCCGCAAATTTGTATGGTTTCTCAACCAGTCCTTAACTTCAAACTCCCATATCTCGCGAACGGATTGACGAACTCGAGAAATTCCTGTTGCATCTGAAGGCAGAAAGTCGCCAGACTACAATGGTGAGTGTAGTTTTCCCCTAGTCCATTCCAGTTATTGGTTTCGAGTATCAGACTTGCGAAAATTTGAATGGTTACACAACCATTCCTTAACTTCAAACTCCCATATCTCGCGAACGGATTGACGAACTCGAGAAATTCCTGTTGCATCTGAAAGTAGAAACTCGCCCGATTACAGAGGTGTGTGTACTTTTCCCCAAGGCAATTCCAGTTATTGGTTTCGAGTATCAGACTTGCGAAAATTTTGATCGTTTCTCAACCATTCCTTAAGTTCAAACTCCCATATCTCGCGCACGGATTGACGAACTCGAGTAATTCCTGTTGCATCTGAAAGCAGAAGCTCTCCCGATTACAACGGTACGTGTATTTTTCCCCTAGGCCATTTTAGTTATTGGTTTCGAGTATCAGACTTGCAAAAATTTTGATGGTTTCTCAACCATTCCTTAACTTCAAATTCCCATATCTCGCGAACGGATTGACGAACTCCAGAAATTCCTGTTGCATCTGAAAGCAGAAACTCGCCCGATTACAACGGTATGTGTATTTTTGCCCTAGACCATAGTAGTTATTTGTTTCGCGTATCAGATTCCGAAAATTTTGATGGTTTCTCAACCATTCCTTAACTTCAAACTCTCATATCTCGCGAACGGATTGACGAACTCGAGAAATTCCTGTTGCATCTGAAAGTAGAAGCTCGCCCGATTACAATGGTGTGTGTACTTTTCCCCTAGACCATTCCAGTTATTGGTCTCGATTATCAGACTTGCAAGAATTTTGATGGATTCTCAACCATTACTTAATATCAAACTCGCATATCTCGCGAACGGATTGACGAACTCGAGAAATTCCAGTTGCATCTGAAAGCAGAAACTCTCCCGATTAGAATGGTGTGTGTGCTTTTCCCCTAGGCCATTCCAGTTATTGGTTTCGAGTATCAGACTTGCGAAAATTTTGATGTGATCTCAACCATCTCTTAAATCCAAACTCCGATATTTCGCGAACGGATTTACGAATCCGAAAAATTTCTGTTGCATCTGAAAGTAGAAACTCTCCCGATTACAACGGTATGAGTATTTATTCCCTAGGCCATTGTAGTTATTGGTTTCGAGTATCAGACATGCTAAATTTTGATGGCTTCTCAACCATTCCTGAACTTCAATCTCCCATATCTCGCGAACGGATTGACGAACTCGAGAAATTCCTGTTGCATCTGAAAGTAGAAACTCTCCCCATTACAACGGTATGTGTATTTTTCCCCTAGGCCATTCCAGTTATTGGTTTCGAGTATCAGACTTGCGAAAATTTTGATGGTTTCTCAACAATCTCTTAACTCCAAACTCCGATATTTCGCGAAAAGATAGACGAATCCGAAAAATTTCTGTTGCATATGAAAGGAGAAACACACCCGATTACAAAGGTATGTGTATTTTTGCCCTAGGCCATAGTAGTTATTGGTTTCGAGTATCAGATTCCGAAAATTTTGATGGTTTCTCAACCATTCCTTAATTTCAAACTCCCATATCTCGAGAACGGATTGACGAGCTCGAAAAATTTTGTTGCACCTGAAAGTAGAAACTCTCCCGATTACAACGGTATGAGTATTTTTTCCCTAGGCCATTGTAGTTATTGGTTTCGAGTATCAGACATGCGAAATTCTGATGGCTTCTCAACCATTCCTTAACTTCAAACTCCCATATCTCGCGAACGGATTGACGAACTCGAGAAATTCCTGTTGGATCTGAAAGTTGAAACTCTCCCACTTACAACGGTATGTGTATTTTTCCCCTAGGCCATTGTAGTTATTGGTTTCGAGTATCAGACTTGCGAAAATGTTGATGGTTTCTCAACCATTCCTCAACTTCAAACTCCCATATCTCGCGAACGGATTGACGAACTCGAGAAATTCCGGTTGCATGTGAAAGTAGAAGCTCGCCCGATTACAACGGTATGTGTATTTTTGCCCTGGACTATAGTAGTTATTGGTCTCGAGTATCAGACTTGCGAAATTTTAATGGTTTCTCAACCGTTCCTTAACTTCAAACTCCCATATCTCGAGAACGGATTGACCAGCTCGAAAAATTTTGTTGCATCTGAAAGTAGAAACTTTCCCGATTACAACGGTATGTGTATTTTTCCCCTAGGCCATTGTAGTTATTGGTTTCGAGTATCAGACTTGCGAAAATTTTGATGGTTTCTCAACCATTCCTCAACTTCAAACTCCCATATCTCGCGAACGGATTGACGAACTCGAGAAATTCCGGTTGCATGTGAAAGTAGAAGCTCGCCCGATTACAACGGTATGTGTATTTTTGCCCTGGACTATAGTAGTTATTGTTCTCGAGTATCAGACTTGCGAAATTTTAATGGTTTCTCAACCGTTCCTTAACTTCAAACTCCCATATCTCGAGAACGGATTGACCAGCTCGAAAAATTTTGTTGCATCTGAAAGTAGAAACTTTCCCGATTACAACGGTATGTGTATTTTTCCCCTAGGCCATTGTAGTTATTGGTTTCGAGTATCAGACTTGCGAAAATTTTGATGGTTTCTCAACCATTCCTTAACTTCAAACTCCCATATCTCGCGAACGGATTGACGAACTCGAGAAATTCCGGTTGCATCTGAAAGTAGAAACTCTCCCGATTGCAACGGTATGTGTACTTTTCCATAGGCCATTGTAGTTATTGGTTTCGAGTATCAGACTTGCGAAAATTTTGATGGTTTCTCAACCATTCCTTAACATCAAGCTCCCATATCTCGCGAACGGATTGACGAACTCGTGAAATTCCTGTTGCATCTGAAAGTAGAAACTCGCCCGATTACAATGGTGTGCGTACATTTCCCCTAGGCCATTCCAGTTATTGGTTTCGAGTATCAGACTTGCGAAAATTTTGATGTGATCTCAACCATCTCTTAACTCCAGACCCCGATATTTCGCGAACGGATTGTCGAATCCGAAAAATTTCTGTTGCATCTGAAAGTAGAAACTCTCCCGATTACAACGGTATGTGTATTTTTGCCCTAGGCCATAGTAGTTATTGGTTTCGAGTATCAGACTTGCGAAAACGTTGATGGTTTCTCAACCATCTCTTAAATCCAATCTCTGATATTTCGCGAACTGGTTGACGAATCCGAAAAATTTCTGTTGCATCTGAAAGTAGAAACTCTCCCGATTACAACGGTATGAGCATTTTTCCCCTAGGCCATTGTAGTTATTGGTTTCGAGTATCAGACTTGCGAAAATGTTGATGGTTTCTCAACCATTCCTCAACTTCGAACTCCCATATCTCGCGAACGGATCGACGAACTCGAGAAATTCCGGTTGCATGTGAAAGTAGAAGCTCGCCCGATTACAACGGTATGTGTATTTTTGCCCTGGACTATAGTAGTTATTGTTCTCGAGTATCAGACTTGCGAAATTTTAATGGTTTCTCAACCGTTCCTTAACTTCAAACTCCCATATCTCGAGAACGGATTGACCAGCTCGAAAAATTTTGTTGCATCTGAAAGTAGAAACTCTACCGATTACAACGGTATGAGTATTTTTTCCCTAGGCCATTGTAGTTATTGGTTTCGAGTATCAGACTTGCGAAAATTTTGATGGTTTCTCAACCATTCCTCAACTGCAAACTCCCATATCTCGCGAACGGATTGACGAACTCGAGAAATTCCTGTTGCACCTGAAAGCAGAAACTCGCCCGATTACAACGGTATGTGTACATTTCTCCCAGGCCATTCCAGTTATTGTTTTCGCATATCAGACTTTCGAAAATTTTGATGGTTTCTGAAACATTCCTTAACTTCAAACTCCCATATCTCGCGAACGGATTGACGAACTCGAGAAATTCCTGTTGAATCGGAAAGCAGAAACTCGCCCGATTACAACGGTATGTGTATTTTTGCCCGAGACCATAGTAGTTATTGGTTTCGAGTATCAGATTCCGAAAATTTTGATGGTTTCTCAACCATTCCTTAATTTCAAACTCCCATATCTCGCGAACGGATTGACGATCTCGAGAAATTCCGGTTGCATCTGAAAGTAGAAGCTCGCCCGATTACAACGGTATGTGTATTTTTGCCCAAGACCATAGTAGTTATTGGTTTCGGGTATCAGACTTGCGAAATTTTGATGGTTTCTCAACCATTCCTTAACTTCAAACTCCCATATCTCGCGAACGGAAAGACGAACTCGTGAAGTTCCTGTTGCATCTGAAAGTAGAAACTCTCCCGATTACAACGGTATGTGTATTTTTGCCCTAGGCCATAGTTGTTATTGGTTTCGAGTATCAGACTTGCGAAATTTTGATGGTTTCTCAACCATTCCTGAACTTCAATCTCCCATATCTCTGGAACGGATTGACGAACTCGAGAAATTCCTGTTGCATCTGAAAGTAGAAACTCTCCCGATTACAAAGGTATGTGTATTTTTGCCCTAGGCCATAGTGGTTATCGGTTTCGAGTATCAGACTTGCGAAATTTTGATGGTTTCTCAACCATTCTTTAACTTCAAACTCCCATATCTCGAGAACGGATTGACGAACTCGAAAAATTTTGTTGCATCTGAAAGTAGAAACTCTCCCGATTATTTTTCCCCTAGTGCATTGTAGTTATTGGTTTCGAGTATCAGACTTGCGAAATTCTGATGGTTTCCCCAACCATTCCTTAATTCAAACTCCCATATCTCGCGAACGGATTGACGAACTCGAGAAATTCCACTTGCATCTGAAAGTGGAAACTGTCCAGATTACAATGGTATGTGTATTTTTCCGTAGGCCATTGTAGTCATTGGTTTTCGGGGGGTATCAGACTTGCGAAATTTTTATGGTTTCTCAACCATTCCTTAACTTCAAACTCCCATATCTCGAGAACGGAGTGACTGACTCGAAAAATTTTGTTGCATCTGAAAGTAGAAACTCTCCCGATTACAACGGTATGTGTATTTTTCCCCTAGGCCATTGTAGTTATTGGTTTCGAGTAATCAGACTTGCGAAATTTGATGGTTTCTCAACCATTCCTTAACTTCAAACTACCATATCTCCCGAACGGATTAACGAACTCGAGAAATTCCTGTTGCATCTGAAAGTTAGAAACTCGCCCGATTACAATGGGTGTGTGTACTTTTCCCCTAGGCCATTCAGGTTATTGGTTTCGAGTATCAGACTTGGCGAAATTTTGATGGTTTCTCAACCATTCCTGAACCTTCAAGCTCCATATCTCGCGAACGGAATTGGACGAACTCGAGGAATTCCTGCTGCATCTGAATGTCGAAACTCTCCTGATTACAACGGTATGTGTATTTTTCCCCTTAGGCCATTGTAGTTTATTGGTTCGGGTATCAGACTTTCGAAAATTTTGATGGTTTCGTCCAACCATTCCGTTAACTTCAAACTACCAAATCTCGCGAACGGATTGTCGAACTCGAGAAATCCTGTTGCATCTGAAAGTAGAAGCTCTCCCGCTTACAACGGTTTGTGTATTTTTCCCCTACGGCCATTGTAGTTATTGGTTTCGAGTATCAGGCTTGCGAAAATGTTGATGGTTTCTCAACCATTCCTCAACTTCAAACTCCATATCTCCGCCGAACGGATTGACGAACTCGAGAAATTCCCGTTGCATCTGAAAGTAGAAGCTCGCCCGATTACAACGGTATGTGTATTTTTGCCAAGACCATAGTAGTTATTGGTTTCGGGTATCAGACGTGCGAAATTTGGATGGTTTCTCAACCATCCTTAACTTCAAACTCCCATATCTCGCGAAAGGATTGACGAACTCGAGAAATTCCTGTAGCATCTGAAAGTAGAAACACGCCGATTACAGTGGTGTATGTACTTTTCTCTAGACCATTGCAGTCATTGGTTTCGAGTATCAGACTTCTGACAATTTTGATGGTTTTCTCAACCATTCCTTAACTCAAACTCCCATATGCGCGCGAACGGGAAAGACTGAACTCCTGAAATTGCCTGTTGCATCTGAAAGTAGAAACTCGCCCGATTACAATGGTGTGTGTACATTTCCCCTAGGCCATTCCAGTTATTGGTTTCGAATATCAGACTTGCGAAAATTGTTGATGTGATCTCAACCATCTCTTAACTCCAAACTCCGATATTTCGCGAACGGATTGACGAATCCGAAAAATTGCTGTTGCATCTGAAAGTAGAAACTCTCCCGATTACAACGGTATGTGTATTTTTGCCCTAGGCTATAGTAGTTATTGGTCTCGAGTATCAGACTTGCGAAATTTTGATGGTTTCTCAACCATTCCTTAAATTCAAACTCCCATATCTCGCGAACGGATTGACGAACTCGAGAAATTCCACTTGCATCTGAAAGTGGAAACCGTCCAGATTACAATGGTGTGTGTACTTTTCCCCTAGGCCATTCCAGTTATTTGTTTCGAGTATCAGACTTGTGACAATTTTGATGGTTTCTCAACCATTCTTTAACTTCAAACTCCCATATCTCGAGAACGGATTGACGAACTCGAAAAATTTTGTTGCATCTGAAAGTAGAAACTCTCCCGATTACAACGGTATGTGTATTTTTCCCCTAGGGCATTGTAGTTATTGGTTTCGAGTATCAGACTTGCGAAATTCTGATGGTTTCCCAACCATTCCTTAAATTCAAACTCCCATATCTCGCGAACGGATTGACGAACTCGAGAAATTCCACTTGCATCTGAAAGAACTGTCCAGATTACAATGGTATGTGTATTTTTCCCTAGGCCATTGTAGTCATTGGTTTCGGGTCTCAGACTTGCGAAATTTTGATGGTTTCTCAACCATTCCTTAACTTCAAACTCCCATATCTCGCGAACGGATTGACGAACTCGAGAAATTCCACTTGCATCTGAAAGTGGAAACTGTCCAGATTACAATGGTATGTGTATTTTTCCGTAGGCCATTGTAGTCATTGGTTTCGGGTATCAGACTTGCGAAATTTTTATGGTTTCTCAACCATTCCTTAACTTCAAACTCCCATATCTCGCGAACGGATTGACGAACTCGAGAAATTCCACTTGCATCTGAAAGTGGAAACTGTCCAGATTACAACGGTATGAGTATTTTTTCCCTAGGCCATTGTAGTTATTGGTTTCGAGTATCAGACTTGCGAAATTTTGATGGTTTCTCAACCATTCCTGAACTTCAATCTCCCATATCTCTGGAACGGATTGACGAACTCGAGAAATTCCTGTTGCATCTGAAAGTAGAAACTATCCCGATTACAAAGGTACGTGTATTTTTGCCCTAGGCCATAGTAGTTATTGGTTTCGAGTATCAGACTTGCGAAATTTTGATGGTTTCTCAACCATTCTTTAACTTCAAACTCCCATATCTCGAGAACGGATTGACGAACTCGAAAAATTTTGTTGCATCTGAAAGTAGAAACTCTCCCGATTACAACGGTATGTGTATTTTTCCCCTAGGCCATAGTGGTTATCGGTTTCGAGTATCAGACTTGCGAAATTTTGATGGTTTCTCAACCATTCTTTAACTTCAAACTCCCATATCTCGAGAACGGATTGACGAACTCGAAAAATTTTGTTGCATCTGAAAGTAGAAACTCTCCCGATTACAACGGTATGTGTATTTTTCCCCTAGGGCATTGTAGTTATTGGTTTCGAGTATCAGACTTGCGAAATTCTGATGGTTTCCCAACCATTCCTTAAATTCAAACTCCCATATCTCGCGAACGGATTGACGAACTCGAGAAATTCCACTTGCATCTGAAAGTGGAAACTGTCCAGATTACAATGGTATGTGTATTTTTCCGTAGGCCATTGTAGTCATTGGTTTCGGGTATCAGACTTGCGAAATTTTTATGGTTTCTCAACCATTCCTTAACTTCAAACTCCCATATCTCGAGAACGGATTGACGGACTCGAAAAATTTTGTTGCATCTGAAAGTAGAAACTCTCCCGATTACAACGGTATGTGTATTTTTCCCCTAGGCCATTGTAGTTATTGGTTTCGAGTATCAGACTTGCGAAAATTTTGATGGTTTCTCAACCATTCCTTAACTTCAAACTACCATATCTCCCGAACGGATTAACGAACTCGAGAAATTCCTGTTGCATCTGAAAGTAGAAACTCGCCCGATTACAATGGTGTGTGTACTTTTCCCCTAGGCCATTCCAGTTATTGGTTTCGAGTATCAGACTTGCGAAATTTTGATGGTTTCTCAACCATTCCTGAACTTCAAGCTCCCATATCTCGCGAACGGATTGACGAACTCGAGGAATTCCTGCTGCATCTGAATGTCGAAACTCTCCTGATTACAACGGTATGTGTATTTTTCCCCTAGGCCATTGTAGTTATTGGTTTCGGGTATCAGACTTTCGAAAATTTTGATGGTTTCTCAACCATTCCTTAACTTCAAACTACCAAATCTCGCGAACGGATTGTCGAACTCGAGAAATTCCTGTTGCATCTGAAAGTAGAAGCTCTCCCGCTTACAACGGTTTGTGTATTTTTCCCCTAGGCCATTGTAGTTATTGGTTTCGAGTATCAGGCTTGCGAAAATGTTGATGGTTTCTCAACCATTCCTCAACTTCAAACTCCCATATCTCGCGAACGGATTGACGAACTCGAGAAATTCCCGTTGCATCTGAAAGTAGAAGCTCGCCCGATTACAACGGTATGTGTATTTTTGCCCAAGACCATAGTAGTTATTTGTTTCGGGTATCAGACGTGCGAAATTTGGATGGTTTCTCAACCATTCCTTAACTTCAAACTCCCATATCTCGCGAAAGGATTGACGAACTCGAGAAATTCCTGTAGCATCTGAAAGTAGAAACACGCCCGATTACAGTGGTGTATGTACTTTTCCTCTAGACCATTGCAGTCATTGGTTTCGAGTATCAGACTTGTGACAATTTTGATGGTTTCTCAACCATTCCTTAACTTCAAACTCCCATATCGCGCGAACGGAAAGACGAACTCCTGAAATTCCTGTTGCATCTGAAAGTAGAAACTCGCCCGATTACAATGGTGTGTGTACATTTCCCCTAGGCCATTCCAGTTATTGGTTTCGAATATCAGACTTGCGAAAATTTTGATGTGATCTCAACCATCTCTTAACTCCAAACTCCGATATTTCGCGAACGGATTGACGAATCCGAAAAATTGCTGTTGCATCTGAAAGTAGAAACTCTCCCGATTACAACGGTATGTGTATTTTTGCCCTAGGCTATAGTAGTTATTGGTCTCGAGTATCAGACTTGCGAAATTTTGATGGTTTCTCAACCATTCCTTAAATTCAAACTCCCATATCTCGCGAACGGATTGACGAACTCGAGAAATTCCACTTGCATCTGAAAGTGGAAACCGTCCAGATTACAATGGTGTGTGTACTTTTCCCCTAGGCCATTCCAGTTATTTGTTTCGAGTATCAGACTTGTGACCATTTTGATGGTTTCTCAACCATTCTTTAACTTCAAACTCCCATATCTCGAGAACGGATTGACGAACTCGAAAAATTTTGTTGCATCTGAAAGTAGAAACTCTCCCGATTACAACGGTATGTGTATTTTTCCCCTAGGGCATTGTAGTTATTGGTTTCGAGTATCAGACTTGCGAAATTCTGATGGTTTCCCAACCATTCCTTAAATTCAAACTCCCATATCTCGCGAACGGATTGACGAACTCGAGAAATTCCACTTGCATCTGAAAGAACTGTCCAGATTACAATGGTATGTGTATTTTTCCCTAGGCCATTGTAGTCATTGGTTTCGGGTCTCAGACTTGCGAAATTTTGATGGTTTCTCAACCATTCCTTAACTTCAAACTCCCATATCTCGCGAACGGATTGACGAACTCGAGAAATTCCACTTGCATCTGAAAGTGGAAACTGTCCAGATTACAATGGTATGTGTATTTTTCCGTAGGCCATTGTAGTCATTGGTTTCGGGTATCAGACTTGCGAAATTTTTATGGTTTCTCAACCATTCCTTAACTTCAAACTCCCATATCTCGCGAACGGATTGACGAACTCGAGAAATTCCACTTGCATCTGAAAGTGGAAACTGTCCAGATTACAACGGTATGAGTATTTTTTCCCTAGGCCATTGTAGTTATTGGTTTCGAGTATCAGACTTGCGAAATTTTGATGGTTTCTCAACCATTCCTGAACTTCAATCTCCCATATCTCTGGAACGGATTGACGAACTCGAGAAATTCCTGTTGCATCTGAAAGTAGAAACTATCCCGATTACAAAGGTACGTGTATTTTTGCCCTAGGCCATAGTAGTTATTGGTTTCGAGTATCAGACTTGCGAAATTTTGATGGTTTCTCAACCATTCTTTAACTTCAAACTCCCATATCTCGAGAACGGATTGACGAACTCGAAAAATTTTGTTGCATCTGAAAGTAGAAACTCTCCCGATTACAACGGTATGTGTATTTTTCCCCTAGGGCATTGTAGTTATTGGTTTCGAGTATCAGACTTGCGAAATTCTGATGGTTTCCCAACCATTCCTTAAATTCAAACTCCCATATCTCGCGAACGGATTGACGAACTCGAGAAATTCCACTTGCATCTGAAAGAACTGTCCAGATTACAATGGTATGTGTATTTTTCCCTAGGCCATTGTAGTCATTGGTTTCGGGTCTCAGACTTGCGAAATTTTGATGGTTTCTCAACCGTTCCTTAACTTCAAACTCCCATATCTCGCGAACGGATTGACGAACTCGAGAAATTCCACTTGCATCTGAAAGTGGAAACTGTCCAGATTACAATGGTATGTGTATTTTTCCGTAGGCCATTGTAGTCATTGGTTTCGGGTATCAGACTTGCGAAATTTTTATGGTTTCTCAACCATTCCTTAACTTCAAACTCCCATATCTCGCGAACGGATTGACGAACTCGAGAAATTCCACTTGCATCTGAAAGTGGAAACTGTCCAGATTACAACGGTATGAGTATTTTTTCCCTAGGCCATTGTAGTTATTGGTTTCGAGTATCAGACTTGCGAAATTTTGATGGTTTCTCAACCATTCCTTAACTTCAAACTACCATATCTCGCGAACGGATTAACGAACTCGAGAAATTCCTGTTGCATCTGAAAGTAGAATCTCGCCCGATTACAATGGTGTGTGTACATTTCCCCTAGGCCATTCCAGTTATTGGTTTCGAGTATCAGATTTGCGAAAATTTTGATGTGATCTCAACCATCTCTTAACTCCAAACTCCGATATTTCGCGAACGGATTGTCGAATCCGAAAAATTTCTGTTGCATCTGAAAGTAGAAACTCTCCCGTTTACAACGGTATGTGTATTTTTGCCCTAGGCCGTAGTAGTTATTGGTTTCGAGTATCAGACTTGCGAAAATTTGATGGTTTCTCAACCATTCCTTAACTTCAAACTCCCAAATCTCGCGAACGGATTGACGAACTCAGGAAATTCCTGTTGCATCTGAAAGTAGAAACTCTCCCGATTGCAACGGTATGTGTATTTTTCCCTAGGCCATTGTAGTTATTGGTTTCGAGTATCAGACTTGCGAAAATTTTGATGGTTTCTCAACCATTCCTCAACTTCAAACTCCCATATCTCGCGAACGGATTGACGATCTCGAGAAATTCCGGTTGCATCTGAAAGTAGAAGCTCGCCCGATTACAACGGTATGTGTATTTTTGCCCAAGACCATAGTAGTTATTGGTTTCGGGTATCAGACTTGCGAAATTTTGATGGTTTCTCAACCATTCCTCAACTTCAAACTCCCATATCTCGCGAACGGATTGACGATCTCGAGAAATTCCGGTTGCATCTGAAAGTAGAAGCTCGCCCGATTACAACGGTATGTGTATTTTTGCCCAAGACCATAGTAGTTATTGGTTTCGGGTATCAGACTTGCGAAATTTTGATGGTTTCTCAACCATTCCTTAACTTCAAACTCCCATATCTCGCGAACGGAAAGACGAACTCGTGAAGTTCCTGTTGCATCTGAAAGTAGAAACTCTCCCGATTACAACGGTATGTGTATTTTTGCCCTAGGCCATAGTTGTTATTGGTTTCGAGTATCAGACTTGCGAAAATTTTGATGGTCTCTGAACCATCTCTTAAATCCAATCTCTGATATTTCGCGAACTGGTTGACGAATCCGAAATATTTCTGTTGCATCTGAAAGTAGAAACTCTACCGATTACAACGGTATGAGTATTTTTTCCCTAGGCCATTGTAGTTATTGGTTTCGAGTATCAGACTTGCGAAAATTTTGATGGTTTCTCAACCATTCCTCAACTGCAAACTCCCATATCTCGCGAACGGATTGACGAACTCGAGAAATTCCTGTTGCACCTGAAAGCAGAAACTCGCCCGATTACAACGGTATGTGTACATTTCTCCCAGGCCATTCCAGTTATTGTTTTCGCATATCAGACTTTCGAAAATTTTGATGGTTTCTGAAACATTCCTTAACTTCAAACTCCCATATCTCGCGAACGGATTGACGAACTCGAGAAATTCCTGTTGAATCGGAAAGCAGAAACTCGCCCGATTACAACGGTATGTGTATTTTTGCCCGAGACCATAGTAGTTATTGGTTTCGAGTATCAGATTCCGAAAATTTTGATGGTTTCTCAACCATTCCTTAATTTCAAACTCCCATATCTCGCGAACGGATTGACGATCTCGAGAAATTCCGGTTGCATCTGAAAGTAGAAGCTCGCCCGATTACAACGGTATGTGTATTTTTGCCCAAGACCATAGTAGTTATTGGTTTCGGGTATCAGACTTGCGAAATTTTGATGGTTTCTCAACCATTCCTTAACTTCAAACTCCCATATCTCGCGAACGGAAAGACGAACTCGTGAAGTTCCTGTTGCATCTGAAAGTAGAAACTCTCCCGATTACAACGGTATGTGTATTTTTGCCCTAGGCCATAGTTGTTATTGGTTTCGAGTATCAGACTTGCGAAATTTTGATGGTTTCTCAACCATTCCTGAACTTCAATCTCCCATATCTCTGGAACGGATTGACGAACTCGAGAAATTCCTGTTGCATCTGAAAGTAGAAACTCTCCCGATTACAAAGGTATGTGTATTTTTGCCCTAGGCCATAGTGGTTATCGGTTTCGAGTATCAGACATGCGAAATTTTGATGGTTTCTCAACCATTCTTTAACTTCAAACTCCCATATCTCGAGAACGGATTGACGAACTCGAAAAATTTTGTTGCATCTGAAAGTAGAAACTCTCCCGATTACAACGGTATGTGTATTTTTCCCCTAGGGCATTGTAGTTATTGGTTTCGAGTATCAGACTTGCGAAATTCTGATGGTTTCCCAACCATTCCTTAAATTCAAACTCCCATATCTCGCGAACGGATTGACGAACTCGAGAAATTCCACTTGCATCTGAAAGTGGAAACTGTCCAGATTACAATGGTATGTGTATTTTTCCGTAGGCCATTGTAGTCATTGGTTTCGGGTATCAGACTTGCGAAATTTTTATGGTTTCTCAACCATTCCTTAACTTCAAACTCCCATATCTCGAGAACGGATTGACGGACTCGAAAAATTTTGTTGCATCTGAAAGTAGAAACTCTCCCGATTACAACGGTATGTGTATTTTTCCCCTAGGCCATTGTAGTTATTGGTTTCGAGTATCAGACTTGCGAAAATTTTGATGGTTTCTCAACCATTCCTTAACTTCAAACTACCATATCTCCCGAACGGATTAACGAACTCGAGAAATTCCTGTTGCATCTGAAAGTAGAAACTCGCCCGATTACAATGGTGTGTGTACTTTTCCCCTAGGCCATTCCAGTTATTGGTTTCGAGTATCAGACTTGCGAAATTTTGATGGTTTCTCAACCATTCCTGAACTTCAAGCTCCCATATCTCGCGAACGGATTGACGAACTCGAGGAATTCCTGCTGCATCTGAATGTCGAAACTCTCCTGATTACAACGGTATGTGTATTTTTCCCCTAGGCCATTGTAGTTATTGGTTTCGGGTATCAGACTTTCGAAAATTTTGATGGTTTCTCAACCATTCCTTAACTTCAAACTACCAAATCTCGCGAACGGATTGTCGAACTCGAGAAATTCCTGTTGCATCTGAAAGTAGAAGCTCTCCCGCTTACAACGGTTTGTGTATTTTTCCCCTAGGCCATTGTAGTTATTGGTTTCGAGTATCAGGCTTGCGAAAATGTTGATGGTTTCTCAACCATTCCTCAACTTCAAACTCCCATATCTCGCGAACGGATTGACGAACTCGAGAAATTCCCGTTGCATCTGAAAGTAGAAGCTCGCCCGATTACAACGGTATGTGTATTTTTGCCCAAGACCATAGTAGTTATTGGTTTCGGGTATCAGACGTGCGAATTTTGGATGGTTTCTCAACCATTCCTTAACTTCAAACTCCCATATCTCGCGAAAGGATTGACGTACTCGAGAAATTCCTGTAGCATCTGAAAGTAGAAACACGCCCGATTACAGTGGTGTATGTACTTTTCCTCTAGACCATTGCAGTCATTGGTTTCGAGTATCATACTTGTGACAATTTTGATGGTTTCTCAACCATTCCTTAACTTCAAACTCCCATATCGCGCGAACGGAAAGACGAACTCCTGAAATTCCTGTTGCATCTGAAAGTAGAAACTCGCCCGATTACAATGGTGTGTGTACATTTCCCCTAGGCCATTCCAGTTATTGGTTTCGAATATCAGACTTGCGAAAATTTTGATGTGATCTCAACCATCTCTTAACTCCAAACTCCGATATTTCGCGAACGGATTGACGAATCCGAAAAATTGCTGTTGCATCTGAAAGTAGAAACTCTCCCGATTACAACGGTATGTGTATTTTTGCCCTAGGCTATAGTAGTTATTGGTCTCGAGTATCAGACTTGCGAAATTTTGATGGTTTCTCAACCATTCCTTAAATTCAAACTCCCATATCTCGCGAACGGATTGACGAACTCGAGAAATTCCACTTGCATCTGAAAGTGGAAACCGTCCAGATTACAATGGTGTGTGTACTTTTCCCCTAGGCCATTCCAGTTATTTGTTTCGAGTATCAGACTTGTGACCATTTTGATGGTTTCTCAACCATTCTTTAACTTCAAACTCCCATATCTCGAGAACGGATTGACGAACTCGAAAAATTTTGTTGCATCTGAAAGTAGAAACTCTCCCGATTACAACGGTATGTGTATTTTTCCCCTAGGGCATTGTAGTTATTGGTTTCGAGTATCAGACTTGCGAAATTCTGATGGTTTCCCAACCATTCCTTAAATTCAAACTCCCATATCTCGCGAACGGATTGACGAACTCGAGAAATTCCACTTGCATCTGAAAGAACTGTCCAGATTACAATGGTATGTGTATTTTTCCCTAGGCCATTGTAGTCATTGGTTTCGGGTCTCAGACTTGCGAAATTTTGATGGTTTCTCAACCATTCCTTAACTTCAAACTCCCATATCTCGCGAACGGATTGACGAACTCGAGAAATTCCACTTGCATCTGAAAGTGGAAACTGTCCAGATTACAATGGTATGTGTATTTTTCCGTAGGCCATTGTAGTCATTGGTTTCGGGTATCAGACTTGCGAAATTTTTATGGTTTCTCAACCATTCCTTAACTTCAAACTCCCATATCTCGCGAACGGATTGACGAACTCGAGAAATTCCACTTGCATCTGAAAGTGGAAACTGTCCAGATTACAACGGTATGAGTATTTTTTCCCTAGGCCATTGTAGTTATTGGTTTCGAGTATCAGACTTGCGAAATTTTGATGGTTTCTCAACCATTCCTGAACTTCAATCTCCCATATCTCTGGAACGGATTGACGAACTCGAGAAATTCCTGTTGCATCTGAAAGTAGAAACTATCCCGATTACAAAGGTACGTGTATTTTTGCCCTAGGCCATAGTAGTTATTGGTTTCGAGTATCAGACTTGCGAAATTTTGATGGTTTCTCAACCATTCTTTAACTTCAAACTCCCATATCTCGAGAACGGATTGACGAACTCGAAAAATTTTGTTGCATCTGAAAGTAGAAACTCTCCCGATTACAACGGTATGTGTATTTTTCCCCTAGGCCATTCCAGTAATTGGTTTCGAGTATCAGACTTGCGAAAATTTTGATGATTTCTCAACCATCTCTTAACTCCAAACTCCGATATTTCTCGAACGGATTGACCAATCCGAAAAATTTCTGTTGCATCTGAAAGGAGACACTCTCCCAATTACAACGGTATGTGTATTTTTTTGCTAGGCCATAGTATTATTGGTTTCGAGTATCAGACTTGCGAAAATTTTGATGGTTTCTCAACCATTCCTTAACTTCAAACTCCCATATCTCGCGAATGGATTGAAGAACTCGAAAAATTCCAGTTGCATCTGAAAGTAGAAACTCGCCCGATTACAATGGTGTGTGTACTTTTCCCCTAGGCCATTCCAGTAATTGGTTTCGAGTATCAGACTTGCGAAAATTTTGATGATTTCTCAACCATCTCTTAACTCCAAACTCCGATATTTCTCGAACGGATTGACCAATCCGAAAAATTTCTGTTGCATCTGAAAGGAGAAACTCTCCCAATTACAACGGTATGTGTATTTTTTTGCTAGGCCATAGTATTATTGGTTTCGAGTATCAGACTTGCGAAAATTTTGATGGTTTCTCAACCATTCCTTAAGTTCAAACTCCCATATCTCGAGAACGGATTGACGAACTCGAAAAATTTCTGTTGCATCTGAAAGCAGAAACTCTCCCGATTACAACGGTATGTGTATTTTTCCCCTAGGCCATTGTACTTATTGGTTTCAAGTATCAGACTTGCAAAAATTTTGATGGTTTCTCAACCATTCCTTAACTTCAAACTCCCATATCTCGCGAACGGATTGACGAATCCGAAAAATTTCTGTTGCATGTGAAAGGAGAAACTCTCCCGATTACAACGTTAAGTGTATTTTTGCCATAGGCCACAGTATTATTGGTTTCCAGTATCAGATTTGCGAAAATTTTGATGGTTTCTCAACCATTCCTAAAGTTCAAACTCCCATATCTCGAGAACGGATTGACGAACTCGAAAAATTTCTGTTGCATCTGAAAGCAGAAACTCTCCCGATTACAACGGTATGTGTATTTTTCCCCTAGGCCATTGTAGTTATTGGTTTCGAGTATCAGACTTGCGAAAATTTTGATGGTGTCTCAACCATTTCTTCAATCCAATCTCTGATATCTCGCGAATGGATTGACGAACTCGAGAAATTCCTGTTGCATCTGAAAGTAGAAACTCGCCCGATTACAACGGTATGTGTATTTTTGCCCTAGACCATAGTAGTTATTGGTGTCGAGTATCAGACTTGCGAAATATTGATGGTTTGTCAACCATTCCTTAAATTCAAACTCCCATATCTCGCGAACGGATTGACGAACTCGAGAAATTCCACTTGCATCTGAAAGAACTGTCCAGATTACAATGGTATGTGTATTTTTCCCTAGGCCATTGTAGTCATTGGTTTCGGGTATCAGACTTGCGATATTTTGATGGTTTCTCAACCATTCCTTAACTTCAAACTCCCATATCTCGCGAACGGATTGACGAACTCGAGAAGTTCCACTTGCATCTGAAAGTGGAAACTGTCCAGACTACAATGCTATGTGTATTTTTCCGTAGGCCATTGTAGTCATTGGTTTCGGGTATCAGACTTGCGAAATTTTGATGGTTTCTCAACCATTCCTGAACTTCAATCTCCCATATCTCTGGAACGGATTGACGTACTCGAGAAATTCCTGTTGCATCTGAAAGTAGAAACTATCCCGATTACAAAGGTACGTGTATTTTTGCCCTAGGCCATAGTAGTTATTGGTTTCGAGTATCAGACTTGCGAAATTTTGATGGTTTCTCAACCATTCCTTAACTTCAAGCTCCCATATCTCGCGAACGGATTGACGAACTCGAGGAATTCCTGCTGCATCTGAATGTCGAAACTCTCCTGATTACAACGGTATGTGTATTTTTCCCCTAGGCCATTGTAGTTATTGGTTTCGAGTATCAGACTTGCGAAAATTTTGATGGTTTCTCAACCATTCCTTAACTTCAAACTACCATATCTCGCGAACGGATTAACGAACTCGAGAAATTCCTGTTGCATCTGAAAGTAGAAACTCGCCGATTACAATGTGTGTGTGACTTTTCCCCTAGGCCATTCCAGTTATTGGTTTCGAGTATCAGACTTGCGAAATTTTGATGGTTTCTCAACCATTCCTGAACTTCAAGCTCCCATATCTCGCGAACGGATTGACGAACTCGAGGAATTCCTGCTGCATCTGAATGTCGAAACTCTCCTGATTACAACGGTATGTGTATTTTTCCCCTAGGGCATTGTAGTTATTGGTTTCGAGTATCAGACTTTCGAAAATTTTGATGGTTTCTCAACCATTCCTTAACTTCAATCTCCCATATCTCTGGAACGGATTGACGAACTCGAGAAATTCCTGTTGCATCTGAAAGTAGAAACTATCCCGATTACAAAGGTACGTGTATTTTTGCCCTAGGCCATAGTAGTTATTGGTTTCGAGTATCAGACTTGCGAAATTTTGATGGTTTCTCAACCATTCTTTAACTTCAAACTCCCATATCTCGAGAACGGATTGACGAACTCGAAAAATTTTGTTGCATCTGAAAGTAGAAACTCTCCCGATTACAACGGTATGTGTATTTTTCCCCTAGGCCATTCCAGTAATTGGTTTCGAGTATCAGACTTGCGAAAATTTTGATGATTTCTCAACCATCTCTTAACTCCAAACTCCGATATTTCTCGAACGGATTGACCAATCCGAAAAATTTCTGTTGCATCTGAAAGGAGACACTCTCCCAATTACAACGGTATGTGTATTTTTTTGCTAGGCCATAGTATTATTGGTTTCGAGTATCAGACTTGCGAAAATTTTGATGGTTTCTCAACCATTCCTTAACTTCAAACTCCCATATCTCGCGAATGGATTGAAGAACTCGAAAAATTCCAGTTGCATCTGAAAGTAGAAACTCGCCCGATTACAATGGTGTGTGTACTTTTCCCCTAGGCCATTCCAGTAATTGGTTTCGAGTATCAGACTTGCGAAAATTTTGATGATTTCTCAACCATCTCTTAACTCCAAACTCCGATATTTCTCGAACGGATTGACCAATCCGAAAAATTTCTGTTGCATCTGAAAGGAGAAACTCTCCCAATTACAACGGTATGTGTATTTTTTTGCTAGGCCATAGTATTATTGGTTTCGAGTATCAGACTTGCGAAAATTTTGATGGTTTCTCAACCATTCCTTAAGTTCAAACTCCCATATCTCGAGAACGGATTGACGAACTCGAAAAATTTCTGTTGCATCTGAAAGCAGAAACTCTCCCGATTACAACGGTATGTGTATTTTTCCCCTAGGCCATTGTACTTATTGGTTTCAAGTATCAGACTTGCAAAAATTTTGATGGTTTCTCAACCATTCCTTAACTTCAAACTCCCATATCTCGCGAACGGATTGACGAATCCGAAAAATTTCTGTTGCATGTGAAAGGAGAAACTCTCCCGATTACAACGTTAAGTGTATTTTTGCCATAGGCCACAGTATTATTGGTTTCCAGTATCAGATTTGCGAAAATTTTGATGGTTTCTCAACCATTCCTAAAGTTCAAACTCCCATATCTCGAGAACGGATTGACGAACTCGAAAAATTTCTGTTGCATCTGAAAGCAGAAACTCTCCCGATTACAACGGTATGTGTATTTTTCCCCTAGGCCATTGTAGTTATTGGTTTCGAGTATCAGACTTGCGAAAATTTTGATGGTGTCTCAACCATTTCTTCAATCCAATCTCTGATATCTCGCGAATGGATTGACGAACTCGAGAAATTCCTGTTGCATCTGAAAGTAGAAACTCGCCCGATTACAACGGTATGTGTATTTTTGCCCTAGACCATAGTAGTTATTGGTGTCGAGTATCAGACTTGCGAAATATTGATGGTTTGTCAACCATTCCTTAAATTCAAACTCCCATATCTCGCGAACGGATTGACGAACTCGAGAATTCCACTTGCATCTGAAAGAACTGTCCAGATTACAATGGTATGTGTATTTTTCCCTAGGCCATTGTAGTCATTGGTTTCGGGTATCAGACTTGCGATATTTTGATGGTTTCTCAACCATTCCTTAACTTCAAACTCCCATATCTCGCGAACGGATTGACGAACTCGAGAAGTTCCACTTGCATCTGAAAGTGGAAACTGTCCAGACTACAATGCTATGTGTATTTTTCCGTAGGCCATTGTAGTCATTGGTTTCGGGTATCAGACTTGCGAAATTTTGATGGTTTCTCAACCATTCCTGAACTTCAATCTCCCATATCTCTGGAACGGATTGACGTACTCGAGAAATTCCTGTTGCATCTGAAAGTAGAAACTATCCCGATTACAAAGGTACGTGTATTTTTGCCCTAGGCCATAGTAGTTATTGGTTTCGAGTATCAGACTTGCGAAATTTTGATGGTTTCTCAACCATTCCTTAACTTCAAGCTCCCATATCTCGCGAACGGATTGACGAACTCGAGGAATTCCTGCTGCATCTGAATGTCGAAACTCTCCTGATTACAACGGTATGTGTATTTTTCCCCTAGGCCATTGTAGTTATTGGTTTCGAGTATCAGACTTGCGAAAATTTTGATGGTTTCTCAACCATTCCTTAACTTCAAACTACCATATCTCGCGAACGGATTAACGAACTCGAGAAATTCCTGTTGCATCTGAAAGTAGAAACTCGCCCGATTACAATGGTGTGTGTACTTTTCCCCTAGGCCATTCCAGTTATTGGTTTCGAGTATCAGACTTGCGAAATTTTGATGGTTTCTCAACCATTCCTGAACTTCAAGCTCCCATATCTCGCGAACGGATTGACGAACTCGAGGAATTCCTGCTGCATCTGAATGTCGAAACTCTCCTGATTACAACGGTATGTGTATTTTTCCCCTAGGGCATTGTAGTTATTGGTTTCGAGTATCAGACTTTCGAAAATTTTGATGGTTTCTCAACCATTCCTTAACTTCAAACTCCCAAATCTCGCGAACGGATTGTCGAACTCGAGAAATTCCTGTTGCATCTGAAAGTAGAAGCTCTCCCGCTTACAACGGTTTGTGTATTTTTCCCCTAGGCCATGGTAGTTATTGGTTTCGAATATCAGGCTTGCGAAAATGTTGATGGTTTCTCAACCATTCCTCAACTTCAAACTCCCATATCTCGCGAACGGATTGACGAACTCGAGAAATTCCGGTTGCATCTGAAAGTAGAAGCTCGCCCGATTACAACGGTATGCGTATTTTTGCCCAAGACCATAGTAGTTATTGGTTTCGGGTATCAGACTTGTGACAATTTTGATGGTTTCTCAACCATTCCTTAACTTCAAACTCCCATATCTCGCGAACGGATTGACGAACTCGAGAAATTCCACTTGCATCTGAAAGTGGAAACTGTCCAGATTACAATGGTATGTGTATTTTTGCCCAAGCCCATAGTAGTTATTGGTTTCGGGTATCAGACGTGCGAAATTTTGATGGTTTCTCAACCATTCCTTAACTTCAAACTCCCATATCTCGCGAAAGGATTGACGAACTCGTGAAATTCCTGTTGCATCTGAAAGTAGAAACTCGCCCGATTACAATGGTGTGTGTACATTTCCCCTAGGCCATTCCAGTTATTGGTTTCGAGTATCAGACTTGCGAAATTTTGATGGTTTCTCAACCATTCCTTAAATTCAAACTCCCATATCTCGCGAACGGATTGACGAACTCGAGAAATTCCGCTTGCATCTGAAAGTGGAAACTGTCCAGATTACAATGGTATGTGTATTTTTCCGTAGGCCATTGTAGTCATTGGTTTCGGGTATCAGACTTGCGAAATTTTGATGGTTTCTCAACCATTCCTTAACTTCAAACTCCCATATCTCGCGAACGGATTGACGAACTCGAGAAATTCCACTTGCATCTGAAAGTGGAAACTGTCCAGATTACAATGGTATGTGTATTTTTCCGTAGGCCATTGTAGTCATTGGTTTCGGGTATCAGACTTGCGAAAGTTTTGATGATTTCTCAACCGTTCCTTAACTTCAAACTCCCATATCTCGCGAACGGATTGACGAACTCGAGAAATTCCTGTTGCATCTGAAATTAGAAACACTCCCGATTACAACGGTATCTGTATTTTTCCATAGGCCGTTGCAGTTATTTGTTTCGAGTATCAGAAATGCGGAAATTTTGATGGTTTCTGAACCATCTCTTAAGTCCACACTCCGATATTTCGCGAACGCATTGACGAATCCGAAAAATTTCTGTTGCATCTGAAAGTAGAAACTCTCCCGATTACAACCGTATGTGTATTTTTCCCGTAGGCCATTGTAGTTATTGGTTTCGAGTATCAGACTTGCGAAAATTTTGATGGTTTCTCAACCATTCCATAACTTCAAACTCCCATACCTCGCGAACGGATTGACGAACTCAAGAAATTCCTGTTGCATCTGAAAGTAGAAACTCTCACGATTACAACGGAATGTGTATTTCTCCCTAGGCCATAGTAGTTATTGGTTTCCAGTATCAGACTTGCGAAAACTTTGATGGTTTCTCAACCATTCCTTAACTTCAAACTCCCATATCACGCGAACGGATTGACGAACTCGAGAAATTCCTGTTGCATCTGAAATTAGAAACACTCCCGATTACAACGGTATCTGTATTTTTCCCTAGGCCATTGCAGTTATTGGTTTCGAGTATCTGACTTGCGAAAATTTTGATGGTTTCTCAACCATTCCTTAACTTCAAACTCCCATATCTCGCGAACGACTGACGAACTCGAGAAATTCCTGTTGCATCTGAAAGTAGAAACTCGCCCGATTACAATGGTGTGTGTACTTTTCCCCTAGGCCATTCCAGTTATTGGTTTCGAGTAACAGAATTGCGAAAATTTTGCTGATTTCTCAACCATCTCTTAAATCCAATCCCTGATATTTCGCGAACGGGTTGACCAATCCGAAAAATTTCTGTTGCGTCTGAAAGTAGAAACTCTCCCGATTACAACGGTATGTGTATTTTTCCCCTAGGCTATTGTAGTTATTTGTTTCGAGTATCAGACTTGCGATATTTTGATGGTTTCTCAACCATTCCTTAACTTCAAACTCCCATATCTCGCGAATGGATTGAAGAACTCGAAAAATTCCAGTTGCATCTGAAAGTAGAAGCTCTCCCGATTACAATGGTATGTGTACTTTTCCCCTAGGCCATTCCAGTTATTGGTTTCGAGTACCAGACTTGCGAAAATTTTGATGGTTTCTCGACCATTCCTTAACTTCGAACTCCCATATCTCGCGAACGGATTGACGAACTCGAGAAATTCCTGATGCATCTGAAATTAGAAACACTCCCGATTACAGCGGTATCTGTATTTTTCCCTAGGCCATTGTAGTTATTGATTTCGAGTATCAGACTTGCGAAAATTTTGATGGTGTCTCAACCATTTCTTAAATCCAATCTCTGATATCTCGCGAATGGATTGACGAACTCGAGAAATTCCTGTTGCATCTGAAAGTAGAAACTCGCCCGATTACAACGGTATGTGTATTTTTGCCCTAGACCATAGTAGTTATTGGTGTCGAGTATCAGACTTGCGATATTTTGATGGTTTCTCAACCATTCCTTAACTTCAAACTCCCATATCTCGCGAATGGATTGAAGAACTCGAAAAATTCCAGTTGCATCTGAAAGTAGAAACTCGCCCGATTACAATGGTGTGTGTACTTTTCCCCTAGGCCATTCCAGTAATTGGTTTCGAGTATCAGACTTGCGAAAATTTTGATGATTTCTCAACCATCTCTTAACTCCAAACTCCGATATTTCTCGAACGGATTGACCAATCCGAAAAATTTCTGTTGCATCTGAAAGGAGAAACTCTCCCAATTACAACGGTATGTGTATTTTTTTGCTAGGCCATAGTATTATTGGTTTCGAGTATCAGACTTGCGAAAATTTTGATGGTTTCTCAACCATTCCTTAACTTCAAACTCCCATATCTCGCGAATGGATTGAAGAACTCGAAAAATTCCAGTTGCATCTGAAAGTAGAAACTCGCCCGATTACAATGGTGTGTGTACTTTTCCCCTAGGCCATTCCAGTAATTGGTTTCGAGTATCAGACTTGCGAAAATTTTGATGATTTCTCAACCATCTCTTAACTCCAAACTCCGATATTTCTCGAACGGATTGACCAATCCGAAAAATTTCTGTTGCATCTGAAAGGAGAAACTCTCCCAATTACAACGGTATGTGTATTTTTTTGCTAGGCCATAGTATTATTGGTTTCGAGTATCAGACTTGCGAAAATTTTGATGGTTTCTCAACCATTCCTTAAGTTCAAACTCCCATATCTCGAGAACGGATTGACGAACTCGAAAAATTTCTGTTGCATCTGAAAGCAGAAACTCTCCCGATTACAACGGTATGTGTATTTTTCCCCTAGGCCATTGTACTTATTGGTTTCGAGTATCAGACTTGCAAAAATTTTGATGGTTTCTCAACCATTCCTTAACTTCAAACTCCCATATCTTGCGAACGGATTGACGAATCCGAAAAATTTCTGTTGCATGTGAAAGGAGAAACTCTCCCGATTACAACGTTAAGTGTATTTTTGCCATAGGCCACAGTATTATTGGTTTCCAGTATCAGATTTGCGAAAATTTTGATGGTTTCTCAACCATTCCTAAAGTTCAAACTCCCATATCTCGAGAACGGATTGACGAACTCGAAAAATTTCTGTTGCATCTGAAAGCAGAAACTCTCCCGATTACAACGGTATGTGTATTTTTCCCCTAGGCCATTGTAGTTATTGGTTTCGAGTATCAGACTTGCGAAAATTTTGATGGTGTCTCAACCATTTCTTCAATCCAATCTCTGATATCTCGCGAATGGATTGACGAACTCGAGAAATTCCTGTTGCATCTGAAAGTAGAAACTCGCCCGATTACAACGGTATGTGTATTTTTGCCCTAGACCATAGTAGTTATTGGTGTCGAGTATCAGACTTGCGAAATATTGATGGTTTGTCAACCATTCCTTAACTTCAAACTCCCATATCTCGTGAACGGATTGACGAACTCGAGAAATTCCTGTTGCACCTGAAAGTAGAAACTCGCCCGATTACAATGGTGTGTGTACTTTTCCCCTAGGCCATTCCAGTAATTGGTTTCGAGTATCAGACTTGCGAAAATTTTGATGATTTCTCAACCATCTCTTAACTCCAAACTCCGATATTTCTCGAACGGATTGACGAATCCGAAAAATTTCTGTTGCATCTGAAAGCAGAAACTCTCCCGATTACAACGGTATGTGTATTTTTCCCCTAGGCCATTGTAGTTATTGGTTTCGAGTATCAGACTTGCAAAAATTTTGATGGTTTCTCAACCATTCCTTAAGTTCAAACTCCCATATCTCGCGAACGGATTGACGAACTCGAAAAATTTTTGTTGCATCTGAAAGTAGAAACACTCACGATTACAAAGGTATGTGTATTTTTCCCCTAGGCCATTCCAGTTATTGGTTTCGAGTATCAGACTTGCGAAAATTTTGATGGTTTCTCAACCATTCCTTAACTTCAAACTCCCATATCTCGCGAACGGATTGACGAACTCGAGAAATTCCTGTTGCATCTGAAAGTAGAAACTCGCCCGATTACAACGGTATGTGTATTTTTCCCCTAGACCATAGTAGTTATTGGTTTCGAGTATGAGACTTTCGAAAATTTTGATGGTGGCTCAACCATTCCTTAAGTTCAAACTCCCATATCTCGAGAACGGATTGACGAACTCGAAAAATTTCTGTTGCATCTGATAGTAGAAACTCTCCCGATTACAACGGTATGTGTATTTTTCCCCTAGGCCATTGTAGTTATTGGTTTCGAGAATCAGACTTGCGAAAATTTTGATGGTTTCTCAACCGTTCCTTAACTTCAGACTCCCATATCTCGCGAACGGATTGACGGTCTCGAGAAATTCCTGTTGCATCTGAAAGTAGAAACTCGCCCGATTACAATGGTGTATGTACTTTTCCCCTAGGCCACTCCAGTTATTCGTTTCTAGCATCAGAATTGCGAAAATTTTGATGGTTTCTCAACCATCTCTTAAGTCCAAACTCCGACCTTTCGCGAACGGATTGACGAATCCGATAAATTTCTGTTGCATCTGAAAGTAGAAACTCGCCCGATTACAAAGGTATGTGTATTTTTGCCCTAGGCCATAGTAGTTATTGGTTTCCAGTATCAGACTTGCGAAAACTTTGATGGTTTCTCAACCATTCCTTAACTTCAAACTCCCATATCACGCGAACGGATTGACGAACTCGAGAAATTCCTGTTGCATCGGAAAGCAGAAACTCGCCCGATAACGACGGAATGTGTATTTTTCCCCTAGGCCATTGTAGTTATTGGTTTCGAGTATCAGACTTGCGAAAATTTTGATGGTTTCTCAACCATTTCTTAACTTCAAACTTCCATATCTCGCGAACGGATTGACGAACTCCAGAAATGCCTGTTGCATACGAAAGCAGAAACTCACCCGACTACAACGCTATGTGTGTAATTGCCGTAGGAAATAGTAGTTATTGGTTTCGAGTATCAGACTTGCGAAAATTTTAATGGTTCCTCAACCATTCCTTAACTTCAAACTGTCTTATCTCGCGAACGGATTGATGAACTCGAGAAATTCCTGTTGCATCTGAAAGTAGAAACTCGCCCGATTACAACGGAATGTGTATTTTTCCCCTAGGCCATTGTATTTGTTGGTTTCGAGTGTCAGACTTGCGAAAATTTTGATGGTTCCTCAACCATTTCTTAACTTCAAACTTCCATATCTCGCGAACGAATTGACGAACTCCAGAAATGCCTGTTGCATACGAAAGCAGAAACTCACCCGACTACAACGCTATGTGTATAATTGCCCTAGGAAATAGTAGTTATTGGTTTCGAGTATCAGACTTGCGAAAATTTTGATGGTGGCTCAACCATTCCTGAACTTCAATCTCCCATATCTCGCGAACAGATTGACGAACTCGAGAAATTCCTGTTGCATCGGAAAGCAGAAACTCGCCCGATAACAACGGAATGTGTATTTTTCCCCTAGGCCATAGTAGTTATTGTTTTCGAGTATCAGACTTGCGAAATTTTGATGGTTTCTCAAACATTCCTTAACTTCAAACTCTCATATCTCGCGAACGGATTGACGAACTCGAGAAATTCCTGTTGCATCGGAAAGCAGAAACTCGCCCGGTAACAACGGAATGTGTATTTTTCCCCTAGGCCATTGTAGTTATTGGTTTCGAGTAACAGACTTGCGAAAATTTTGATGGTTTCTCAACCATTCCTTAACTTCATACTCCCATAGCACGCGAACGATTGACGAACTCGAGAAATTCCTGTTGCATCTGAAAGCAGAATCTCTCCCGATTACAACGGTATGTGTATTTTTGTCCTAGACCATAGCAGTTATTGGTTTCGTGTATCAGACTTGCGAAATTTTGATGGTTTCTCAACCATTCCTTAACTTCAAACACCCATATCAAGCGAACGGATTGACGAACTCGAAAAATTCCGCTTGCATCTGAAAGTAGAAACTCGCCCGATTACAGTGGTGTGTGTACTTTTCCCCTAGGCCATTCCAGTTATTGGTTTCGAGTATCAGACTTGCGAAAATTTTGATGATTTCTCAACCATCCCTTAACTCCAAACTCCGATATTTCGCGAACCGTTTGACGAATCCGAAAAATTTCTGTTGCATCTGAAACGAGAAACTCTCCCGAGTACAACGGTATGTGTATTTTTGCCATAGGCCACAGTATTATTGGTTTCGAGTATCAGATTTGCGAAAATTTTGATGGTTTCTCAACCATTCCTTAAGTTCAAACTCCCATATCTCGAGAACGGATTGACGAACTCGAAAAATTTCTGTTGCATCTGAATGCAGAAACTCTCCCGATTACAACGCTATGTGTATTTTTCCCCTAGGCCATTGTAGTTATTGGTTTCGAGTATCAGACTTGCGAAAATTTGGATGGTGTCTCAACCATCTCTTAAATCCAATCTCTGATATGTCGCGAATGGATTGACGAACTCGAGAAATTCCTGTTGCATCTGAAAGTAGAAACTCGCCCGATTACAACGGTATGTGTATTTTTGCCCTAGACCATAGTAGTTATTGGTGTAGAGTATCAGACTTGCGAAATATTGATGGTTTGTCAACCATTCCTTAACTTCAAACTCCCATATCTCGTGAACGGATTGACGAACTCGAGAAATTCCTGTTGCATCTGAAAGTAGAAACTCGCCCGATTACAATGGTGTGTGTACTTTTACCCTAGGCCATTCCAGTTATTGGTTTCGAGTATCAGACTTTTTTTTTTTTTTTTTTTTTTTTTTTATACGTGGGGGAAATCTTCGAAAGACCCCCCCGCCGCCTGGGGAGGGGCGGGGGGAGTGTGGGATTCCCCGCGCCCGGAAGGAAACCCAACGGGTGCGGGACCTGCCCACTAAAACCCACCACGGTGGCCATCCTCGCACTATGCAGGGGGAGCACCTGGGACCGAAAACATCATATCATCAGGTGCTCTCCCGTGCAGGGCTCTCGCGCCCGTGTCCTCCCGTTCCAGGGAAGGGAGGGGGTACTTCACCCTCCCTTCCCTGCTTTCTCCTCGGCGCTCTGGCGCCCGACGTCGGAGCAGGGCCACACTGCTCCGTCATCCCACTCCCGGGGGCCGCCCGAGGGCGGCCGTGAGTCCCACACTCACGACCGCCCACGGCCCCCATAGCCGCGCCAGAGGCACGGTTCTAGGACCGTCGGCGCGGCTGCACCCCGGTTCGTACGCTCCCGAGGGCGGCTCTGGCCTCTCCGCCCTCGAGAGCGTCGCCGTCCCTTATTTCTCCCCCCTTAGGCGACGGGCGGTGGCACGAGACTCAAGGGCTACGTACCCCCGCCCGCCGCTCTCAGGGTGGCCTCCCCGGCCCTTCCGGAGGCCTACCCGCCCCCGGCCTCGGACGAGGCCTCGCTCGCAGTCTCCCCCTCTCGCGAATGCGGCTCGCGGCCTCCTTCTGCGAGATTACCTCCTCGCAGAAGGAGGCCACGGCCCGCCACTTCGTCTCGCTGCCGAGCATGGCCCGTACCACGCCCGGCAGCGAGAGATCCGCCCCAATCACGGCCGTGAGGACACGGCGCTCCACCCCCCAGGCTGGACACACCTCGAGGGTGTGTTGCGCCGTGTCCTCGTCCGCTGGACAGTGCCAGCAGCGCGCCGCCTCTTCCCCACCGACTCGGCACAGGTACCGTCCGAAGCATCCGTGCCCGGACAGCACCTGCACCAACCGGTAGGTGAGTGAGCCGAAGCGCCTACCCAGCCACTCAAACAGGACCGGCCGGATAGCCCCGACAGTCCTCCGGCCGAACAACGGCTCGGCCAGCCGCTGCTGCCAAAGCTGCAGCATAGACTCCCGGGCCTGGCGCTTGAGGGCCTCCACCTCGCATCCCGCCAGGACCACCCCATCCTCGCGGGCGCGCATGCGGCCCTCGTAGAAAGCCGCATGCACGCCCGCGATCAAGTCCGCCGGGGGTAGCCCTGACAGGACGCTCGCCGCCTCATACGAAACGGTCCGGTACCCCCGGGCGATCCGAAGTGCAAGCCGCCTTTGAACCCGGCGCAGCAATACCTTGCTGCGCCGGGAGGCGGCCAGGTCGCCCGCCCAAACGGGGGCCCCGTATAGGGCCACCGAGTGGACCATTCCCGCGTAGAGGCGGCGAACCCGGTCACTCGGGCCCCGCAGGTTGGGGAGGATACGGCCCAAAGCGCCAGCCATCCCCTCCAACCGCGGGGCCAGGGCCCGGAAATGGCCCTCGAAGCGCCAGTGGCTGTCGAGGTGAAGTCCCAGATATTTCATCTGAGACCCCACCTCGACGTCTGTCTCACCCACCCGGATCAGGGGGGGAGGCGGCTCTCCCCGGGGTCTATACATCCCGAGTACCTCGGTTTTGTGGAGAGCCACCTCCAAACCGATCCCCCTGATCCGGGAGACGACGCGCCGGGCACCGTCCTCGGCGGCCCGAACAGCCCCCCTCCAGTCCCCCCCGACGGCCAACAACAAGGTGTCGTCCGCGTAACACGTCAGGCTGACGCCGTCGGGGAGGTCTTCGGCCCGCAGAACGGTGTCGTACCCGAGGTTCCACAGCAGGGGTCCTAACACCGACCCCTGCGGAACCCCGGAGTACACCGCTCTCCTCTCCGTCCCGCACCGGCCCGGATACTCGATCCACCTGTCGCGGAGGTAGTCCTCGACGACTGCCCTAAGGTAGGCGGGGACTCGATGTTCCTCAAGCCCCCGCCTAATCGCCTCCCAGGGTAGGGTGTTAAACGCATTGGCGATGTCCAAGGACACCGCCAATACCACCCCACCCCGGGAGACCGCCGAGGCCGAGAGGGACCGGACGCGTCGAATCGCGTCGATCGTCGACCGGCCCTCCCGGAACCCGAACTGGCACTCCGCCAGCCCGGGCCCACCCCGCGACAGGTGCCCGACGATACGGGCCGCTACGACTCTTTCTAGGAGCTTGCCCACATCGTCGAGCAGGCAAATCGGCCGGTACGCGGACGGAGAGTCCGCGGGCCTACCCTCTTTCTGGAGGAGGACCATTCGGGCCACCTTCCATGCGGAGGGGAATCGCCCCGCCTCCAGGCAGCGGTCGAATAGCTCCCGGAGGCCGTCACCCAGGACGTCCGCGGCCAAGACCCAGACTCGGCCGGGCACTCCCGAAGGACCCGGGGCAGTATCCTTCGCCCCGAGTTTTCGGATGGCCGCGGCTAGCTCCCCAGCCGAGACCCCCAGCTCGGCGGACCAGGTGGTCGGGTCCGCAGAGGGACGTGGCCCGCTCTCCCCCACGATCGGGAAGAGCGTGTCGACCACGTCCCTCAAGAGCTGGGGGTCAAGACCCTCGGTGATCGGGGGAGCCCATGGCCGGAGTTTATTCAGAACTATCCGGTATGGGCGCCCCCATGGATCCCGCTCGAGGGTCTCGAGGAGCTCCTTCCAGCTCTGGGCCTTGGCCCGTTTGATGGCGACCTGCAGAGCCCTCTTTTCCGCGCGATAGGACTCGTACAGTTCCGCCGCCCCCGCCCGCGCGCCGTCGTCGCCGTTCCGTCCGGCCCGACGACGCGCGCGGGTGTACTGGCGCCGGGCCCGGACGCATGCTGTCCGCAATTCCCCGATTTCGCCCGACCACCAGTACACCGCCCGACGAGGAGACCGCGGCCCGGCCCGGGGCATCGCCGCGTCGCAAATGCGCGCGACGGCGCTCCCGAGCCGAGCCACGGCCTCCTCCAGGTCGGACAGCCTGGTCTCCCGTCGAGGCCAGGTTTCGGCTAGAGCGGCTGCCACCAGGACGTCCTTGTCAAGGCGCCGAAGCGCCCATCTGCGTGGTGGGGCGCTACCCGCTCCCGGGCGGAGGTGTCGGTGTGGGGCCGCGGCGGCCTCGGGGGCGGTCAGGACCACGCGGATATACCGGTGGTCCGATAATGTCTCCTCCCCCACCACCACGTCCCACCCGGACACCATACGCGCGGCGCCGGGGGATCCAAACGTCAAATCCACTATGGACCCTCCCCCGCGCCGCACGCACGTCAGCTCCGACCCCCGGTTAATCAACCGGAGGTCGAAGCCCGCCGCCCAGTCGCCCAGAGCCTCGCCCCTTCGATTGGTCCTGGGGGACCCCCATGCCACAGACCAGGCATTGAAGTCCCCCAGGACCAGCACCGGCCGGGGCGCAATCCTTGTGAGGCACGCCCCCACCCCGGCCAAGTACTGCTCGAAGGCAGCAAGGCCGCAGTTGGGCGAAACGTAGCACCCCACCACGGCGACTCCCCCCCACTGGACGGCGACGAATCCCGCCCCGCTCTCCAGTAAGGAGAACGGAGGGGACCCGTCACCGCCCTGCCACACAGCCGCCACCAAGCCGTCCGCATCCCCCATCCAATGCGGATGGTCGGGGACGCGGTACGGCTCGGCAGCGACTGCCAGACCACCCCCCCACTCCGCCAGCGTCTGACACATTAGGTCCTGCGCTGCGCGGCAGTGGTTGAGGTTGGCCTGCAGGAGGAGGCGGGGAGCCATTAATTGATGGCCTCCTCACCGCCTCCTGGTGGCACCTCCGTGAGGACGGCGGCGGGGCCAATGTCCACCTCCATCGCGGACATCAACGCCGTCGCCGCCTCCGACCCCTTCTTTGCGGCCGTCGCGGCGGTCGCGGCCAGGTCCGCGGGCGCCGCGGCGCTCGCAGCTGGGGCTACTCTCACCGGCGCCGGGAGCGGCCCCGGCGCCCCCCTCCTCTGCCCTCGTCGGGATGGGGGGGTACACTGCTTCCCCCCTATTCGGTGCGCGGCGGGTCTCCCCATGTCCGCACACAGCGGGCACTTGGGGGCCGCCGCGCAGTGGCTCGCGCGGTGGCCTTCGGCACCGCAGCGGTAACAAGCACCGCTGCGGTCCACCGCGGAGGTGCACCGCTGCCTGACATGGCCCGTCTCCAGGCAGCGGTAGCACTGGAGTGGGCGTTGGGCGAGGACCTCGATCCTCGCCGACACCCACCCCACCACGATCCTCCCGACTGCTTCTAACTTCCGGGCAGCCGGTAGAGGGCACCGTGCCCACACCGCTCCCAGGCCGGAGGAGGACCGCCGGACCTCCCCGGTCCGGATGTCCCCCTCAGAGCAGCCACCGGCTTGGGCCAGCGCCCCGGCCACCTCCTCCCGGGTGACCGAGTCGTCCAGCCCACAAACGCGCAGCTCCGCGCTTTTTGTGGGCCGGGCGACCCTGACACCCCGGGGCGTCAAGGCCTCGCCCAGCTTTTCGGCCAGTCGGTCCGCCCTGGCTGCGTTGTCGGGGCCGCTCACGCGCAGCATGAGCGCCCCCGTCACCGCCCATCTCGGGCGGACCGACTCGATGGCGAGTGCGGCCAAGGATATCTTCTCCTTGGCCGCCGCCATCACCTCCCCGTAGGAGACGCCCCCCCCCCCTCCGGGACGGTCAGCATGACTGCTGCCGTTGAAGGGGGGCGTCCCAGACGGGGCTTCGCCTTCCCCGCCTTTCCGTCCCTCTTCGGGGCAACCGGCGGGGGAGGCGGCGGCACCCGGGCCGCCCTCCTCGCCGTCCTTTTTTCCTTTCGGCCCAGGACCTCCGTCCACAAGGGACCGGATGGGGGCGGCGGCGGAGGCATTTGTGCCCCCGCCGTCGCCCCCACCACGGCACCCTTCCCCTTCGTCTTTGCCGCAGGGCCCGGAACCGCGATGGTCCCCCCCTGCGGTCCCCCGCCCCCCGGTTGTTTCCCGGGCCCGGTCCTCGGTCCCGCCGGCGCTCCGCCCTTGGGGCGAAGCGCCGCCCGGATTTCCCCGCGGATGACGGCCATCATGGCCGCCATCTTGGCGTCCATGAGGAGCTCGATGCTCCTCATGGACGTCGCTGGTGTGGGGGGAGCTCCCGCTTTCCCTCTCCCACACGTGCACTCGCCCGTCGGCCCCGGATGAGGGCGCCTCTTAAGGGCGTCCGTCTCCCTCCGCGAGCACGCAAGCTCGTCTTGCAGCGCTTCCACACGCTGCCTCAATTGGGCGTTCGTGTACTCCAAGGCAGCTGGGACACGGCGTCCCAGCTCCTAGAGAGCCCTCCGCGCCTCCGTCGCGGCCTGGCCAACCGACCTCGCGGAGGCTGTAGTCAGCCCTCGCGAGGTGGTGGCCACCTTCTCAATAGACCTCAGGGACGAGGCAATACGGGCCGATACATGGGCCGTATCCTCGTCCCTGAGGTCCTCCTCGCCGTCGCTCACCGTGAGCAACGGTGGAGCAGCGGACGTGGACGGAGCTTCCTCTATCCTCCGCCCCTCTACCGTCCTGCGCCTCTTTACGCCCGCGGCGCTGGTCGCGGACGCCAGGGACGAGACCGACGCCGTCTCGTCCCCCTCCTCGAACGGCGCCGGGTGGGGCACGAGTGCCCCCTCCGTCGCCACCCTTCGCGCCACACGCTCCGACCCCCCTCCACCTTTTTTTTTTTTTTGTAATATTGTTCATTCGGCTCCCACGCGTAGGTCGGAAAGTAAGTCGACCCGGGCAGAGCCGCCATACCCGGGCAGGCCTAAATACTCCGGGGGGTCGGCAGGTACCCCGGAGTTGGCCGCTTGGGATTGGGGCCTCCCCCCCAACCACGCATCCCATCACCGCGCACCGCAGCTTAGGATTGGAGGGCAATTTATAGAGTTACCATCCTCGCGGCCCGGGCGGTAAAGCCAAGGCCCCCGTCCCTCCTGCCGTCACGTACCACTGTCAAAGCCAAAAGAGGAATTGGGAGTGGGTCGTTGCGACGACCAACAGGAGTCTTACGGTGTGGTTTGGCATCGGGCACCTCGGGTTTGCCAGTCCCGTACTGTAGCAACAAGCTACAGCCCCTGAGGGAGAGTATCAGACTTGCGAAAATTTTGATGGTTCCTCAATCATTCCTTAACTTCAAACTCCCATATCTCGCGAACGGATTGACGAACTCGAGAAATTCCTGTTGCATCTGAAAGTGGAAACTCGCCCGATTACAATGCTGTGCGTACTTTTCCCCTAGGCCATTCCAGTTATTGGTTTCGAGTATGAGACTTGCGAAAATTTTGATGGTTTCTCAACCATTCCTTAACTTCAAGCTCCCATATCTCGCGAACGGATTGACGAACTCGAGAAATTCCTGTTGCATCTGAAAGTGGAAACTCGCCCGATTATAATGGTGTGTGTACTATTCCCCTTGGCCATTCCAGTTATTGGTTTCGAGTATCAGACTTGCGAAAATTTTGATGGTCTCTCAACTATTCCTTAACTTCAAACTCCCATATCTCGCGAAAGAATTGACGGACTCGAGAAATTCCCGTTGCATCTGAAAGTAGAATCTCGCCCGATTACAATGGTGTTTGTACTTTTCCCCTAGGCCATTCCAGTTATTGGTTTCGAGTATCAGACCAGCGAAAATTTTGATGGTTTCTCAGCCATTCCTTAATTTCAAACTCCCATATCTCGCGAACGGATTGACGAACTCGAGAAATTCGCGTTGCATCTGAAAGTAGAATGTCGCACGATTACAATGGCTTGTGTATTTTTGCCCTAGGCCATAGTAGTTAATGGTTACGAGTATCAGACTTGCGAAAATTATGATGGGTCCTCAAATATTCCTTAACTTCAAACTCCCATATCTCGCGAAAGGATTGACGAACTCGAGAAATTCCCGTTGCATCTGAAAGTAGAAACTCGCCCGATTACAATGGTGTGTGTACTCTTTCCCGAGGTCATTCCAGTTATTGGTTTCGAGTATCAGACTTGTGAAAATTTTGATGGTTTCTCACCCATTGCTTAACTTCAAACGCCCATATCTCGCGAACGGATTGACGAACTCGTGAAATTCCCGCTGCATCTGAAAGTAGAAATTCGCCCGATTACAATGGCTTGTGTATTTTTGCCCTAGGCCGTGGTAGCTATTGGTTACGAGTGTCAGACTTGCGAAAATTTTATGGTTTCTCAACTATTCCTTAACTTCAAACTCCCATATCTCGCGAAAGGATTGACGAACTCGAGAAATTCCCGTTGCATCTGAAAGTAGAAACTCGTCCGATTACAATGGTGTGTGTACTTTTCCCCGAGGTCATTCCAGTTATTGGTGTCGAGTATCAGACCTGCGAAAATTTTGATGGTTTCTCAAACATTCCTCAATTTCAAACTCCCATATCTCGCGAACGGATTGACGAACTCGAGAAATTCCTGTTGCATCTGAAAGCAGAAACTCGCCCGATTACAGTGGTGTTTGTACTTTTCCCCTAGGCCATTCCAGTTATTGGTTTCGAGTATCAGACCAGCGAAAATTTTGATGGTTTTTCAACCATTCCTTAACTTCAAACTCCCATATCTCGCGAACGGATTGACGAACTCGAGAAATTCCTGTTGCATCTGAAAGCAGAATCTCTCCCGATTACAATGGTGTGTGTACTTTTCCCCTAGGCCAATCCAGTTATTGGTTACGAGTAGCAGACTTGCGAAAATTTTGATGGTTTCTCAACTATTCCATAACTTCAAACTCCCATATCACGCGAAAGGATTGACGAACTCGAGAAATTCCCGTTGCATCTGAAAGTAGAAACTGGCCCGATTACAGTGGTGTGCGTACTTTTCCCCGAGGTCATTCCAGTTATTGGTTTCGTGTATCAGACTTGCGAAAATTTTGATGGTTTCTCAAACATTGCTTAACTTCAAACTCCCATATCTCGCGAACGGATAGACGAGCTCGAGAAATTCCTGTTGCATCTGAAAGTAAGAACTCGTCCGATTACAATGGTGTGTGTACTTTTCCCCAAGGCCATTCCAATTATTGGTTTCGAGTATCAGACCAGCGAAAATTTTGATGTTTTCACAACCATTCCTTAACTTCAAACTCCCATATCTCCCGAACGGATTGACGAACTGGAGAAATTCCTGTTGCATCTGAAAGTAGAAACTCGCCCGATTACAATGGTGTGTGTACTTTTCCCCTAGGCCATTAGAGTTATTCGTTTCGAGTGTCAGACTTGCGAAAATTTTGGTGGTTTCTCAACCATCCCTTAAATCCAAACTCCGATATTTCGCGAACGGATTGACGAATCCGAAAAATTCCTGTTGCATCTGAAAGTAGAAACTCTCCCGATTACAGCGGTGTGTGTATTTTCCCCCTAGGCCATTGTAGTTATTGGTTTCGAGTATCAGACTTGCGAAAATTTTGAAGGTTTCTCAACCATTCCTTAACTTCAAACTCCCATATCTCGCGAACGGATTGACCAACTCGAGAAATTCCTTTAGCATCTGAAAGTAGAAACCTGCCCGATTACAATGGTGTGTGTACTTCTCTCCGAGGCCATTCCAGTTACTCGTTTCTAGCATCAGAATTGCCAAAATTTTGATGGTTTCTCAAGCATGTCTTAAATCTAAACTCCGATATTTCGCGAACGGATTGACGAACTCGAGAAATTCCTCTTGCATCTGGAAGCAGACAGTTGCCCTATTCCAACGGTATGTGTATTTTTGCCTAGGCCATAGTAGTTGTTGGTTTCGAGTATCAGACTTGCGAAAATTTTGATGGTTTCTCTATCATTCCTTAACTTCAAACATCCATATCTCGCGAACGGATTGACGAACTCGAGAAATTCCACTTGCATCTGACAGCAGACACTCGCCCGATTGCAACGGTGTGTGTAATTTTGCCACAGTCCATAGTGGTTGTTGGTTTCGAGTACCATTCTTGTGACAATTTTGATGGTTTCTCAACCATTCCTTAACTTCAACTCCCATATCTCGCGAACGGATTGACGAACTCGAGAAATTCCTGTTGCATCTGAAAGTAGAAACTCGCCCGATTACAATGGTGTGTGTACTTTTCCCCTCGGCGATTCCAGTTAGTGGTTCCGAGAATCAGACCAGCGAAAATTTTGATGGTGTCTCAACCATTCCTTAACTTCAAACTCCCATATCTCGCGAACGGATTGACGAACTCGAGAAATTCCTGTTGCGTCTGAAAGTAGAAACTCGCCCGATTACAATGGTGTGTGTGCTTTTCCCCTAGGCCATTCCAGTTACTCGTTTCTAGCATCAGAATTGCGAAAATTTTGATGGTTTCTCAACCATCTCTTAAATCCAAACTCCGATATTTCGCGAACGGATTGACGAATCCGAAAAATTCCTGCTGCATCTGAAAGTAGAAACTCCCCGATTACAACGTTGTGTGTATTTTCCCCCTAGGCCATTGTAGTTATTGGTTTCGAGTATCAGACTTGCGAAAATTTTGATGGTTTCTCTACCATTCCTTAAGTTCAAACTCCCATATCTCGCGAACGGATTGGCGAACTCGAGAAATTCCTGTTGCATCTGAAAGTAGAAACCCGCCCGATTACAATGGTGTGTGTACTTTTCCCCTAGGCCATTCCAGTTAATAGTTTCTAGCATCAGAATTGCGAAAATTTGGATGGTTTCTCCACCATTCCTTAACTTCAAACTCCCATATCTCGCGAACGGATTGACGAACTGGAGAAATTCCTGTTGCATCCGAAAGTAGAAACTCGCCCGATTACAATGGTGTCTGTACTTTTCCCCTAGGCCATTCCAGTTACTCGTTTCTAGCATCAGAATTGCGAAAATTTTGATGGTTTCTCAACCATCTCTTAAATCCAAACTCCGATATTTCGCGAACGGATTGACGAATCCGAAAAATTCCTGCTGCATCTGAAAGTAGAAACTCCCCGATTACAACGTTGTGTGTATTTTCCCCCTAGGCCATTGTAGTTATTGGTTTCGAGTATCAGACTTGCGAAAATTTTGATGGTTTCTCAACCATCTCTTAAATCCAAACTCCGATATTTCGCGAACGGATTGACGAATCCGAAAAATTCCTGCTGCATCTGAAAGTAGAAACTCCCCGATTACAACGTTGTGTGTATTTTCCCCCTAGGCCATTGTAGTTATTGGTTTCGAGTATCAGACTTGCGAAAATTTTGATGGTTTCTCAACCATTCCTTAACTTCAAACTCCCATATCTCGCGAACGGATTGACGAACTGGAGAAGTTCCTGTTGCAACTGAAAGTAGAAACTCGCCCGATTACAACGGTATGTGTTTTTTTCCCCTCGGCCACTGTAGTTATTGGTTTCGAGTATCAGACTTGCGAAAATTTTGATGGTTTCTCAACCATCTCTTGAATCCAAACTCCGATTTTTCGCGAACGGTTTGACGAATCCGAAAAATTTCTGTTGCATCTGAAAATAGAAACCCGCCCGATTACAATGGTGTGTGTACTTTTGCCCAAGGCCATTCCAGTTATTCGTTTCTAGCAGCAGAATTGCGAAAATTTTGATGGTTTCTCAACCATCTCTTGAATCCGAACTCCGATTTTTTGCGAACGGATTGACGAATCCGAAAAATTGCTGTTGCATCTGAAAGTAGAAACCCGCCCGATTACAATGGTGTGTGTACTTTTCCCCGAGGCCATTCCAGTTATTCGTTTCTAGCATCAGAATTCCGAAAATTTTGATGGTTTCTCAACCATACCTTAACTTCGAACTCCCATATCTCGCGAACGGATTGACGAACTGGAGAAATTCCTGTTGCATCTGAAAGTAGCAACTCGCCCGATTACAACGGTGTGTGTACTTTTCCCCTAGGCGATTCCAGTTAGTGGTCTCGAGTATCAGACCAGCGAAACTTTTGATGGTTTCTCAACCATTCCTTAACTTCAAACTCCCATATCTCGCGAACGGATTGACGAACTCGAGAAGTTCCTGTTGCAACTGAAAGTAGAAACTCGCCCGATTACAACGGTATGTGTCTTTTTCCCCTCGGCCATTGTAGTTATTGGTTTCGAGTATCAGACTTGCGAAAATTTTGATGGTTTCTCTACCATTCCTTAACTTCAAACTCCCATATCTCGCGAACGGATTGACGAACTCGAGAAATTCCTGTTGCAACTGAAAGTAGAAACTCGCCCGATTACAATGGTGTGTGTACTTTTCCCCTAGGCCATTGCAGTTATTCGTTTCTAGCATCAGAATTGCGAAAATTTTAATGGTTTCTCAACCATCTCTTGAATCCAAACTCCGATTTTTCGCGAACGGATTAACAACTCCGAAAAATTTCTGTTGCATCTGAAAGTAGAAACACGCCCGATTACAATGGTGTGTGTACTTTTCCCCGAGGCCATTCCAGTTATTCGTTTCTAGCATCAGAATTGCGAAAATTTTGATGGTTTCTCAACCATCTCTTAAATCCAAACTCCGATATTTCGCGAACGGATTGACGAATCCGAAAAATTTCTGCTGCATCTGAAAGTAGAAACTCCCCGATTACAACGGTGTGTGTATTTTCCCCCTAGGCCATTGTAGTTATTGGTTTCGAGTATCAGACTTGCGAAAATTTTGATGGTTTCTCTACCATTCCTTAACTACAAACTCCCATATCTCGCGAACGGATTGCCGAACTCGAGAAATTCCTGTTGCAACTGAAAGTAGAAACTCGCCTGATTACAATGGTGTGTGTACTTTTCCCCGAGGCCATTCCAGTTACTCGTTTCTAGCATCAGAATTGCGAAAATTTTGATGGTTTCTCAACCATCTCTTAAATCCAAACTCCGATATTTCGCGAACGGATTGACGAATCCGAAAAATTTCTGCTGCATGTGAAAGTAGAAACTCCCCGATTACAACGGTGTGTGTATTTTCCCCCTAGGCCATTGTAGTTATTGGTTTCCAGTATCAGACTTGCGAAAATTTTGATGACATCTCAACCATTCCTTAACTTCAAACTCCCATATCTCGCGAAAGGATTGACGAACTCGAGAAATTCCCGTTGCATCTGAAAGTAGGAACGCGCCCGATTACAATGGTGTGTGTACTTTTCCCCGAAGCCATTCCAGTTATTGGTTTCGAGTATCAGACCAGCGAAAATTTTGATGGTTTCTCAACCATTCCTTAACTTCAAACTCCCATACCTCGCGAACGGATTGACGAACTTGAGAAATTCCTGTTGCATATGAAAGTGGAAACTCGCCCGATTACAGCGGTATGTGTATTTTTCCACTAGGCCATTGTAGTTATTAGTTTCGAGTATCAGACTTGCTAAAATTTTGATGGTTTCTTAACCATTCCTTAACTTCAAACTCCCATATCTCGCGAACGGATAGACGAACTCGAGAAATTCCTGTTGCATCTGAAAGTAGAAACTCGCCCGATTACAAAGGTGTGTGTACTTCTCCCCTAGGTCATTCCAGTTATTTGTATCGAGTATCAGACTTGCGAAAATTTTGATGGTTTCTCAAACATTCCTCAATTTCAAACTCCCATATCTCGCGAACAGATTGACGAACTCGAGAAATTCCTGTTGCATCTGAAAGTAGAAACTCGCCCGATCACAATGGTGTGTGTACTTTTCCCCTAGGTCATTCCAGTTCTTCGTTTCTAGCATCAGAATTGCGAAAATTTTGATGGTTTCTCAATCATCTCTTAACTCCAAACTCCGATATTTCGCGAACGGATTGACGAATCCGAAAAGTTTCTGTTGCATCTGAAAGTGGAAACTCGCCCGATTATAATGGTGTGTGTACTTTTCCCCTAGGCCATTCCAGTTATTGGTTTCGAGTATCAGACTTGCGAAAATTTTGATGGTCTCTCAACTATTCCATAAGGTCAAACTCCCATATCTCGCGAACGGATTGACGAAGTCGAGAAGTTCCTGTTGCAACTGAAAGTAGAAACTCGCCCGATTACAACGGTATGTGTCTTTTTCCCCTCGGCCATTGTAGTTATTGGTTTCGAGTATCAGACTTGCGAAAATTTTGATGGTTTCTCAACCATCTCTTGAATCCAAACTCCGATTTTTCGCGAACGGATTGACGAATCCGAAAAATTTCAGTTGCATCAGAAAGTAGAAACCCGCTCGATTACAATGGTGTGTGTACGTTTCCCCGAGGGCATTGTAGTTATTGGTTTCGAGTATCAGACTTGCGAAAATTTTGATGGTTTCTCAACCATTCCTTAACTTCAAACTCCCATATCTCGCGAACGGATTGACGAACTGGAGAAATTCCTGTTGCATCTGAAAGTAGAAACTCGCCCGATTACAATGGTGTGTTTACTTTTCCCCTAGGCCATTCCAGTTATTCGTTTCTAGCATCAGAATTGCGAAAATTTTAATGGTTTCTCAACCATCTCTTGAATCCAAACTCCGATATTTCGCGAACGGATTGACGAATTCGAAAAATTTCTGTTGCATCTGAAAGTAGAAACTCTCCCGATTACAACGGTGTGTGTATTTTTCCCCTAGGCCATTGTAGTTATTGGTTTCCAGTATCAGACTTGCGAAAATTTTGATGACATCTCAACCATTCCTTAACTTCAAACTCCCATATCTCGCGAACGGATTGACGAACTCGAGAAATTCCTGTTGCAACTGAAAGTAGAAGCTCGCCCGATTACAACGGTATGTGTCTTTTCCCCCTAGGCCATTGTAGTTATTGGTTTCGAGTATCAGACTTGCGAAAATTTTGATGGTTTCTCTACCATTCCTTAACTACAAACTCCCATATCTCGCGAACGGATTGGCGAACTCGAGAAATTCCTGTTGCATCTGAAAGTAGAAACCCGCCCGATTACAACGTTGTGTGTATTTTCCCCCTAGGCCATTGTAGTTATTGGTTTCGAGTATCAGACTTGCGAAAATTTTGATGGTTTCTCTACCATTCCTTAAGTTCAAACTCCCATATCTCGCGAACGGATTGGCGAACTCGAGAAATTCCTGTTGCATCTGAAAGTAGAAACCCGCCCGATTACAATGGTGTGTGTACTTTTCCCCTAGGCCATTCCAGTTAATAGTTTCTAGCATCAGAATTGCGAAAATTTGGATGGTTTCTCCACCATTCCTTAACTTCAAACTCCCATATCTCGCGAACGGATTGACGAACTGGAGAAATTCCTGTTGCATCCGAAAGTAGAAACTCGCCCGATTACAATGGTGTCTGTACTTTTCCCCTAGGCCATTCCAGTTACTCGTTTCTAGCATCAGAATTGCGAAAATTTTGATGGTTTCTCAACCATCTCTTAAATCCAAACTCCGATATTTCGCGAACGGATTGACGAATCCGAAAAATTCCTGCTGCATCTGAAAGTAGAAACTCCCCGATTACAACGTTGTGTGTATTTTCCCCCTAGGCCATTGTAGTTATTGGTTTCGAGTATCAGACTTGCGAAAATTTTGATGGTTTCTCAACCATCTCTTAAATCCAAACTCCGATATTTCGCGAACGGATTGACGAATCCGAAAAATTCCTGCTGCATCTGAAAGTAGAAACTCCCCGATTACAACGTTGTGTGTATTTTCCCCCTAGGCCATTGTAGTTATTGGTTTCGAGTATCAGACTTGCGAAAATTTTGATGGTTTCTCAACCATTCCTTAACTTCAAACTCCCATATCTCGCGAACGGATTGACGAACTGGAGAAGTTCCTGTTGCAACTGAAAGTAGAAACTCGCCCGATTACAACGGTATGTGTTTTTTTCCCCTCGGCCACTGTAGTTATTGGTTTCGAGTATCAGACTTGCGAAAATTTTGATGGTTTCTCAACCATCTCTTGAATCCAAACTCCGATTTTTCGCGAACGGTTTGACGAATCCGAAAAATTTCTGTTGCATCTGAAAATAGAAACCCGCCCGATTACAATGGTGTGTGTACTTTTGCCCAAGGCCATTCCAGTTATTCGTTTCTAGCAGCAGAATTGCGAAAATTTTGATGGTTTCTCAACCATCTCTTGAATCCGAACTCCGATTTTTTGCGAACGGATTGACGAATCCGAAAAATTGCTGTTGCATCTGAAAGTAGAAACCCGCCCGATTACAATGGTGTGTGTACTTTTCCCCGAGGCCATTCTAGTTATTCGTTTCTAGCATCAGAATTGCGAAAATTTTGATGGTTTCTCAACCATACCTTAACTTCGAACTCCCATATCTCGCGAACGGATTGACGAACTGGAGAAATTCCTGTTGCATCTGAAAGTAGCAACTCGCCCGATTACAACGGTGAGTGTACTTTTCCCCTAGGCGATTCCAGTTAGTGGTCTCGAGTATCAGACCAGCGAAACTTTTGATGGTTTCTCAACCATTCCTTAACTTCAAACTCCCATATCTCGCGAACGGATTGACGAACTCGAGAAGTTCCTGTTGCAACTGAAAGTAGAAACTCGCCCGATTACAACGGTATGTGTCTTTTTCCCCTCGGCCATTGTAGTTATTGGTTTCGAGTATCAGACTTGCGAAAATTTTGATGGTTTCTCTACCATTCCTTAACTTCAAACTCCCATATCTCGCGAACGGATTGACGAACTCGAGAAATTCCTGTTGCAACTGAAAGTAGAAACTCGCCCGATTACAATGGTGTGTGTACTTTTCCCCTAGGCCATTGCAGTTATTCGTTTCTAGCATCAGAATTGCGAAAATTTTGATGGTTTCTCAACCATCTCTTAAATCCAAACTCCGATATTTCGCGAACGGATTGACGAATCCGAAAAATTTCTGCTGCATGTGAAAGTAGAAACTCCCCGATTACAACGGTGTGTGTATTTTCCCCCTAGGCCATTGTAGTTATTGGTTTCCAGTATCAGACTTGCGAAAATTTTGATGACATCTCAACCATTCCTTAACTTCAAACTCCCATATCTCGCGAAAGGATTGACGAACTCGAGAAATTCCCGTTGCATCTGAAAGTAGGAACGCGCCCGATTACAATGGTGTGTGTACTTTTCCCCGAAGCCATTCCAGTTATTGGTTTCGAGTATCAGACCAGCGAAAATTTTGATGGTTTCTCAACCATTCCTTAACTTCAAACTCCCATACCTCGCGAACGGATTGACGAACTTGAGAAATTCCTGTTGCATATGAAAGTGGAAACTCGCCCGATTACAGCGGTATGTGTATTTTTCCACTAGGCCATTGTAGTTATTAGTTTCGAGTATCAGACTTGCTAAAATTTTGATGGTTTCTTAACCATTCCTTAACTTCAAACTCCCATATCTCGCGAACGGATAGACGAACTCGAGAAATTCCTGTTGCATCTGAAAGTAGAAACTCGCCCGATTACAAAGGTGTGTGTACTTCTCCCCTAGGTCATTCCAGTTATTTGTATCGAGTATCAGACTTGCGAAAATTTTGATGGTTTCTCAAACATTCCTCAATTTCAAACTCCCATATCTCGCGAACAGATTGACGAACTCGAGAAATTCCTGTTGCATCTGAAAGTAGAAACTCGCCCGATCACAATGGTGTGTGTACTTTTCCCCTAGGTCATTCCAGTTCTTCGTTTCTAGCATCAGAATTGCGAAAATTTTGATGGTTTCTCAATCATCTCTTAACTCCAAACTCCGATATTTCGCGAACGGATTGACGAATCCGAAAAATTTCTGCTGCATGTGAAAGTAGAAACTCCCCGATTACAACGGTGTGTGTATTTTCCCCCTAGGCCATTGTAGTTATTGGTTTCCAGTATCAGACTTGCGAAAATTTTGATGACATCTCAACCATTCCTTAACTTCAAACTCCCATATCTCGCGAAAGGATTGACGAACTCGAGAAATTCCCGTTGCATCTGAAAGTAGGAACGCGCCCGATTACAATGGTGTGTGTACTTTTCCCCGAAGCCATTCCAGTTATTGGTTTCGAGTATCAGACCAGCGAAAATTTTGATGGTTTCTCAACCATTCCTTAACTTCAAACTCCCATACCTCGCGAACGGATTGACGAACTTGAGAAATTCCTGTTGCATATGAAAGTGGAAACTCGCCCGATTACAGCGGTATGTGTATTTTTCCACTAGGCCATTGTAGTTATTAGTTTCGAGTATCAGACTTGCTAAAATTTTGATGGTTTCTTAACCATTCCTTAACTTCAAACTCCCATATCTCGCGAACGGATAGACGAACTCGAGAAATTCCTGTTGCATCTGAAAGTAGAAACTCGCCCGATTACAAAGGTGTGTGTACTTCTCCCCTAGGTCATTCCAGTTATTTGTATCGAGTATCAGACTTGCGAAAATTTTGATGGTTTCTCAAACATTCCTCAATTTCAAACTCCCATATCTCGCGAACAGATTGACGAACTCGAGAAATTCCTGTTGCATCTGAAAGTAGAAACTCGCCCGATCACAATGGTGTGTGTACTTTTCCCCTAGGTCATTCCAGTTCTTCGTTTCTAGCATCAGAATTGCGAAAATTTTGATGGTTTCTCAATCATCTCTTAACTCCAAACTCCGATATTTCGCGAACGGATTGACGAATCCGAAAAGTTTCTGTTGCATCTGAAAGTGGAAACTCGCCCGATTATAATGGTGTGTGTACTTTTCCCCTAGGCCATTCCAGTTATTGGTTTCGAGTATCAGACTTGCGAAAATTTTGATGGTCTCTCAACTATTCCATAAGGTCAAACTCCCATATCTCGCGAACGGATTGACGAACTCGAGAAGTTCCTGTTGCAACTGAAAGTAGAAACTCGCCCGATTACAACGGTATGTGTCTTTTTCCCCTCGGCCATTGTAGTTATTGGTTTCGAGTATCAGACTTGCGAAAATTTTGATGGTTTCTCAACCATCTCTTGAATCCAAACTCCGATTTTTCGCGAACGGATTGACGAATCCGAAAAATTTCTGTTGCATCTGAAAGTAGAAACTCTCCCGATTACAACGGTGTGTGTATTTTTCCCCTAGGCCATTGTAGTTATTGGTTTCCAGTATCAGACTTGCGAAAATTTTGATGACATCTCAACCATTCCTTAACTTCAAACTCCCATATCTCGCGAACGGATTGACGAACTCGAGAAATTCCTGTTGCAACTGAAAGTAGAAGCTCGCCCGATTACAACGGTATGTGTCTTTTCCCCCTAGGCCATTGTAGTTATTGGTTTCGAGTATCAGACTTGCGAAAATTTTGATGGTTTCTCTACCATTCCTTAACTACAAACTCCCATATCTCGCGAACGGATTGCCGAACTCGAGAAATTCCTGTTGCAACTGAAAGTAGAAACTCGCCTGATTACAATGGGGTGTGTACTTTTCCCCTAGGCCATTCCAGTTATTCGTTTCTAGCATCAGACTTGCGAAAATTTTGATGGTTTCTCAACCATCTCTTGAATCCAAACTCCGATTTTTCGCGAACGGATTGACGAATCCGAAAAATTTCTGTTGCATGTGAAAGCAGAAACCCGCCCGATTACAATGGTGTGTGTACTTTTGCCCAAGGCCATTCCAGTTATTCATTTCTAGCATCAGAATTGCGAAAATTTTGATGGTTTCTCAACCATCTCTTGAATCCAAACTCCGATTTTTCGCGAACGGATTGACGAATCCGAAAAATTTCTGTTGCATCTGAAAGTAGAAACCCGCTCGATTACAATGGTGTGTGTACGTTTCCCCGAGGGCATTGTAGTTATTGGTTTCGAGTATCAGACTTGCGAAAATTTTGATGGTTTCTCAACCATGCCTTAACTTCAAACTCCCATATCTCGCGAACGGATTGACGAACTGGAGAAATTCCTGTTGCATCTGAAAGTAGAAACTCGCCCGATTACAATGGTGTGTGTACTTTTCCCCTAGGCCATTCCAGTTATTCGTTTCTAGCATCAGAATTGCGAAAATTTTAATGGTTTCTCAACCATCTCTTGATCCAAACTCCGATTTTTCGCGAACGGATTAACAACTCCGAAAAATTTCTGTTGCATCTGAAAGTAGAAACCCGCCCGATTACAATGGTGTGTGTACTTTTCCCCGAGGCCATTCCAGTTACTCGTTTCTAGCATCAGAATTGCGAAAATTTTGATGGTTTCTCAACCATCTCTTAAATCCAAACTCCGATATTTCGCGAATGGATTGACGAATCCGAAAAATTTCTGCTGCATCTGAAATTAGAAACTCCCCGATTACAACGGTGTGTGTATTTTCCCCCTAGGCCATTGTAGTTATTGGTTTCCAGTATCAGACTTGCGAAAATTTTGATGACATCTCAACCATTCCTTAACTTCAAACTCCCATATCTCGCGAACCGATTGACGAACTCGAGAAATTCCTGTTGCAACTGAAAGTAGAAGCTCGCCCGATTACAACGGTATGTGTCTTTTCCCCCTAGGCCATTGTAGTTATTGGTTTCGAGTATCAGACTTGCGAAAATTTTGATGGTTTCTCTACCATTCCTTAACTACAAACTCCCATATCTCGCGAACGGATTGCCGAACTCGAGAAATTCCTGTTGCAACTGAAAGTAGAAACTCGCCTGATTACAATGGGGTGTGTACCTTTCCCCTAGGCCATTCCAGTTATTCGTTTCTAGCATCAGAATTGCGAAAATTTTAATGGTTTCTCAACCATCTCTTGAATCCAAACTCCGATATTTCGCGAACGGATTGACGAATTCGAAAAATTTCTGTTGCATCTGAAAGTAGAAACTCTCCCGATTACAACGGTGTGTGTATTTTTCCCCTAGGCCATTGTAGTTATTGGTTTCGAGTATCAGACTTGCGAAAATTTTGATGGTTTCTCAACCATCTCTTAAATCCAAACTCCGATATTTCGCGAACGGATTGACGAATCCGAAAAATTTCTGCTGCATCTGAAAGTAGAAACTCCCCGATTACAACGGTGTGTGTATTTTCCCCCTAGGCCATTGTAGTTATTGGTTTCGAGTATCAGACTTGCGAAAATTTTGATGACATCTCAACCATTCCTTAACTTCAAACTCCCATATCTCGCGAACGGATTGACGAACTCGAGAAATTCCTGTTGCAACTGAAAGTAGAAGCTCGCTCGATTACAACGGTATGTGTCTTTTTCCCCTAGGCCGTTGTAGTTATTGGTTTCGAGTATCAGACTTGCGAAAATTTTGATGGTTTCTCTACCATTCCTTAAGTTCAAACTCCCATATCTCGCGAACGGATTGACGAACTCGAGAAATTCCTGTTGCAACTGAAAGTAGAAACTCGCCCGATTATAATGGTGAGTGTACTTTTCCCCTAGGCCATTCCAGTTATTCGTTTCTAGCATCAGAATTGCGAAAATTTTGATGGTTTCTCAACCATCTCTTGAAGCCAAACTCCGATTTTTCGCGAACGGATTGACGAACCCGAAAAATTTCTGTTGCATCTGAAAGTAGAAACCCGCTCGATTACAATGGTGTGTGTACTTTTCCCCGAGGCCATTCCAGTTATTCGTTTCTAGCATCAGAATTGCAAAAATTTTGATGGTTTCTCAACCATTTCTTGAATCCAAACTCCGATATTTCGCGAACGGTTTGACGAATTCGAAAAATTTCTGTTGCATCTGAAAGTAGAAACTCTCCCGATTACAACGGTGTGTGTATTCTTCCCCTAGGCCATTGTAGTTATTGGTTTCGAGTATCAGACTTGCGAAAATTTTGATGGTTTCTCTACCATTCCTTAAGTTCAAACTCCCATATCTCGCGAAGGGATTGACGAACTCGATTAATTCCTGTTGCTACTGAAAGTAGAAGCTCGCCCGATTTCAACGGTATGTGCCTTTTTCCCCTCGGCCATTGTAGTTATTGGTTTCGAGTATCAGACTTGCGAAAATTTTGATGGTTTCTTTACCATTCCTTAAGTTCAAACTCCCACATCTGGCGAACGGATTAACGAACTCGAGAAATTCCTGTAGCATCTGAAAGTAGAAACCTGCCCGATTACAATGGTGTGTGCACTTCTCTTCGAGGCCATTCCAGTTATTCGTTTCTAGCATCAGAATTGCGAAAATTTTGATGGTTCCTCAAGCATCTCTTAAATCCAAACACCGATATTTCGCGAACGGATTGCCGAACTCGAGAAATTCCTGTTGCATCTGAAAGTAGAAACTCGCCCGATTGCAATGGTGTGCGTACTTTTCCCCTAGGCGATTCGAGTTATGGTTTCGAGTATCAGACCAGCGGAAATTTTGATGGTTTCTCTACCATTCCTTAAATTCAAACTCCCATATCTCGCGAAAGGATTGACGAACTCGAGAAAGTCCTGTTGCACCTGAAAATAGAATCTCGCCCGATTACAATGGTGTGTGTACCTTTCCCCTAGGCCATTCCAGGTATTGGTTTCGAGTATCAGACTTGCGAGAATTTTGATGGTTTCTCAACCATTCCTTAACTTTAAGCTCCCATTTCTCGCGAAAGTATTGACGAACTCGAGAAATTGCCGTTGCATCTGAAAGTAGAGACTCGCCCGATTACAATGGTGTTTGTACTTTTCCCCGAGGTCATTCCTATTATTGGTTTCGAGTACCAGACTTGCGAAAATGTTGATGGTTTCTCAACCATTCCTTAAGTTCGAACGCCCATATCTCGCGAAAGGATTGACGAACTCGAGAAATTCCTGTTGCATCTGAAAGTAGGAACTCGCGCGATTAGAGTGGTGTGTGTACTTTTCCCCGAGGCCATAGTAGTTATTGGTTTCGAGTATCAGACCAGTGAAAATGTTGATGGTTTCTCAACCATTCCTTAAGATCGAACTCCCATATCTCGCGAAAGGATTGGCGAACTCGTGAAATTCCTGTCGCATCTGAAAGAAGAAACTCTCCCGATTACAATTGTATGTGTATTTTTCCCCTAGGCCGTTGTAGTTATTGGTTTCGAGTATCAGATTTGCGAAAGTTTTTTGGTTTCTCAACCATTCCTTAACTTCAAACTCCCATATCTCGCGAACGGATTGACGAACTCGAGAAATCCCTGTTGCCTCTGAAAGTAGAATCTCGCCCTATTACAACGGTATGTGTATTCTTCCCCTAAGCCATAGTAGTTATTGGTTTCGAGTATCAGACTTGCGAAAATTTTGATTGTTTCTCAAACATTCCTTAAATTCAAACACCCATATCTGGCGAACGGAATGACGAACTCTAGAAGTTCCTGTTGCATCTGAAATTAGAAACTCGCCCGATTACAACCGTATGAGTATTTTTCCCCTAGGCCATTTCAGTTATTGGTTTCGAGTATCAGACCAGGGAAAAGTTTGATGGTTTCTCAACCATTCCTTAACTTCAAAGTCCCATATCTCGAGAATGGATTGCCGAACTCGAGAAATTCCTGTTGCAACTGAAAGTAGAATCTCGCCCGAATACAATGGTGGGTGCATTGTTGCCCTACGCCATAGTAGTTATTGGTCTCGAGTATCAGACTTGCGAAAATTTTGATGGTTTCTCAACCATTCCTTAACTTCAAACTCCTATATCTCGAGAACGGATTGACGAACTCGAGAAATTCCTGTTGCATCTAAAAGTAGAAACTCGCCCGATAACACTGGTGTGTGTACTTTTCCCCTAGGCCATTGCAGTTATTCGTTTCTAGCATCAGAATTGCGAAAATTTTGATGGTTTCCCAACCATCTCTAAAATCCAAACTCCGATATTTCACGAACGGATTGACGAACTCGAGAAATTCGTGTTGCATCTGAAAGCAGACACTCGGCCGATTGCAGCGGTATGTGTATTTTAGCCCTAGGCCATAGTAGTTGCTGGTTTCGAGTATCAGACTTGCGAAAATTTTGATGGTTTCTCAACCATTCCTTAACTTCAAACTCCCATATCTCGCGAACGGATTGACGAACTCGAGAAATTCCAGTTGCATCTGAAAGTAGAAACTCGCCCGATTACAATGCTGCGTGTACTTTTCTCCTGGGCGATTCCAGTTATTGGTTTCGAGTATCAAACCAGCGAAAATTTTGATGGTTTCTCAACCATTCCTTAACTTCAAACTCCCATACCTCGCCAACGGATTGACGAACTCGAGAAATTCCTGTTGCATCTGAAAGCAGACACTCGCCCGATTGCAACGGTATGTGTCTTTTTCCCCTCGACCAAAGTAGTTGTTGGTTTCGAGTATCAGACTTGCGAAAATTTGATGGTTTCTCAACCATTCCTTAACTTCAAACACCCATATCTCGCGAACGGATTGACGAACTCGATTAATTCCTGTTGCTACTGAAAGTAGAAGCTCGCCCGATTAGAACGGTATGTGTTTTTTTTCTCCTCGGCCATTGTAGTTATTGGTTTCGAGTATCAGACTTGCGAAAATTTTGATGGTTTCTCTACCATTCCTTAAGTTCAAACTCCCATATCTCGCGAACGGATTAACGAACTCGAGAAATTCCTGTTGCATCTGAAAGTAGAAACTCGCCCGATTACAATGGTATGCGTACTTTTCCCCTAGGCCATGGTAGTTATTGGTTTCGTGTATCAGACTTGCGAAGATTTGATGGTTTCTCAACCATTCCTTAAATTCAAGCTCCCATATCTCGCGAACTGATTGACGAACCGGAGAAATTCCTGTTGCATCTGAAAGTAGAAACTCGCCCGATTACAACGGTATGTGTACTTTTCCCCTAGGCCATTCCAGCTATTGGTTTCCAGTATCAGACATGCGAAAATTTTGATGGCTCCTCAACCATTCGTTAACTTCAAACTCCCATACCTCGCTAACGGATTGACGAACTCGAGAAATGCCGGTTGCATCTGCAAGCAGAAACTCGCCCGATTACAACGGTATGTGTATTTTTGCCCTATGCCATAGTAGTTATTGGTTTCGAGTATCAGACTTGCGAAAATTTTGATGGTTTCTCAACCATTCCTTAACTTCAAACTCCCATATTTCGCGAACGGATTGACCAACTCGAGAAATTCCTGTTGCATCTGAAAGTAGAAACGCGCCCGATTACAATGGTATGCGTACTTTTCCCCTAGGCCATAGTAGTTATTGGTTTCGAGTATCAAAATTGCGAAAATTTTGGTGGTTTCTCAACCATTCCTTAACTTCAAACTCCCATATCTCGCGAACTGATTGACGAACTCGAGAAATACCTGTTGCATCTGAAAGCAGAAACTCGCCCGATTACAATGATATGTGTATTTTTGCCCTAGGCCATAGTAGTTATTGGTTTCGAGTATCAGACTTGCGAAAATTTTGGTGGTTTCTCAACCATTCCTTAATATCAAACTCCCATATCCCGCGAACGGATTGACGAACTCGAGAAATTCCTGTTGCATCTGAAAGCAGAAACTCGCCCGATTACAACGGTATGTGTATTTTTGCCCTAGGCCGTAGTAGTTATTGGTTTCGAGTATCAGACTTGCGAAGATTTTGATGGTTTCTCAACCACTCCTTAACTTCAAGCTCCCATATCTCGCGAACGGTTTGACGAACTCGAGAAATTCCTGTTGCATCTGAAAGTAGAAACTCGCTCGATTACAATAGAATGTGTACTTTTCCCCGAGGCCATTCGGGTTATCGGTTTTGAGTATCAGACTTGCGAAGATTTTGATGATCTCTCAACCATTCCTTAACATCAAACTCCCATCTCTCGCGAACGGATTGACGAACTCGTGAAACTCCTGTTGCATCTGACAGTAGAAACTCTCCCGATTACAATGGTGTGTGCACTTTTCCCCTAGGCGATTCCAGTTATTGGTTTCGAGTATCAGACTTGCGAAAATTTTGATGGTTTCTCAACCATTCCTTAACTTCAAACTCCCATATCTCGCGAACGGATTGACCAACTCGAGAAATTCCTGTTGCATCTGAAAGTAGAAACGCGCCCGATTACAATGGTGTGTGTACTTTTCTCCTAGGCCAGTCCAGTTATTGGTTTCGAGTATCAGACTTGCGAAAATTTTGATGGTTTCTCAACCATTCCTTAACTTCAAACTCCCATACCTCGCCAACGGATTGACGAACTCGAGAAATTCCTGTTGCATCTGAAAGCAGACACTCGCCCGATTGCAACGGTATGTGTCTTTTTCCCCTCGACCAAAGTAGTTGTTGGTTTCGAGTATCAGACTTGCGAAAATTTGATGGTTTCTCAACCATTCCTTAACTTCAAACACCCATATCTCGCGAACGGATTGACGAACTCGATTAATTCCTGTTGCTACTGAAAGTAGAAGCTCGCCCGATTAGAACGGTATGTGTTTTTTTTCTCCTCGGCCATTGTAGTTATTGGTTTCGAGTATCAGACTTGCGAAAATTTTGATGGTTTCTCTACCATTCCTTAAGTTCAAACTCCCATATCTCGCGAACGGATTAACGAACTCGAGAAATTCCTGTTGCATCTGAAAGTAGAAACTCGCCCGATTACAATGGTATGCGTACTTTTCCCCTAGGCCATGGTAGTTATTGGTTTCGAGTATCAGACTTGCGAAGATTTGATGGTTTCTCAACCATTCCTTAAATTCAAGCTCCCATATCTCGCGAACTGATTGACGAACCGGAGAAATTCCTGTTGCATCTGAAAGTAGAAACTCGCCCGATTACAACGGTATGTGTACTTTTCCCCTAGGCCATTCCAGCTATTGGTTTCCAGTATCAGACATGCGAAAATTTTGATGGCTCCTCAACCATTCGTTAACTTCAAACTCCCATACCTCGCTAACGGATTGACGAACTCGAGAAATGCCGGTTGCATCTGCAAGCAGAAACTCGCCCGATTACAACGGTATGTGTATTTTTGCCCTATGCCATAGTAGTTATTGGTTTCGAGTATCAGACTTGCGAAAATTTTGATGGTTTCTCAACCATTCCTTAACTTCAAACTCCCATATTTCGCGAACGGATTGACCAACTCGAGAAATTCCTGTTGCATCTGAAAGTAGAAACGCGCCCGATTACAATGGTATGCGTACTTTTCCCCTAGGCCATAGTAGTTATTGGTTTCGAGTATCAAAATTGCGAAAATTTTGGTGGTTTCTCAACCATTCCTTAACTTCAAACTCCCATATCTCGCGAACTGATTGACGAACTCGAGAAATACCTGTTGCATCTGAAAGCAGAAACTCGCCCGATTACAATGATATGTGTATTTTTGCCCTAGGCCATAGTAGTTATTGGTTTCGAGTATCAGACTTGCGAAAATTTTGGTGGTTTCTCAACCATTCCTTAATATCAAACTCCCATATCCCGCGAACGGATTGACGAACTCGAGAAATTCCTGTTGCATCTGAAAGCAGAAACTCGCCCGATTACAACGGTATGTGTATTTTTGCCCTAGGCCGTAGTAGTTATTGGTTTCGAGTATCAGACTTGCGAAGATTTTGATGGTTTCTCAACCACTCCTTAACTTCAAGCTCCCATATCTCGCGAACGGTTTGACGAACTCGAGAAATTCCTGTTGCATCTGAAAGTAGAAACTCGCTCGATTACAATAGAATGTGTACTTTTCCCCGAGGCCATTCGGGTTATCGGTTTTGAGTATCAGACTTGCGAAGATTTTGATGATCTCTCAACCATTCCTTAACATCAAACTCCCATCTCTCGCGAACGGATTGACGAACTCGTGAAACTCCTGTTGCATCTGACAGTAGAAACTCTCCCGATTACAATGGTGTGTGCACTTTTCCCCTAGGCGATTCCAGTTATTGGTTTCGAGTATCAGACTTGCGAAAATTTTGATGGTTTCTCAACCATTCCTTAACTTCAAACTCCCATATCTCGCGAACGGATTGACCAACTCGAGAAATTCCTGTTGCATCTGAAAGTAGAAACGCGCCCGATTACAATGGTGTGTGTACTTTTCTCCTAGGCCAGTCCAGTTATTGGTTTCGAGTATCAGACTTGCGAAAATTTTGATGGTTTCTCAACCATTCCTTAACTTCAAACACCCATATCTCGCGAACGGATTGACGAACTCGAGAAATTCCCGTTGCATCTGAAAGCAGAAACTCGCCCGATTACAACGGTATGTGTATTTTTGCCCTAGGCCATAGTAGTTATTGGTTTCGAGTATCAAACTTGCGAAAATTTTGGTGGTTTCTCAACCATTCCTTAACTTCAAACTCCCATATCTCGCGAACTGATTGACGAACTCGAGAAATACCTGTTGCATCTGAAAGCAGAAACTCGCCCGATTACAATGGTTTGTGTATTTTTGCCCTAGGCCATAGTAGTTATTGGTTTCGTGTATCAGACTTGCGAAAATTTTGGTGGTTTCTCAACCATTCCTTAATATCAAACTCCCATATCCCGCGAACGGATTGACGAACTCGAGAAATTCCTGTTGCATCTGAAAGCAGAAACTCGCCCGATTACAACGGTGTGTGTATTTTTGCCCTAGGCCGTAGTAGTTATTGGTTTCGAGTATCAGACTTGCGAAGATTTTGATGGTTTCTCAACCATTCCTTAACTTCAAACTCCCATATCTCGCGAACGGATTGACGAACTCGAGAAATACCTATTGCATCTGAAAGCAGAATCTCGCCCGATTACAATGGTATGTGTATTTTTGCCCTAGGCCATTCCAGTTATTGGTTTCGTGTATCAGAGCAGCGTAAATTTTGATGGTTCCTCAACCATTCCTTAACTTCAAACTCCCATATGTCGCGAACGGATTGACGAACTCGAGAAATTCCTGTTGCATCTGAAAGTAGAGACTCGCCTGATTACAACGGTATGTGTACCTTTCCCCTAGGCCATTCGAGTTATCGGTTTCGAGTATCAGACTTGCGAAGATTTTGATGGTTTCTCAACCATTCCTTAACTTCAAACTCCCATATCTCGCGAACGGATTGACGACCTGGAGAAACTACTGTTGCATCTGAAAGTAGAAACTCTCCCGATTACAATGGTGTGTGTACTTTTCCCCTAGGCGATTCCAGTTATTAGTTTCGAGTATCAGACCAGCGAAAATTTTGATGGTTCCTCAACCATTCCTTAACTTCAAACTCCCATATGTCGCGAACGGATTGACGAACTCGAGAAATTCCTGTTGCATCTGAAAGTAGCAACTCGCCCGATTACAATGGTGTGTGTACATTTCCCCTAGGCCATTCCAGTTATTGGTTTCGAGTATAATACTTGCAAAAATTTTGATGGTTTCTCAACCATTCCTTAACTTCAAGCTCCCATATGTCGCGAACGGATTGACGAACTCGAGAAATACCGATTGCATCTGAAAGCAGAAACTCGCCCGATTACAACGGTATGTGTACTTTTCTCCTGGGCCATTCGAGTTATCGGTTTCGAGTATCAGACTTGTGAAAATTTTGATGGTTTCTCAACCATTCCTTAACTTCAAACTCCCATATCTCGCGAACGGATTGACGGACTGGAGAAACTCCTGTTGCATCTGAAAGTAGAAACTCTCCCGATTACAATGGTGTGTGTGCTTTTCCCCTAGGCGATTCCAGTTATTAGTTTCGAGTATCAGACCAGCGAAAATTTTGATGGTTCCTCAACCATTTCTTAACTTCAAGCTCCCATATCTCGCGAATGGATTGACGAACTCGAGAAATACCTGTTGAATCTGAAAACAGAAACTCGCCCGATTACTATGGTATGTGTATTTTTGCCCTAGGCCATTCCAGTTATTGGTTTCGAGTATCAGACCAGCGAAAATTTTGATGGTTTCTCAACCATTCCTTAACTTCAAGCTCCCATATCTCGCGAACGGTTTGACGAACTCGAGAAATTCCAGTTGCATCTGAAAGCAGAAACTCGCCCGATTACAATGGTATGTGTCTTTTTCCCCTCGGCCATTGTAGTTATTGGTTTCGAGTATCAGACTTGCGAAAATTTTGATGGTTTCTCTACCATTCCTTAACTTCAAACTCCCATATCTCGCGAACGGATTGACGAACTCGAGAAATTCCAGTTGCATCTGAAAGCAGAAACTCGCCCGATTACAATGGTATGTGTCTTTTTCCCCTCGGCCATTGTAGTTATTGGTTTCGAGTATCAGACTTGCGAAAATTTTGATGGTTTCTCTACCATTCCTTAACTTCAAACTCCCATATCTCGCGAACGGATTGACTAACTCGAGAAATTCCTGTTGCACCTGAAAGTAGAAACTCGCCCGATTACAACAGTATGTGTATTTTTGCCCTAGGCATTAGTAATTATTGGTTTCGAGTATCAGACTTACTAAATTTTTTGATAGTTTCTCAAGCATTCCTTAACTTCAAATTCACATATCTCGCGAACGGATTGACGAACTCGAGAAAATCCTGATGCATCTGAAAGTAGAAACACGCCCGATTACAACGGTATGTGTATTTTTGCCCTAGGCCATAGTAGTAATTTGTTTCGAGTATCAGACTTACTAAAATTTTGATAGTTTCTCAACCATTCCTTAACTTCAAACTCCCATATCTCGCGAACGGATTGACTAACTCGAGAAATTCCTGTTGCACCTGAAAATAGAAACTCGCCCGATTACAATGGCATGTGTATTTTTGCCGTAGGCCATAGCAGTTATTGGTTTCGAGTATCAGACTTGCGAAAATTTTGATGGTTTCTCAACCATTCCTTAACTTCAAACTCCCATATCTCGCGAAGGGATTGACGAACTCGAGAAATTCCTGTTGCATCTGAAGGTAGAAGCTCGCCGAATTACAACGGTATATGTATTTTTGCCGTAGGCAGTTTTAGTTATTGGTTTCGTGTATCAGACTTGCGAAAATTTTGAGGGTTTCTCAAACAATCCTTAACTTCAAACTCCCATATCTCGCGAACGGATTGACGAACTAGAGAAATTCCAGTTGCATCTGAAAGCAGAAACTCGCCCGATTACAATGGTATGTGTACTTTTCCCCTAGGCCATTCCAGTTATTGGTTTCGAGTATCAGACCAGCGAAAATTTTGATGGTTTCTCAACCATTCCTTAACTTCAAAGTCCCATATCTCGCGAACGGATTGACGAACTCGAGAAACTCCTGCTGCATCTGAAAGTAGAAGCTCGCCCGATTCCAATGGCATGTGTATTTTTGCCGTAGGCCATAGTAGTTATTGGTTTCGAGCATTAGACTTGCGAAAATTTTGATGGTTTCTCAACCATTCCTTAACTTCAAACTCCCATATCTCGCGAACGGATTGACGAACTCGAGAAATTCCTGTTGCATCTGAAAGTAGAAACTCGGCCGATTACAATGGGGTGCGTACTTTTCCCCTAGGCTATTCCAGTTATTGGTTTCGAGTATCAGACCAGCGAAAATTTTGATAGTTTCTCAACCATTCCTTAACTTCAAACTCCCATATCTCGCGAACGGATTACCAACTCGAGAAATTCCAGTTACATCTGAAAGCATAATCTCGCCCGATTACAATGGTATGTGTATTTTTGCCCTAGGCCATAGCAGTTATTGGTTTCGAGTATCAGACTTGCGAAAATTTTGATGGTTTCTCAACCATTCCTTAACTTCAAACTCCCATATCTCGCGAAGGGATTGACGAACTCGAGAAATTCCTGTTGCATCTGAAGGTAGAAGCTCGCCGGATTACAACGGTATATGTATTTTTGCCCTAGGTAGTTGTAGTTATTGGTTTCGTGTATCAGACTTGCGAAAGTTTTGAGGGTTTCTCAAACAATCCTTAACTTCAAACTCCCATATCTCGCGAACGGATTGACGAACTAGAGAAATTCCAGTTGCATCTGAAAGCAGAAACTCGCCCGATTACAATGGTATGTGTACTTTTCCCCTAGGCCATTCCAGTTATTGGTTTCGAGTATCAGACCAGCGAAAATTTTGATGGTTTCTCAACCATTCCTTAACTTCAAAGTCCCATATCTCGCGAACGGATTGACGAACTCGAGAAACTCCTCCTGCATCTGAAAGTAGAAGCTCGCCCGATTCCAACGGTATGTGTATTTTTGCCCTAGGCAATAGTAGTTACTGGTTTCGAGTTTCAGACTTGCGAAAATTTTGGTGGTTTCTCAACCATTCCTTAACTTCAAACTCCCATATCTCGCGAACTGATTGACGAACTCGAGAAATACATGTTGCATCTGAAATCAGAAACTCGCCCGATTACATTGGTATGTGTATTTTTGCCCTAGGCCATAGTAGTTATTGGTTTCGAGTATCAGACTTACTAAAATTTTGATGGTTTCTCAACCATTCCTTTATTTCAAGCTCCCATATCTCGCGAACGGATTGACGAACTCGAGAAATTCCTGTTGCATCTGAAGGTAGAAGCTCGCCGGATTACAACGGTATATGTATTTTTGCCCTAGGCAATAGTAGTTACTGGTTTCGAGTATCAGACTTGCGAAAATTTTGGTGGTTTCTCAACCATTCCTTAACTTCAAACTCCCATATCTCGCGAACTGATTGACGACCTGGAGAAATACATGTTGCATCTGAAATCAGAAACTCGCCCGATTACATTGGTATGTGTATTTTTGCCCTAGGCCACAGTAGTTATTGGTTTCGAGTATCAGACTTGCGAAAATTTTGATGGCTTCTCAACCATTCCTTAACTTCAAACTCCCATATCTCGCGAACGGATTGACGAACTCGAGAAATTCCAGTTGCATCTGAAAGCAGAAACTCGCCCGATTACAATGGTATGTGTATTTTTGCCCTAGGCCACAGTAGTTATTGGTTTCGAGTATCAGACTTGCGAAAATTTTGATGGCTTCTCAACCATTCCTTAACTTCAAACTCCCATATCTCGCGAACGGATTGACGAACTCGAGAAATTCCTGTTGCATCTGAAAGCAAAAACTCGCCCGATTACAACGGTATGTGTATTTTTGCCCTAGGCAGTTGTAGTTATTGGTTTCGAGTATCAGACTTGCGAAAATTTTGAGGGATTCTCAACCATTCCTTAACTTCAAACTCCCATATCTCGCGAACGGATTGACGAACTAGAGAAATTCCAGTTGCATCTGAAAGCAGAAACTCGCCCGATTACAACGGTATGTGTATTTTTGCCTTAGGTAGTAGTACTTATTGGTTTCGAGTATCAGACTTGCGAAAATTTTGATGGTTTCTCAACCATTCCTTAACTTCAAACTCCCATATCTCCCGAACGGATTGACGAACAAGAGAAATTCCAGTTGCATCTGAAAGCAGAAACTCGCCCGATTACAATGGTATGTGTACTTTTCCCCTAGGCCAATCCAGTTATTGGTTTCGAGTATCAGACTAGCGAAAATTTTGGTGGTTTCTCAACCATTCCTTAGCTTCAAACTCCCATATCTCGCGAACGGATTGACGAACTCGAGAAATTCCTGTTGCATCTGAAAGCACAAACTCGCCCGATTACAACGGTATGTGTATTTTTGCCTTAGGCAATAGTACTTATTGGTTTCGAGTATCAGACTTGCGAAAATTTTGATGGTTTCTCAGCCATTCCTTAACTTCAAACTCCCATATCTCGCGAACGGATTGACGAATTCGAGAAATTCCTGATGCATCTGAAAGCAGCAGCTCGCCCGATTACAATGGCATGTGTATTTTTGCCGTAGGCCATAGTAGTTATTGGTTTCGAGCATTAGACTTGCGAAAATTTTGATGGTTTCTCAACCATTCCTTAACTTCAAACTCCCATATCTCGCGAACGGATTGACGAACTCGAGAAATTCCTGTTGCATCTGAAAGTAGAAACTCGGCCGATTACAATGGGGTGCGTACTTTTCCCCTAGGCTATTCCAGTTATTGGTTTCGAGTATCAGTCCAGCGAAAATTTTGATGGTTTCTCAACCATTCCTTAACATCAAACTCCCATATCTCGCGAACGGATTGACTAACTCGAGAAATTCCTGTTGCACCTGAAAATAGAAACTCCCCCGATTACAATGGCATGTGTATTTTTGCCGTAGGCCATAGTAGTTATTGGTTTCGAGCATTAGACTTGCGAAAATTTTGATGGTTTCTCAACCATTCCTTAAATTCAAACTCCCATATCTCGCGAACGGATTTACTAACTCGAGAAATTCCTGTTGCACCTGAAAGTAGAAACTCGCCCGATTACAACAGTATGTGTATTTTTGCCCTAGGCATTAGTAATTATTGGTTTCGAGTATCAGACTTACTAAATTTTTTGATAGTTTCTCAAGCATTCCTTAACTTCAAATTCACATATCTCGCGAACGGATTGACGAACTCGAGAAAATCCTGATGCATCTGAAAGTAGAAACACGCCCGATTACAACGGTATGTGTATTTTTGCCCTAGGCCATAGTAGTAATTTGTTTCGAGTATCAGACTTACTAAAATTTTGATAGTTTCTCAACCATTCCTTAACTTCAAACTCCCATATCTCGCGAACGGATTGACTAACTCGAGAAATTCCTGTTGCACCTGAAAATAGAAACTCGCCCGATTACAATGGCATGTGTATTTTTGCCGTAGGCCATAGCAGTTATTGGTTTCGAGTATCAGACTTGCGAAAATTTTGATGGTTTCTCAACCATTCCTTAACTTCAAACTCCCATATCTCGCGAAGGGATTGACGAACTCGAGAAATTCCTGTTGCATCTGAAGGTAGAAGCTCGCCGAATTACAACGGTATATGTATTTTTGCCCTAGCCAGTTTTAGTTATTGGTTTCGTGTATCAGACTTGCGAAAATTTTGAGGGTTTCTCAACCATTCCTTAACTTCAAACTCCCATATCTCGCGAACGGATTGACGAACTCGAGAAATTCCTGTTGCATCTGAAAGTAGAAACTCGGCCGATTACAATGGGGTGCGTACTTTTCCCCTAGGCTATTCCAGTTATTGGTTTCGAGTATCAGACCTGCGAAAATTTTGATAGCTTCTCAACCATTCCTTAACTTCAAACTCCCATATCTCGCGAACGGATTACCAACTCGAGAAATTCCAGTTACATCTGAAAGCATAATCTCGCCCGATTACAATGGTATGTGTATTTTTGCCCTAGGCCATAGCAGTTATTGGTTTCGAGTATCAGACTTGCGAAAATTTTGATGGTTTCTCAACCATTCCTTAACTTCAAACTCCCATATCTCGCGAAGGGATTGACGAACTCGAGAAATTCCTGTTGCATCTGAAGGTAGAAGCTCGCCGGATTACAACGGTATATGTATTTTTGCCCTAGGTAGTTGTAGTTATTGGTTTCGTGTATCAGACTTGCGAAAGTTTTGAGGGTTTCTCAAACAATCCTTAACTTCAAACTCCCATATCTCGCGAACGGATTGACGAACTAGAGAAATTCCAGTTGCATCTGAAAGCAGAAACTCGCCCGATTACAATGGTATGTGTACTTTTCCCCTAGGCCATTCCAGTTATTGGTTTCGAGTATCAGACCAGCGAAAATTTTGATGGCTTCTCAACCATTCCTTAACTTCAAACTCCCATATCTCGCGAACGGATGGACGAACTCGAGAAATTCCTGTTGCATCTGAAAGCAAAAACTCGCCCGATTACAACGGTATGTGTATTTTTGCCCTAGGCAGTTGTAGTTATTGGTTTCGAGTATCAGACTTGCGAAAATTTTGAGGGATTCTCAACCATTCCTTAACTTCAAACTCCCATATCTCGCGAACGGATTGACGAACTAGAGAAATTCCAGTTGCATCTGAAAGCAGAAACTCGCCCGATTACAACGGTATGTGTATTTTTGCCTTAGGTAGTAGTACTTATTGGTTTCGAGTATCAGACTTGCGAAAATTTTGATGGTTTCTCAACCATTCCTTAACTTCAAACTCCCATATCTCCCGAACGGATTGACGAACAAGAGAAATTCCAGTTGCATCTGAAAGCAGAAACTCGCCCGATTACAATGGTATGTGTACTTTTCCCCTAGGCCAATCCAGTTATTGGTTTCGAGTATCAGACTAGCGAAAATTTTGGTGGTTTCTCAACCATTCCTTAGCTTCAAACTCCCATATCTCGCGAACGGATTGACGAACTCTAGAAATTCCTGTTGCATCTGAAAGCACAAACTCGCCCGATTACAACGGTATGTGTATTTTTGCCTTAGGCAATAGTACTTATTGGTTTCGAGTATCAGACTTGCGAAAATTTTGATGGTTTCTCAGCCATTCCTTAACTTCATACTCCCATATCTCGCGAACGGATTGACTAACTCGAGAAATTCCTGTTGCACCTGAAAATAGAAACTCGCACGATTACAATGGCATGTGTATTTTTGCCGTAGGCCATAGTAGTTATTGGTTTCGAGCATTAGACTTGCGAAAATTTTGATGGTTTCTCAACCATTCCTTAACTTCAAACTCCCATATCTCGCGAACGGATTGACGAACTCGAGAAATTCCTGTTGCATCTGAAAGTAGAAACTCTGCCGATTACAATGGGGTGCGTACTTTTCCCCTAGGCTATTCCAGTTATTGGTTTCGAGTATCAGACCAGCGAAAACTTTGATGGTTTCTCAACCATTCCTTAACTTCAAACTCCCATATCTCGCGAACGGATTGACTAACTCGAGAAATTCCTGTTGCACCTGAAAGTAGAAACTCGCCCGATTACAACAGTATGTGTATTTTTGCCCTAGGCATTAGTAATTATTGGTTTCGAGTATCAGACTTACTAAATTTTTTGATAGTTTCTCAAGCATTCCTTAACTTCAAATTCACATATCTCGCGAACGGATTGACGAACTCGAGAAAATCCTGATGCTTCTGAAAGTAGAAACACGCCCGATTACAACGGTATGTGTATTTTTGCCCCAGGCCATAGTAGTAATTTGTTTCGAGTATCAGACTTACTAAAATTTTGATAGTTTCTCAACCATTCCTTAACTTCAAACTCCCATATCTCGCGAACGGATTACCAACTCGAGAAATTCCAGTTACATCTGAAAGCATAATCTCGCCCGATTACAATGGTATGTGTATTTTTGCCCTAGGCCATAGCAGTTATTGGTTTCGAGTATCAGACTTGCGAAAATTTTGATGGTTTCTCAACCATTCCTTAACTTCAAACTCCAATATCTCGCGAAGGGATTGACGAACTCGAGAAATTCCTGTTGCATCTGAAGGTAGAAGCTCGCCGGATTACAACGGTATATGTATTTTTGCCCTAGGCCACAGTAGTTATTGGTTTCGAGTATCAGACTGGCGAAAATTTTGATGGCTTCTCAACCATTCCTTAACTTCAAACTCCCATATCTCGCGAACGGATGGACGAACTCGAGAAATTCCTGTTGCATCTGAAAGCAAAAACTCGCCCGATTACAACGGTATGTGTATTTTTGCCCTAGGCAGTTGTAGTTATTGGTTTCGAGTATCAGACTTGCGAAAATTTTGAGGGATTCTCAACCATTCCTTAACTTCAAACTCCCATATCTCGCGAACGGATTGACGAACTAGAGAAATTCCAGTTGCATCTGAAAGCACAAACTCGCCCGATTACAACGGTATGTGTATTTTTGCCTTAGGCAATAGTACTTATTGGTTTCGAGTATCAGACTTGAGAAAATTTTGATGGTTTCTCAGCCATTCCTTAACTTCAAACTCCCATATCTCGCGAACGGATTGACTAACTCGAGAAATTCCTGTTGCACCTGAAAATAGAAACTCGCACGATTACAATGGCATGTGTATTTTTGCCGTAGGCCATAGTAGTTATTGGTTTCGAGCATTAGACTTGCGAAAATTTTGATGGTTTCTCAACCATTCCTTAACTTCAAACTCCCATATCTCGCGAACGGATTGACGAACTCGAGAAATTCCTGTTGCATCTGAAAGTAGAAACTCGGCCGATTACAATGGTATGTGTATTTTTGCCCTAGGCCATAGCAGTTATTGGTTTCGAGTATCAGACTTGCGAAAATTTTGATGGTTTCTCAACCATTCCTTAACTTCAAACTCCCATATCTCGCGAAGGGATTGACGAACTCGAGAAATTCCTGTTGCATCTGAAGGTAGAAGCTCGCCGGATTACAACGGTATATGTATTTTTGCCCTAGGCAGTTGTAGTTATTGGTTTCGTGTATCAGACTTGCGAAAATTTTGAGGGTTTCTCAAACAATCCTTAACTTCAAACTCCCATATCTCGCGAACGGATTGACGAACTAGAGAAATTCCAGTTGCATCTGAAAGCAGAAACTCGCCCGATTACAATGGTATGTGTACTTTTCCCCTAGGCCATTCCAGTTATTGGTTTCGAGTATCAGACCAGAGAAAATTTTGATGGTTTCTCAACCATTCCTTAACTTCAAAGTCCCATATCTCGCGAACGGATTGACGAACTCGAGAAACTCCTGCTGCATCCGAAAGTAGAAGCTCGCCCGATTCCAACGGTATGTGTATTTTTGCCCTAGGCAATAGTAGTTACTGGTTTCGAGTATCAGACTTGCGAAAATTTTGATGGTTTCTCAACCATTCCTTAACTTCAAACTCCCATATCTCCCGAACGGATTGACGAACAAGAGAAATTCCAGTTGCATCTGAAAGCAGAAACTCGCCCGATTACATTGGTATGTGTACTTTTCCCCTAGGCCATTCCAGTTATTGGTTTCGAGTATCAGACTAGCGAAAATTTTGGTGGTTTCTCAACCATTCCTTAGCTTCAAACTCCCATACCTCGCGAACGGATTGGCGAACTCGAGAAATTCCTGTTGCATCTGAAAGCACAAACTCGCCCGATTACAACGGTATGCGTATTTTTGCCTTAGGCAATAGTACTTATTGGTTTCGAGTATCAGACTTGCGAAAATTTTGATGGTTTCTCAGCCATTCCTTAACTTCAAACTCCCATATCTCGCGAACGGATTGACGAATTCGAGAAATTCCTGATGCATCTGAAAGCAGAAGCTCGCCCGATTACAATGGGGTGCGTACTTTTCCCCTAGGCTATTCCAGTTATTGGTTTCGAGTATCAGTCCAGCGAAAATTTTGATGGTTTCTCAACCATTCCTTAACTTCAAACTCCCATATCTCGCGAACGGATTGACTAACTCGAGAAATTCCTGTTGCACCTGAAAATAGAAACTCGCCCGATTACAATGGCATGTGTATTTTTGCCGTAGGCCATAGTACTTATTGGTTTCGAGTATCAGACTTGCGAAAATTTTGATGGTTTCTCAGCCATTCCTTAACTTCAAACTCCCATATCTCGCGAACGGATTGACTAACTCGAGAAATTCCTGTTGCACCTGAAAATAGAAACTCGCCCGATTACAATGGCATGTGTATTTTTGCCGTAGGCCATAGTAGTTATTGGTTTCGAGCATTAGACTTGCGAAAATTTTGATGGTTTCTCAACCATTCCTTAACTTCAAACTCCCATATCTCGCGAACGGATTGACAAACTCGAGAAATTCCTGTTGCATCTGAAAGTAGAAACTCGGCCGATTACAATGGGGTGCGTACTTTTCCCCTAGGCTATTCCAGTTATTGGTTTCGAGTATCAGACCAGCGAAAATTTTGATGGTTTCTCAACCATTCCTTAACTTCAAACTCCCATATCTCGCGAACGGATTGACTAACTCGAGAAATTCCTGTTGCACCTGAAAGTAGAAACTCGCCCGATTACAACAGTATGTGTATTTTTGCCCTAGGCATTAGTAATTATTGGTTTCGAGTATCAGACTTACTAAATTTTTTGATAGTTTCTCAAGCATTCCTTAACTTCAGATTCACATATCTCGCGAACGGATTGACGAACTCGAGAAAATCCTGATGCATCTGAAAGTAGAAACTCGCCCGATTACAATGGCATGTGTATTTTTGCCGTAGGCCATAGTAGTTATTGGTTTCGAGCATTAGACTTGCGAAAATTTTGATGGTTTCTCAACCATTCCTTAACTTCAAACTCCCATATCTCGCGAACGGATTGACAAACTCGAGAAATTCCTGTTGCATCTGAAAGTAGAAACTCGGCCGATTACAATGGGGTGCGTACTTTTCCCCTAGGCTATTCCAGTTATTGGTTTCGAGTATCAGACCAGCGAAAATTTTGATGGTTTCTCAACCATTCCTTAACTTCAAACTCCCATATCTCGCGAACGGATTGACTAACTCGAGAAATTCCTGTTGCACCTGAAAGTAGAAACTCGCCCGATTACAACAGTATGTGAATTTTTGCCCTAGGCATTAGTAGTTATTGGTTTCGAGTATCAGACTTACTAAATTTTTTGATAGTTTCTCAAGCATTTCTTAACTTCAAATGCACATATCTCGCGAACGGATTGACGAACTCGAGAAAATCCTGATGCATCTGAAAGTAGAAACACGCCCGATTACAACGGTATGTGTATTTTTGCCCTAGGCCATAGTAGTAATTTGTTTCGAGTATCAGACTTACTAAAATTTTGATAGTTTCCCAACCATTCCTTAACTTCAAACTCCCATATCTCGCGAACGGATTACCAACTCGAGAAATTCCAGTTACATCTGAAAGCATAATCTCGCCCGATTACAATGGTATGTGTATTTTTGCCCTAGGCCATAGCAGTTATTGGTTTCGAGTATCAGACTTGCGAAAATTTTGATGGTTTCTCAACCATTCCTTAACTTCAAACTCCCATATCTCGCGAAGGGATTGACGAACTCGAGAAATTCCTGTTGCATCTGAAGGTAGAAGCTCGCCGGATTACAACGGTATATGTATTTTTGCCCTAGGCAGTTGTAGTTATTGGTTTCGTGTATCAGACTTGCGAAAATTTTGAGGGTTTCTCAAACAATCCTTAACTTCAAACTCCCATATCTCGCGAACGGATTGACGAACTAGAGAAATTCCAGTTGCATCTGAAAGCAGAAACTCGCCCGATTACAATGGTATGTGTACTTTTCCCCTAGGCCATTCCAGTTATTGGTTTCGAGTATCAGACCAGAGAAAATTTTGATGGTTTCTCAACCATTCCTTAACTTCAAAGTCCCATATCTCGCGAACGGATTGACGAACTCGAGAAACTCCTGCTGCATCCGAAAGTAGAAGCTCGCCCGATTCCAACGGTATGTGTATTTTTGCCCTAGGCAATAGTAGTTACTGGTTTCGAGTATCAGACTTGCGAAAATTTTGATGGTTTCTCAACCATTCCTTAACTTCAAACTCCCATATCTCCCGAACGGATTGACGAACAAGAGAAATTCCAGTTGCATCTGAAAGCAGAAACTCGCCCGATTACATTGGTATGTGTACTTTTCCCCTAGGCCATTCCAGTTATTGGTTTCGAGTATCAGACTAGCGAAAATTTTGGTGGTTTCTCAACCATTCCTTAGCTTCAAACTCCCATACCTCGCGAACGGATTGGCGAACTCGAGAAATTCCTGTTGCATCTGAAAGCACAAACTCGCCCGATTACAACGGTATGCGTATTTTTGCCTTAGGCAATAGTACTTATTGGTTTCGAGTATCAGACTTGCGAAAATTTTGATGGTTTCTCAGCCATTCCTTAACTTCAAACTCCCATATCTCGCGAACGGATTGACGAATTCGAGAAATTCCTGATGCATCTGAAAGCAGAAGCTCGCCCGATTACAATGGGGTGCGTACTTTTCCCCTAGGCTATTCCAGTTATTGGTTTCGAGTATCAGTCCAGCGAAAATTTTGATGGTTTCTCAACCATTCCTTAACTTCAAACTCCCATATCTCGCGAACGGATTGACTAACTCGAGAAATTCCTGTTGCACCTGAAAATAGAAACTCGCCCGATTACAATGGCATGTGTATTTTTGCCGTAGGCCATAGTACTTATTGGTTTCGAGTATCAGACTTGCGAAAATTTTGATGGTTTCTCAGCCATTCCTTAACTTCAAACTCCCATATCTCGCGAACGGATTGACTAACTCGAGAAATTCCTGTTGCACCTGAAAATAGAAACTCGCCCGATTACAATGGCATGTGTATTTTTGCCGTAGGCCATAGTAGTTATTGGTTTCGAGCATTAGACTTGCGAAAATTTTGATGGTTTCTCAACCATTCCTTAACTTCAAACTCCCATATCTCGCGAACGGATTGACAAACTCGAGAAATTCCTGTTGCATCTGAAAGTAGAAACTCGGCCGATTACAATGGGGTGCGTACTTTTCCCCTAGGCTATTCCAGTTATTGGTTTCGAGTATCAGACCAGCGAAAATTTTGATGGTTTCTCAACCATTCCTTAACTTCAAACTCCCATATCTCGCGAACGGATTGACTAACTCGAGAAATTCCTGTTGCACCTGAAAGTAGAAACTCGCCCGATTACAACAGTATGTGTATTTTTGCCCTAGGCATTAGTAATTATTGGTTTCGAGTATCAGACTTACTAAATTTTTTGATAGTTTCTCAAGCATTCCTTAACTTCAGATTCACATATCTCGCGAACGGATTGACGAACTCGAGAAAATCCTGATGCATCTGAAAGTAGAAACTCGCCCGATTACAACGGTATGTGTATTTTTGCCGTAGGCCATAGTAGTTATTGGTTTCGAGCATTAGACTTGGGAAAATTTTGATGGTTTCTCCACCATTCCTTAACTTCAAACTCCCATATCTCGCGAACGGATTGACGAACTCGAGAAATTCCTGTTGCGTCTGAAAGTAGAAACTCGGCCGATTACAATGGGGTGCGTACTTTTCCCCTAGGCTATTCCAGTTATTGGTTTCGAGTATCAGTCCAGCGAAAATTTTGATGGTTTCTCAACCATTCCTTAACTTCAAACTCCTATATCTCGCGAACGGATTGACTAACTCGAGAAATTCCTGTTGCACCTGAAAATAGAAACTCGCCCGATTACAATGGCATGTGTATTTTTGCCGTAGGCCATAGTAGTTATTGGTTTCGAGCATTAGACTTGCGAACATTTTGATGGTTTCTCAACCATTCCTTAACTTCAAACTCCCATATCTCGCGAACGGATTGACGAACTCGAGAAATTCCTGTTGCATCTGAAAGTAGAAACTCGGCCGATTACAATGGGTTGCGTACTTTTCCCCTAGGCTATTCCAGTTATTGGTTTCGAGTATCAGACCAGCGAAAATTTTGATGGTTTCTCAACCATTCCTTAACTTCAAACTCCCATATCTCGCGAACGGATTGACTAACTCGAGAAATTCCTGTTGCACCTGAAAGTAGAAACTCGCCCGATTACAACAGTATGTGAATTTTTGCCCTAGGCATTAGTAGTTATTGGTTTCGAGTATCAGACTTACTAAATTTTTTGATAGTTTCTCAAGCATTTCTTAACTTCAAATGCACATATCTCGCGAACGGATTGACGAACTCGAGAAAATCCTGATGCATCTGAAAGTAGAAACACGCCCGATTACAACGGTATGTGTATTTTTGCCCTAGGCCATAGTAGTAATTTGTTTCGAGTATCAGACTTACTAAAATTTTGATAGTTTCCCAACCATTCCTTAACTTCAAACTCCCATATCTCGCGAACGGATTACCAACTCGAGAAATTCCAGTTACATCTGAAAGCATAATCTCGCCCGATTACAATGGTATGTGTATTTTTGCCCTAGGCCATAGCAGTTATTGGTTTCGAGTATCAGACTTGCGAAAATTTTGATGGTTTCTCAACCATTCCTTAACTTCAAACTCCCATATCTCGCGAAGGGATTGACGAACTCGAGAAATTCCTGTTGCATCTGAAGGTAGAAGCTCGCCGGATTACAACGGTATATGTATTTTTGCCCTAGGCAGTTGTAGTTATTGGTTTCGTGTATCAGACTTGCGAAAATTTTGAGGGTTTCTCAAACAATCCTTAACTTCAAACTCCCATATCTCGCGAACGGATTGACGAACTAGAGAAATTCCAGTTGCATCTGAAAGCAGAAACTCGCCCGATTGCAATGGTATGTGTACTTTTCCCCTAGGCCATTCCAGTTATTGGTTTCGAGTATCAGACCAGCGAAAATTTTGATGGTTTCTCAACCATTCCTTAACTTCAAAGTCCCATATCTCGCGAACGGATTGACGAACTCGAGAAACTCCTGCTGCATCTGAAAGTAGAAGCTCGCCCGATTCCAACGGTATGTGTATTTTTGCCCTAGGCAATTGTAGTTACTGGTTTCGAGTATCAGACTTACTAAATTTTTTGATAGTTTCTCAAGAATTTCTTAACTTCAAATTCACATATCTCGCGAACGAATTGACGAACTCGAGAAAATCCTGATGCATCTGAAAGTAGAAACACGCCCGATTACAACGGTATGTGTATTTTTGCCCTAGGCCATAGTAGTAATTTGTTTCGAGTATCAGACTTACTAAAATTTTGATAGTTTCTCAACCATTCCTTAACTTCAAACTCCCATATCTCGCGAACGGATTACCAACTCGAGAAATTCCAGTTGCATCTGAAAGTATAATCTCGCCCGATTACAATGGTATGTGTATTTTTGCCCTAGGCCATAGCAGTTATTGGTTTCGAGTATCAGACTTGCGAAAATTTTGATGGTTTCTCAACCATTCCTTAACTTCAAACTCCCATATCTCGCGAAGGGATTGACGAACTCGAGAAATTCCTGTTGCATCTGAAGGTAGAAGCTCGCCGGATTACAATGGCATGTGTATTTTTGCCGTAGGCCATAGTAGTTATTGGTTTCGAGCATTAGACTTGCGAACATTTTGATGGTTTCTCAACCATTCCTTAACTTCAAACTCCCATATCTCGCGAACGGATTGACGAACTCGAGAAATTCCTGTTGCATCTGAAAGTAGAAACTCGGCCGATTACAATGGGTTGCGTACTTTTCCCCTAGGCTATTCCAGTTATTGGTTTCGAGTATCAGACCAGCGAAAATTTTGATGGTTTCTCAACCATTCCTTAACTTCAAACTCCCATATCTCGCGAACGGATTGACTAACTCGAGAAATTCCTGTTGCACCTGAAAGTAGAAACTCGCCCGATTACAACAGTATGTGAATTTTTGCCCTAGGCATTAGTAGTTATTGGTTTCGAGTATCAGACTTACTAAATTTTTTGATAGTTTCTCAAGCATTTCTTAACTTCAAATGCACATATCTCGCGAACGGATTGACGAACTCGAGAAAATCCTGATGCATCTGAAAGTAGAAACACGCCCGATTACAACGGTATGTGTATTTTTGCCCTAGGCCATAGTAGTAATTTGTTTCGAGTATCAGACTTACTAAAATTTTGATAGTTTCCCAACCATTCCTTAACTTCAAACTCCCATATCTCGCGAACGGATTACCAACTCGAGAAATTCCAGTTACATCTGAAAGCATAATCTCGCCCGATTACAATGGTATGTGTATTTTTGCCCTAGGCCATAGCAGTTATTGGTTTCGAGTATCAGACTTGCGAAAATTTTGATGGTTTCTCAACCATTCCTTAACTTCAAACTCCCATATCTCGCGAAGGGATTGACGAACTCGAGAAATTCCTGTTGCATCTGAAGGTAGAAGCTCGCCGGATTACAACGGTATATGTATTTTTGCCCTAGGCAGTTGTAGTTATTGGTTTCGTGTATCAGACTTGCGAAAATTTTGAGGGTTTCTCAAACAATCCTTAACTTCAAACTCCCATATCTCGCGAACGGATTGACGAACTAGAGAAATTCCAGTTGCATCTGAAAGCAGAAACTCGCCCGATTGCAATGGTATGTGTACTTTTCCCCTAGGCCATTCCAGTTATTGGTTTCGAGTATCAGACCAGCGAAAATTTTGATGGTTTCTCAACCATTCCTTAACTTCAAAGTCCCATATCTCGCGAACGGATTGACGAACTCGAGAAACTCCTGCTGCATCTGAAAGTAGAAGCTCGCCCGATTCCAACGGTATGTGTATTTTTGCCCTAGGCAATTGTAGTTACTGGTTTCGAGTATCAGACTTACTAAATTTTTTGATAGTTTCTCAAGAATTTCTTAACTTCAAATTCACATATCTCGCGAACGAATTGACGAACTCGAGAAAATCCTGATGCATCTGAAAGTAGAAACACGCCCGATTACAACGGTATGTGTATTTTTGCCCTAGGCCATAGTAGTAATTTGTTTCGAGTATCAGACTTACTAAAATTTTGATAGTTTCTCAACCATTCCTTAACTTCAAACTCCCATATCTCGCGAACGGATTACCAACTCGAGAAATTCCAGTTGCATCTGAAAGTATAATCTCGCCCGATTACAATGGTATGTGTATTTTTGCCCTTGGCCATAGCAGTTATTGGTTTCGAGTATCAGACTTGCGAAAATTTTGATGGTTTCTCAACCATTCCTTAACTTCAAATTCCCATATCTCGCGAAGGGATTGACGAACTCGAGAAATTCCTGTTGCATCTGAAGGTAGAAGCTCGCCGGATTACAACGGTATATGTATTTTTGCCCTAGGCAATAGTAGTTACTGGTTTCGACTATCAGACTTGCGAAAATTTTGGTGGTTTCTCAACCATTCCTTAACTTCAAACTCCCATATCTCGCGAACTGATTGACGAACTCGAGAAATACATGTTGCATCTGAAATCAGAAACTCGCCCGATTACATTGGTATGTGTATTTTTGCCCTAGGCCATAGTAGTTATTGGTTTCGAGTATCAGACTTACTAAAATTTTGATGGTTTCTCAACCATTCCTTTATTTCAAGCTCCCATATTTCGCGAACGGATTGACGAACTAGAGAAATTCCTGTTGCATCTGAAAGCAGAAACTCGCCCGATTACAACGGTATGTGTATTTTTGCCTTAGGTAGTAGTACTTATTGGTTTCGAGTATCAGACTTGCGAAAATTTTGATGGTTTCTCAACCATTCCTTAACTTCAAACTCCCATATCTCCCGAACGGATTGACGAACAAGAGAATTTCCAGTTGCATCTGAAAGCAGAAACTCGCCCGATTACAATGGTATGTGTACTTTTCCCCTAGGCCAATCCAGTTATTGGTTTCGAGTATCAGACTAGCGAAAATTTTGGTGGTTTCTCAACCATTCCTTAGCTTCAAACTCCCATATCTCGCGAACGGATTGACGAACTCGAGAAATTCCTGTTGTTTCTGAAAACACAAACTCGCCCGATTACAACGGTATGTGTATTTTTGCCTTAGGCAATAGTACTTATTGGTTTCGAGTATCAGACTTGCTAAAATTTTGATGGTTTCTCAGCCATTCCTTAACTTCAAACTCCCATATCTCGCGAACGGATTGACGAATTCGAGAAATTCCCGATGCATCTGAAAGCAGAAGCTCGCCCGATTACAATGGCATGTGTATTTTTGCCGTAGGCCATAGTAGTTATTGGTTTCGAGCATTAGACTTGCGAAAATTTTGATGGTTTCTCAACCATTCCTTAACTTCAAACTCCCATATCTCGCGAACGGATTGACGAACTCGAGAAATTCCTGTTGCATCTGAAAGCAGAAACTCGCCCGATCACAACGGTGTGTGTATTTTTCCCCTAGGACATAGTAGTTATTGGGTTCGGGTATCAGACTAGCGAAAATTTTGGTGGTTTCTCAACCATTCCTTAGCTTCAAACTCCCATATCTCGCGAACGGATTGACGAACTCGAGAAATTCCTGTTGCATCTGAAAGCACAAACTCGCCCGATTACAACGGTATGTGTATTTTTGCCTTAGGTAGTAGTACTTATTGGTTTCGAGTATCAGACTTGCGAAAATTTTGATGGTTTCTCAACCATTCCTTAACTTCAAACTCCCATATCTCCCGAACGGATTGACGAACAAGAGAAATTCCAGTTGCATCTGAAAGCAGAAACTCGCCCGATTACAATGGTATGTGTACTTTTCCCCTATGCCAATCCAGTTATTGGTTTCGAGTATCAGACTAGCGAAAATTTTGGTGGTTTCTCAACCATTCCTTAGCTTCAAACTCCCATATCTCGCGAACGGATTGACGAACTCGAGAAATTCCTGTTGCATCTGAAAACACAAACTCGCCCGATTACAACGGCATGTGTATTTTTGCCTTAGGCAATAGTACTTATTGGTTTCGAGTACCAGACTTGCGAAAATTTTGATGGTTTCTCAGCCATTCCTTAACTTCAAACTCCCATATCTCGCGAACGGATTGACGAACTCGAGAAATTCCTGTTGCATCTGAAGGTAGAAGCTCGCCGGATTACAACGGTATATGTATTTTTGCCCTAGGCAGTTGTAGTTATTGGTTTCGAGTATCAGACTTGCGAAAATTTTGAGGGTTTCTCAAACATTCCTTAACTTCAAACTCCCATATCTCGCGAACGGATTGACGAACTAGAGAAATTCCAGTTGCATCTGAAAGCAGAAACTCGCCCGATTACAATGGTATGTGTACTTTTCCCTAGGCCATTCCAGTTATTGGTTTCGAGTATCAGACCATCGAAAATTTTGATGGTTTTTCAACCATTCCTTAACTTCAAACTCCCATATCTCGCGAACGGATTGACGAACGTGAGAAATTCCTGATGCATCTGAAAGCAGAAACTCGCCCGATTACAATGGTGTGTGTATTTTTGCCCTAGGCAATAGTGGTTATTGGTTTCGAGTATCAGACTTGCGAAAATTTTGATGATTTCTCAATCATTCCTAAAATTCAAACTCCCATATCTCGCGAACGGATTGACGAACTCGAGAAATTCCTGATGCATCTGAAAGCAGAAACTCACCCGATTACAGTGGTATGTGTACTTTTCCCCTAGGCCATTCCAGTTATTGGTTTCGAGTACCAGACCAGCGAAAATTTTGATGGCTTCTCAACCATTCCTTAACTTCAAAGTCCCATATCTCGCGAACGGATTGACGAACTCGAGAAATTCCTGTTGCATCTGAAAGTAGAAACTCGCCCGATTACAATGGGGTGTGTACTTTTCCCATAAGCCATTCCAGTTATTGGTTTCGAGTATCAGACCAGCGAAAATTTTGATGATTTCTCAACCATTCCTTAAATTCAAACTTCCATATCTCGCGAACGGATTGACGAACTCGAGAAATTCCTGATGCATCTGAAAGCAGAAACTCGCCCGATTACAGTGGTATGTGTACTTTTCCCCTAGGCCATTCCAGTTATTGGTTTCGAGTACCAGACCAGCGAAAATTTTGATGACTTCTCAACCATTCCTTAACTTCAAACTCCCATATCTCGCGAACGGATTGACGAACTCGAGAAATTCCTGTTGCATCTGAAAGTAGAAACTCGCCCGATTACAATGGGGTGTGTACTTTTCCCATAAGCCATTCCAGTTATTGGTTTCGAGTATCAGACCAGCGAAAATTTTGATGATTTCTCAACCATTCCTTAAATTCAAACTCTCATATCTCGCGAACGGATTGACTAACTCGAGAAATTCCTGTTGCACCTGAAAGTAGAAACTCGACCGATTACAATGGGGTATGTACTTTTCCCCTAGGCCATTCCAGTTATTGGTTTCGAGTATCAGACCAGCGAAAATTTTGATGGTTTCTCAACCATTCCTTAACTTCAAGCTCCCATATCTCGCGAACGGATTGACGACCTCGAGAAATTCCAGTTGCATCTGAATGCAAAAACTCGCCCGATTACAATGGTATGTCTTCTTTTCCCCTAGGCCATTGCAGTTATTGGTTTCGAGTATCAGACCAGCGAAAATTTTGATGGTTTCTCAACCATTCCTTAACTTCAAACTCCCATATTTCGCGAAGGGATTGACGAACTCGAGAAATTCCTGTTGCATCTGAAGGTAGAAGCTCGCCGGATTACAACGGTATATGTATTTTTGCCCTAGGCAGTTGTAGTTATTGGTTTCGGGTATCAGACTTGCGAAAATTTTGAGGGTTTCTCAACCATTCCTTAACTTCAAACTCCCATATCTCGCGAACGGATTGACGAACGTGAGAAATTCCTGATGCATCTGAAAGCAGAAACTCGCCCGATTACAATGGTGTGAGTATTTTTGCCCTAGGCAATAGTGGTTATTGGTTTCGAGTATCAGACTTGCGAAAATTTTGATGATTTCTCAACCATTCCTTAAATTCAAACTCCCATATCTCGCGAACGGATTGACGAACTCGAGAAATTCCTGATGCATCTGAAAGCAGAAACTCGACCGATTACAATGGGGTATGTACTTTTCCCCTAGGCCATTCCAGTTATTGGTTTCGAGTATCAGACCAGCGAAAATTTTGATGGTTTCTCAACCATTCCTTAACTTCAAGCTCCCATATCTCGCGAACGGATTGACGACCTCGAGAAATTCCAGTTGCATCTGAATGCAAAAACTCGCCCGATTACAATGGTATGTCTTCTTTTCCCCTAGGCCATTGCAGTTATTGGTTTCGAGTATCAGACCAGCGAAAATTTTGATGGTTTCTCAACCATTCCTTAACTTCAAGCTCCCATATCTCGCGAACGGATTGACGACCTCGAGAAATTCCAGTTGCATCTGAAAGCAGAAACTCGCCCGATTACAATGGTATGTGCATTTTTGTCCTAGACCATAGTAGTTATTGGTTTCGAGTATCAGACTTGCGAAAATTTTTATGGCTTCTCAACCATTCCTTAACTTCAAACTCCCATATCTCGCGAACGGATTGACGAACTCCAGAAATTCCTGTTGCATCTGAAAGCCGAAACTCGCCCGATTATAATGGTGTGTGTATTTTTGCCCTAGGCAATTGTAGTTATTGGTTTCGAGTATCAGACTTGCGAAAATTTTGATGGTTTCTCAACCATTCCTTAACTTCAAACTCCCATATCTCGCGAACGGATTACCAACTCGAGAAATTCCAGTTGCATCTGAAAGTAGAAACTCGCCCGATTACAATGGTGTGCGTATTTTTGCCCTAGGCAATTGTAGTTATTGGTTTCGGGTATCAGAATTGCCAAAATTTTGATGGTTTCTCAACCATTCCTTAACTTCAACCTCCCACATCTCGCGAACGAATTAACGACCTCGAGAAATTCCTGATGCATCTGAAAGCAGAAACTCGCCCGATTACAATGGGATATGTACTTTTCCCCTAGGCCATTCCAGTTATTGGTTTCGAGTATCAGACCAGCGAAAATTTTGATGGTTTCTCAACCATTCCTTAACTTCAAGCTCCCATATCTCGCGAACGGATTGACGACCTCGAGAAATTCCTGTTGCATCTGAAAGTAGAAACTCGACCGATTACAATGGGGTATGTACTTTTCCCCTAGGCCATTCCAGTTATTGGTTTCGAGTATCAGACCAGCGAAAATTTTGATGGTTTCTCAACCATTCCTTAACTTCAAGCTCCCATATCTCGCGAACGGATTGACGACCTCGAGAAATTCCAGTTGCATCTGAATGCAAAAACTCGCCCGATTACAATGGTATGTCTTCTTTTCCCCTAGGCCATTGCAGTTATTGGTTTCGAGTATCAGACCAGCGAAAATTTTGATGGTTTCTCAACCATTCCTTAACTTCAAGCTCCCATATCTCGCGAACGGATTGACGACCTCGAGAAATTCCAGTTGCATCTGAAAGCAGAAACTCGCCCGATTACAATGGTATGTGCATTTTTGTCCTAGACCATAGTAGTTATTGGTTTCGAGTATCAGACTTGCGAAAATTTTTATGGCTTCTCAACCATTCCTTAACTTCAAACTCCCATATCTCGCGAACGGATTGACGAACTCCAGAAATTCCTGTTGCATCTGAAAGCCGAAACTCGCCCGATTATAATGGTGTGTGTATTTTTGCCCTAGGCAATTGTAGTTATTGGTTTCGAGTATCAGACTTGCGAAAATTTTGATGGTTTCTCAACCATTCCTTAACTTCAAACTCCCATATCTCGCGAACGGATTACCAACTCGAGAAATTCCAGTTGCATCTGAAAGTAGAAACTCGCCCGATTACAATGGTGTGCGTATTTTTGCCCTAGGCAATTGTAGTTATTGGTTTCGGGTATCAGAATTGCCAAAATTTTGATGGTTTCTCAACCATTCCTTAACTTCAACCTCCCACATCTCGCGAACGAATTAACGAACTCGAGAAATTCCTGTTGCACCTGAAAGCAGAAACTCGCTCGATTACAATGGTGTGTGTACTTTTCCCATAGGCCATTCCAGTTATTGGTTTCGAGTATCAGATCAGCGAAAATTTTAATGTTTCTCAACCATTCCTTAACTTCAAACTCCCATATCTAGCGAACGGATTGACGAACTCGAGAAATGCCTGTTGCATCTGAAAGCAGAAACTCGCCCGGTTACAACGGTATGTGTATTTTTGCCTTAGGCAGTAGTACTTATTCGTTTCGAGTATCAGACTTGCGAAAATTTTGATGGTTTCTCAACCATTCCTTAATTTCAAACTCCCATATCTCCCGAACGGATTGACGAACTAGAGAAATTCCAGTTGCATCTGAAACAGAAACTCGCCCGATTACAATGGTATGTGTACTTTTCCCCTAGGCCATTCCAGTTATTGGTTTCGAGTATCAGACCAGCGAAAATTTTGATGGTTTATGAACCATTCCTTAGCTTCAAACTCCCATATCTCGCGAACGGATTGACGAACTTGAGAAACTCCTACTGCATCTGAAAGTAGAAGCTCGCCCGATTCCAACGGTATGTGTGTTTTTGCCCTAGGCAATAGTAGTTACTGGTTTCGAGTATCAGACTTGCGAAAATTTTGGTGGTTTCTCAACCATTCCTTAACTTCAAACTCCCATATCTCGCGAACTGATTGACGAACTCGAGAAATACCTGTTGCATCTGAAAGCAGAAACTCGCCCGATTACAATGGTGTGTGTACTTTTCCCCTAGGCCATTCCAGTTATTGGTTTCGAGTATCAGACCAGCGAAAATTTTGATGGTTTCTCAACCATTCCTTAACTTCAAGCTCCCATATCTCGCGAACGGATTGACGACCTCGAGAAATGCCAGTTGCATCTGAAAGCAGAAACTCGCCCGGTTACAACGGTATGTGTATTTTTGCCTTAGGCAGTAGTACTTATTGGTTTCGAGTATCAGACTTGCGAAAATTTTGATGGTTTCTCAACCATTCCTTAACTTCAAACTCCCATATCTCCCGAACGGAATGACGAACTAGAGAAATTCCAGTTGCATCTGAAAGCAGAAACTCGCCCGATTACAATGGTATGTGTACTTTTCCCCTAGGCCATTCCAGTTATTGGTTTCGAGTATCAGACCAGCGAAAATTTTGATGGTTTATGAACCATTCCTTAGCTTCAAACTCCCATATCTCGCGAACGGATTGACGAACTTGAGAAACTCCTGCTGCATCTGAAAGTAGAAGCTCGCCCGATTCCAACGGTATGTGTATTTTTGCCCTAGGCAATAATAGTTACTGGTTTCGAGTATCAGACTTGCGAAAATTTTGGTGGTTTCTCAACCATTCCTTAACTTCAAACTCCCATATCTCGCGAACTGATTGACGAACTCGAGAAATAGCTGTTGCATCTGAAAGCAGAAACTCGCCCGATTACAATGGTGTGTGTACTTTTCCCCTAGGCCATTCCAGTTATTGGTTTCGAGTATCAGACCAGCGAAAATTTTGATGGTTTCTCAACCATTCCTTAACTTCAAAGTCCCATATCTCGCGAACGGATTGACGAACTCGAGAAACTCCTGCTGCATCTGAAAGTAGAAGCTCGCCCGATTGCAACGGTATGTGTATTTTTGCCCTAGGCAATAGTAGTTAATGGTTTCGAGTAACAGACTTGCGAAAATTTTGAAGATTTCTCAGGCATTCCTTAACTTCAAACTCCCATATCTAGCGAAAGGATTGACGAACTCGAGAAATTCCTGTTGCATCTGAAAGCAGAAACTCGCCCGATTACAATGGTGTGTGTACTTTTCCCCTAGGCCATTCCAGTTATTGGTTTCGAGTATCAGACCAGCGAAAATTTTGATGGTTTCTCAACCATTCCTTAACTTCAAGCTCCCATATCTCGCGAACGGATTGACGACCTCGAGAAATGCCAGTTGCATCTGAAAGCAGAAACTCGCCCGGTTACAACGGTATGTGTATTTTTGCCTTAGGCAGTAGTACTTATTGGTTTCGAGTATCAGACTTGCGAAAATTTTGATGGTTTCTCAACCATTCCTTAACTTCAAACTCCCATATCTCGCGAACTGATTGACGAACTCGAGAAATACCTGTTGCATCTGAAAGCAGAAACTCGCCCGATTACAATGGTGTGTGTACTTTTCCCCTAGGCCATTCCAGTTATTGGTTTCGAGTATCAGACCAGCGAAAATTTTGATGGTTTCTCAACCATTCCTTAACTTCAAGCTCCCATATCTCGCGAACGGATTGACGACCTCGAGAAATGCCAGTTGCATCTGAAAGCAGAAACTCGCCCGGTTACAACGGTATGTGTATTTTTGCCTTAGGCAGTAGTACTTATTGGTTTCGAGTATCAGACTTGCGAAAATTTTGATGGTTTCTCAACCATTCCTTAACTTCAAACTCCCATATCTCCCGAACGGAATGACGAACTAGAGAAATTCCAGTTGCATCTGAAAGCAGAAACTCGCCCGATTACAATGGTATGTGTACTTTTCCCCTAGGCCATTCCAGTTATTGGTTTCGAGTATCAGACCAGCGAAAATTTTGATGGTTTATGAACCATTCCTTAGCTTCAAACTCCCATATCTCGCGAACGGATTGACGAACTTGAGAAACTCCTGCTGCATCTGAAAGTAGAAGCTCGCCCGATTCCAACGGTATGTGTATTTTTGCCCTAGGCAATAATAGTTACTGGTTTCGAGTATCAGACTTGCGAAAATTTTGGTGGTTTCTCAACCATTCCTTAACTTCAAACTCCCATATCTCGCGAACTGATTGACGAACTCGAGAAATAGCTGTTGCATCTGAAAGCAGAAACTCGCCCGATTACAATGGTGTGTGTACTTTTCCCCTAGGCCATTCCAGTTATTGGTTTCGAGTATCAGACCAGCGAAAATTTTGATGGTTTCTCAACCATTCCTTAACTTCAAAGTCCCATATCTCGCGAACGGATTGACGAACTCGAGAAACTCCTGCTGCATCTGAAAGTAGAAGCTCGCCCGATTGCAACGGTATGTGTATTTTTGCCCTAGGCAATAGTAGTTAATGGTTTCGAGTAACAGACTTGCGAAAATTTTGAAGATTTCTCAGGCATTCCTTAACTTCAAACTCCCATATCTAGCGAAAGGATTGACGAACTCGAGAAATTCCTGTTGCATCTGAAAGCAGAAACTCGCCCGATTACAATGGTGTGTGTACTTTTCCCCTAGGCCATTCCAGTTATTGGTTTCGAGTATCAGACCAGCGAAAATTTTGATGGTTTCTCAACCATTCCTTAACTTCAAAGTCCCATATCTCGCGAACGGATTGACGAACTCGAGAAACTCCTGCTGCATCTGAAAGTAGAAGCTCGCCCGATTCCAACGGTATGTGTATTTTTGCCCTAGGCAATAGTAGTTACTGGTTTCGAGTATCAGACTTGCGAAAATTTTGGTGGTTTCTCAACCATTCCTTAACTTCAAACTCCCATATCTCGCGAACTGATTGACGAACTCGAGAAATACCTGTTGCATCTGAAATCAGAAACTCGCCGGATTACAGTGGTATGTATATTTTTGCCCTAGGCAATAGTAGTTACAGGTTTCGAGTAACAGACTTGCGAAAATTTTGAAGATTTCTCAGGCATTCCTTAACTTCAAACTCCCATATCTAGCGAAAGGATTGACGAACTCGAGAAATTCCTGTTGCATCTGAAAGCAGAAACTCGCCCGATTACAATGGTGTGTGTACTTTTCCCCTAGGCCATTCCAGTTATTGGTTTCGAGTATCAGACCAGCGAAAATTTTGATGGTTTCTCAACCATTCCTTAACTTCAAACTCGCATATCTCGCGAACCGATTGAGGAAATCGAGAAATTCCTGTTGCATCTGAAAGTAGAAACTCGCCCGATTACAACGGTATGTGCATATTTCCCCTTGGTCATTGTAATTATTGGTTTCGAGTATCAGACTTGCGAAAATTTTAATGGTTTCTCAACCATTCCTTAACTTCAAACTCCCATATCTAGCGAACGGATTACCAACTCGAGAAATTCCAGTTGCATCTAAAAGTAGAAACTCGCCCGATAACAATGGTGTGTGTATTTTTGCCCTAGGCAATAGTGGTTATTGGTTTCGAGTATCAGACTTGCGAAAATTTTAATGATTTCTCAACCGTTCCTTAAATTCAAACTCCCATATCTCGCGAACGGATTGACGAACTCGAGAAATTCCTGATGCGTCTGAAAGCAGAAACTCGCCCGATTACAGTGGTATGTGTACTTTTCCCCTAGGCCATTCCAGTTATTGGTTTCGAGTATCAGACCAGCGAAAATTTTGATGGTTTCTCAACCATTCCTTAACTTCAAACTCCCATATCTCGCGAACGGATTGACGAACTCGAGAAATTCCTGTTGCATCTGAAAGTAGAAACTCGCCCGATTACAATGGGGTGTGTACTTTTCCCATAGGCCATTCCAGTTATTGGATTCGAGTATCAGACCAGCGAAAATTTTGATGGTTTCTCAACCATTCCTTAACTTCAAGCTCCCATATCTCGCGAACGGATTGACGACCTCGAGAAATGCCAGTTGCATCTGAAAGCAGAAACTCGCCCGGTTACAACGGTATGTGTATTTTTGCCTTAGGCAGTAGTACTTATTGGTTTCGAGTATCAGACTTGCGAAAATTTTGATGGTTTCTCAACCATTCCTTAACTTCAAACTCCCATGTCTCCCGAACGGATTGACGAACTAGAGAAATTCCAGTTGCATCTGAAAGCAGAAACTCGCCCGATTACAATGGTATGTGTACTTTTCCCCTAGGCCATTCCAGTTATTGGTTTCGAGTATCAGACCAGCGAAAATTTTGATGGTTTATGAACCATTCCTTAGCTTCAAACTCCCATATCTCGCGAACGGATTGACGAACTTGAGAAACTCCTGCTGCATCTGAAAGTAGAAGCTCGCCCGATTCCAACGGTATGTGTATTTTTGCCCTAGGCAATAGTAGTTACTGGTTTCGAGTATCAGACTTGCGAAAATTTTGGTGGTTTCTCAACCATTCCTTAACTTCAAACTCCCATATCTCGCGAACTGATTGACGAACTCGAGAAATACCTGTTGCATCTGAAAGCAGAAACTCGCCCGATTACAATGGCGTGTGTACTTTTCCCCTAGGCCATTCCAGTTATTGGTTTCGAGTATTAGACCAGCGAAAATTTTAATGGTTTCTCAACCATTCCTTAACTTCAAACTCCCATATTTCGCGAACGGATTGACGAACTCGAGAAATTCCTGTTGCATCTGAAAGCAGAAACTCGCCCGATTACAACGGTATGTGTATTTTTGCCTTAGGTAGTAGTACTTATTGGTTTCGAGTATCAGACTTGCGAAAATTTTGATGGCTTCTCAACCATTCCTTAACTTCAAACTCCCATATCTCCCGAACGGATTGACGAACTAGAGAAATTCCAGTTGCATCTGAAAGCAGAAACTCGCCCGATTACAATGGTATGTGTACTTTTCCCCTAGGCCAATCCAGTTATTGGTTTCGAGTATCAGACTAGCGAAAATTTTGGAGGTTTCTCAACCATTCCTTAGCTTCAAACTCCCATATCTCGCGAACGGATTGACGAACTCGAGAAATTCCTGTTGCCTCTGAAAGCAGAAACTCGCCCGGTTACAACGGTATGTGTATTTTTGCCTTAGGCAGTAGTACTTAATGGTTTCGAGTATCAGACTTGCGAAAATTTTGATGGTTTCTCAACCATTCCTTAACTCCAAACTCCCATATCTCCCGAACGGATTGACGAACTAGAGAAATTCCAGTTGCATCTGAAAGCAGAAACTCGCCCGATTACAATGGTATGTGTACTTTTCCCCTAGGCCATTCCAGTTATTGGTTTCGAGTATCAGACCAGCGAAAATTTTGATGGTTTCTCAACCATTCCTTAACTTCAAAGTCCCATATCTCGCGAACGGATTGACGAACTCGAGAAACTCCTGCTGCATCTGAAAGTAGAAGCTCGCCCGATTCCAACGGTATGTGTATTTTTGCCCTAGGCAATAGTAGTTACTGGTTTCGAGTATCAGACTTGCGAAAATTTTGGTGGTTTCTCAACCATTCCTTAACTTCAAACTCCCATATCTCGCGAACTGATTGACGAACTCGAGAAATACCTGTTGCATCTGAAATCAGAAACTCGCCCGATTACAGTGGTATGTGTATTTTTGCCCTAGGCCACAGCAGTTACTGGTTTCGAGTATCCGACTTGCGAAAATTTTGATGGCTTCTCAACCATTCCTTAACTTCAAACTCCCATATCTCGCGAACGGATTGACGAACTCGAGAAATTCCTGTTGCATCTGAAAGCAAAAACTCGCCCGATTACAATGGTATGTGTATTTTAGACCTAGGCCATAGTAGTTATTGGTTTCGAGTATCAGACTTGCGAAAATTTTGATGGCTTCTCAACCATTCCTTAACTTCAAACTCCCATATCTCGCGAACGGATTGACGAACTAGAGAAATTCCAGTTGCATCTGAAAGCAGAAACTCGCCCGATTACGATGCTGTGTGTACTTTTCCCCTAGGCCATTCCAGTTATTGGTTTCGAGTATCAGACCAGCGAAAATTTTGATGGTTCATGAACCATTCCTTAGCTTCAAACTCCCATATCACGCGAACGGATTGACGAACTTGAGAAACTCCTGCTGCATCTGAAAGTAGAAGCTCGCCCGATTCCAACGGTATGTGTATTTTTGCCCTAGGCAATAGTAGTTACTGGTTTCGAGTATCAGACTTGCGAAAATTTTGATGGTTTCTCAACCATTCCTTAACTTCAAACTCCCATATCTCGCGAACTGATTGACGAACTCGAGAAATACCTGTGGCGTCTGAAAGCAGAAACTCGCCCGATTACAATGGTGTGTGTACTTTTCCCCTAGGCCATTCCAGTTATTGGTTTCGAGTATCAGACCAGCGAAAATTTTGGTGGTTTCTCAACCATTCCTTAACTTCAAACTCCCATATCTCGCGAACTGATTGACGAACTCGAGAAATACCTGTTGCATCTGAAATCAGAAACTCGACCGATTACAGTGGTATGTGTATTTTTGCCCTAGGCCATAGTAGTTATTGGTTTCGAGTATCAGACTTACTAAAATTTTGATGGTTTCTCAACCATTCCTTTATTTCAAGCTCCCATATCTCGCAAACGCATTGACGAACTCGAGAAATTCCAGTTGCATCTGAAAGCAGAAACTCGCCCGATTACAATGGTATGTGTATTTTTGCCCTAGGCCACAGTAGTTATTGGTTTCGAGTATCAGACCAGCGAAAATTTTGATGGTTTATGAACCATTCCTTAGCCTCAAACTCCCATATCTCGCGAACGGATTGACGAACTTGAGAAACTCCTGCTGCATCTGAAAGTAGAAGCTCGCCCGATTCCAACGGTATGTGTATTTTTGCCCTAGGCAATAGTAGTTACTGGTTTCGAGTATCAGACTTGCGAAAATTTTGGTGGTTTCTCAACCATTCCTTAACTTCAAACTCCCATATCTCGCGAACTGATTGACGAACACGAGAAATACCTGTTGCATCTGAAAGCAGAAACTCGCCCGATTACAATGGTGTGTGTACTTTTCCCCTAGGCCATTCCAGTTATTGGTTTCGAGTATCAGACCAGCGAAAATTTTAATGGTTTCTCAACCATTCCTTAACTTCAAACTCCCATATTTCGCGAACGGATTGACGAACTCGAGAAATTCCTGTTGCATCTGAAAGCAGAAACTCGCCCGATTACAACGGTATGTGTATTTTTGCCTAAGGTAGTAGTACTTATTGGTTTCGAGTATCAGACTTGCGAAAATTTAGATGGTTTCTCAACCATTCCTTAACTTCAAACTCCCATATCTCCCGAACGGATTGACGAACTAGAGAAATTCCAGTTGCATCTGAAAGCAGAAACTCGCCCGATTACAATGGTATGTGTACTTTTCCCCTAGGCCTATCCAGTTATTGGTTTCGAGTATCAGACTAGCGAAAATTTTGGTGGTTTCTCAACCATTCCTTAGCTTCAAACTCCCATATCTCGCGAACGGATTGACGAACTCGAGAAATTCCTGTTGCATCTGAAAGAAGAAACTCGCCCGGTTACAACGGTATGTGTATTTTTGCCTTAGGCAGTAGTACTTATTGGTTTCGAGTATCAGACTTTCGAAAATTTTGATGGTTTCTCAACCATTCCTTAACACCAAACTCCCATATCTCCCGAACGGATTGACGAACTAGAGAAATTCCAGTTGCATCTGAAAGCAGAAACTCGCCCGATTACAATGGTATGTGTACTTTTCCCCTAGGCCATTCCAGTTATTGGTTTCGAGTATCAGACCAGCGAAAATTTTGATGGTTTATGAACCATTCCTTAGCTTCAAACTCCCATATCTCGCGAACGGATTGACGAACTTGAGAAACTCCTACTGCATCTGAAAGTAGAAGCTCGCCCGATTCCAACGGTATGTGTGTTTTTGCCCTAGGCAATAGTAGTTACTGGTTTCGAGTATCAGACTTGCGAAAATTTTGGTGGTTTCTCAACCATTCCTTAACTTCAAACTCCCATATCTCGCGAACTGATTGACGAACTCGAGAAATACCTGTTGCATCTGAAAGCAGAAACTCGCCCGATTACAATGGTGTGTGTACTTTTCCCCTAGGCCATTCCAGTTATTGGTTTCGAGTATCAGACCAGCGAAAATTTTGATGGTTTCTCAACCATTCCTTAACTTCAAGCTCCCATATCTCGCGAACGGATTGACGACCTCGAGAAATGCCAGTTGCATCTGAAAGCAGAAACTCGCCCGGTTACAACGGTATGTGTATTTTTGCCTTAGGCAGTAGTACTTATTGGTTTCGAGTATCAGACTTGCGAAAATTTTGATGGTTTCTCAACCATTCCTTAACTTCAAACTCCCATATCTCCCGAACGGAATGACGAACTAGAGAAATTCCAGTTGCATCTGAAAGCAGAAACTCGCCCGATTACAATGGTATGTGTACTTTTCCCCTAGGCCATTCCAGTTATTGGTTTCGAGTATCAGACCAGCGAAAATTTTGATGGTTTATGAACCATTCCTTAGCTTCAAACTCCCATATCTCGCGAACGGATTGACGAACTTGAGAAACTCCTGCTGCATCTGAAAGTAGAAGCTCGCCCGATTCCAACGGTATGTGTATTTTTGCCCTAGGCAATAATAGTTACTGGTTTCGAGTATCAGACTTGCGAAAATTTTGGTGGTTTCTCAACCATTCCTTAACTTCAAACTCCCATATCTCGCGAACTGATTGACGAACTCGAGAAATAGCTGTTGCATCTGAAAGCAGAAACTCGCCCGATTACAATGGTGTGTGTACTTTTCCCCTAGGCCATTCCAGTTATTGGTTTCGAGTATCAGACCAGCGAAAATTTTGATGGTTTCTCAACCATTCCTTAACTTCAAAGTCCCATATCTCGCGAACGGATTGACGAACTCGAGAAACTCCTGCTGCATCTGAAAGTAGAAGCTCGCCCGATTGCAACGGTATGTGTATTTTTGCCCTAGGCAATAGTAGTTAATGGTTTCGAGTAACAGACTTGCGAAAATTTTGAAGATTTCTCAGGCATTCCTTAACTTCAAACTCCCATATCTAGCGAAAGGATTGACGAACTCGAGAAATTCCTGTTGCATCTGAAAGCAGAAACTCGCCCGATTACAATGGTGTGTGTACTTTTCCCCTAGGCCATTCCAGTTATTGGTTTCGAGTATCAGACCAGCGAAAATTTTGATGGTTTCTCAACCATTCCTTAACTTCAAGCTCCCATATCTCGCGAACGGATTGACGACCTCGAGAAATGCCAGTTGCATCTGAAAGCAGAAACTCGCCCGGTTACAACGGTATGTGTATTTTTGCCTTAGGCAGTAGTACTTATTGGTTTCGAGTATCAGACTTGCGAAAATTTTGATGGTTTCTCAACCATTCCTTAACTTCAAACTCCCATATCTCGCGAACTGATTGACGAACTCGAGAAATACCTGTTGCATCTGAAAGCAGAAACTCGCCCGATTACAATGGTGTGTGTACTTTTCCCCTAGGCCATTCCAGTTATTGGTTTCGAGTATCAGACCAGCGAAAATTTTGATGGTTTCTCAACCATTCCTTAACTTCAAGCTCCCATATCTCGCGAACGGATTGACGACCTCGAGAAATGCCAGTTGCATCTGAAAGCAGAAACTCGCCCGGTTACAACGGTATGTGTATTTTTGCCTTAGGCAGTAGTACTTATTGGTTTCGAGTATCAGACTTGCGAAAATTTTGATGGTTTCTCAACCATTCCTTAACTTCAAACTCCCATATCTCCCGAACGGAATGACGAACTAGAGAAATTCCAGTTGCATCTGAAAGCAGAAACTCGCCCGATTACAATGGTATGTGTACTTTTCCCCTAGGCCATTCCAGTTATTGGTTTCGAGTATCAGACCAGCGAAAATTTTGATGGTTTATGAACCATTCCTTAGCTTCAAACTCCCATATCTCGCGAACGGATTGACGAACTTGAGAAACTCCTGCTGCATCTGAAAGTAGAAGCTCGCCCGATTCCAACGGTATGTGTATTTTTGCCCTAGGCAATAATAGTTACTGGTTTCGAGTATCAGACTTGCGAAAATTTTGGTGGTTTCTCAACCATTCCTTAACTTCAAACTCCCATATCTCGCGAACTGATTGACGAACTCGAGAAATAGCTGTTGCATCTGAAAGCAGAAACTCGCCCGATTACAATGGTGTGTGTACTTTTCCCCTAGGCCATTCCAGTTATTGGTTTCGAGTATCAGACCAGCGAAAATTTTGATGGTTTCTCAACCATTCCTTAACTTCAAAGTCCCATATCTCGCGAACGGATTGACGAACTCGAGAAACTCCTGCTGCATCTGAAAGTAGAAGCTCGCCCGATTGCAACGGTATGTGTATTTTTGCCCTAGGCAATAGTAGTTAATGGTTTCGAGTAACAGACTTGCGAAAATTTTGAAGATTTCTCAGGCATTCCTTAACTTCAAACTCCCATATCTAGCGAAAGGATTGACGAACTCGAGAAATTCCTGTTGCATCTGAAAGCAGAAACTCGCCCGATTACAATGGTGTGTGTACTTTTCCCCTAGGCCATTCCAGTTATTGGTTTCGAGTATCAGACCAGCGAAAATTTTGATGGTTTCTCAACCATTCCTTAACTTCAAAGTCCCATATCTCGCGAACGGATTGACGAACTCGAGAAACTCCTGCTGCATCTGAAAGTAGAAGCTCGCCCGATTCCAACGGTATGTGTATTTTTGCCCTAGGCAATAGTAGTTACTGGTTTCGAGTATCAGACTTGCGAAAATTTTGGTGGTTTCTCAACCATTCCTTAACTTCAAACTCCCATATCTCGCGAACTGATTGACGAACTCGAGAAATACCTGTTGCATCTGAAATCAGAAACTCGCCGGATTACAGTGGTATGTATATTTTTGCCCTAGGCAATAGTAGTTACAGGTTTCGAGTAACAGACTTGCGAAAATTTTGAAGATTTCTCAGGCATTCCTTAACTTCAAACTCCCATATCTAGCGAAAGGATTGACGAACTCGAGAAATTCCTGTTGCATCTGAAAGCAGAAACTCGCCCGATTACAATGGTGTGTGTACTTTTCCCCTAGGCCATTCCAGTTATTGGTTTCGAGTATCAGACCAGCGAAAATTTTGATGGTTTCTCAACCATTCCTTAACTTCAAACTCGCATATCTCGCGAACCGATTGAGGAAATCGAGAAATTCCTGTTGCATCTGAAAGTAGAAACTCGCCCGATTACAACGGTATGTGCATATTTCCCCTTGGTCATTGTAATTATTGGTTTCGAGTATCAGACTTGCGAAAATTTTAATGGTTTCTCAACCATTCCTTAACTTCAAACTCCCATATCTAGCGAACGGATTACCAACTCGAGAAATTCCAGTTGCATCTAAAAGTAGAAACTCGCCCGATAACAATGGTGTGTGTATTTTTGCCCTAGGCAATAGTGGTTATTGGTTTCGAGTATCAGACTTGCGAAAATTTTAATGATTTCTCAACCGTTCCTTAAATTCAAACTCCCATATCTCGCGAACGGATTGACGAACTCGAGAAATTCCTGATGCGTCTGAAAGCAGAAACTCGCCCGATTACAGTGGTATGTGTACTTTTCCCCTAGGCCATTCCAGTTATTGGTTTCGAGTATCAGACCAGCGAAAATTTTGATGGTTTCTCAACCATTCCTTAACTTCAAACTCCCATATCTCGCGAACGGATTGACGAACTCGAGAAATTCCTGTTGCATCTGAAAGTAGAAACTCGCCCGATTACAATGGGGTGTGTACTTTTCCCATAGGCCATTCCAGTTATTGGATTCGAGTATCAGACCAGCGAAAATTTTGATGGTTTCTCAACCATTCCTTAACTTCAAGCTCCCATATCTCGCGAACGGATTGACGACCTCGAGAAATGCCAGTTGCATCTGAAAGCAGAAACTCGCCCGGTTACAACGGTATGTGTATTTTTGCCTTAGGCAGTAGTACTTATTGGTTTCGAGTATCAGACTTGCGAAAATTTTGATGGTTTCTCAACCATTCCTTAACTTCAAACTCCCATGTCTCCCGAACGGATTGACGAACTAGAGAAATTCCAGTTGCATCTGAAAGCAGAAACTCGCCCGATTACAATGGTATGTGTACTTTTCCCCTAGGCCATTCCAGTTATTGGTTTCGAGTATCAGACCAGCGAAAATTTTGATGGTTTATGAACCATTCCTTAGCTTCAAACTCCCATATCTCGCGAACGGATTGACGAACTTGAGAAACTCCTGCTGCATCTGAAAGTAGAAGCTCGCCCGATTCCAACGGTATGTGTATTTTTGCCCTAGGCAATAGTAGTTACTGGTTTCGAGTATCAGACTTGCGAAAATTTTGGTGGTTTCTCAACCATTCCTTAACTTCAAACTCCCATATCTCGCGAACTGATTGACGAACTCGAGAAATACCTGTTGCATCTGAAAGCAGAAACTCGCCCGATTACAATGGCGTGTGTACTTTTCCCCTAGGCCATTCCAGTTATTGGTTTCGAGTATTAGACCAGCGAAAATTTTAATGGTTTCTCAACCATTCCTTAACTTCAAACTCCCATATTTCGCGAACGGATTGACGAACTCGAGAAATTCCTGTTGCATCTGAAAGCAGAAACTCGCCCGATTACAACGGTATGTGTATTTTTGCCTTAGGTAGTAGTACTTATTGGTTTCGAGTATCAGACTTGCGAAAATTTTGATGGCTTCTCAACCATTCCTTAACTTCAAACTCCCATATCTCCCGAACGGATTGACGAACTAGAGAAATTCCAGTTGCATCTGAAAGCAGAAACTCGCCCGATTACAATGGTATGTGTACTTTTCCCCTAGGCCAATCCAGTTATTGGTTTCGAGTATCAGACTAGCGAAAATTTTGGAGGTTTCTCAACCATTCCTTAGCTTCAAACTCCCATATCTCGCGAACGGATTGACGAACTCGAGAAATTCCTGTTGCCTCTGAAAGCAGAAACTCGCCCGGTTACAACGGTATGTGTATTTTTGCCTTAGGCAGTAGTACTTAATGGTTTCGAGTATCAGACTTGCGAAAATTTTGATGGTTTCTCAACCATTCCTTAACTCCAAACTCCCATATCTCCCGAACGGATTGACGAACTAGAGAAATTCCAGTTGCATCTGAAAGCAGAAACTCGCCCGATTACAATGGTATGTGTACTTTTCCCCTAGGCCATTCCAGTTATTGGTTTCGAGTATCAGACCAGCGAAAATTTTGATGGTTTCTCAACCATTCCTTAACTTCAAAGTCCCATATCTCGCGAACGGATTGACGAACTCGAGAAACTCCTGCTGCATCTGAAAGTAGAAGCTCGCCCGATTCCAACGGTATGTGTATTTTTGCCCTAGGCAATAGTAGTTACTGGTTTCGAGTATCAGACTTGCGAAAATTTTGGTGGTTTCTCAACCATTCCTTAACTTCAAACTCCCATATCTCGCGAACTGATTGACGAACTCGAGAAATACCTGTTGCATCTGAAATCAGAAACTCGCCCGATTACAGTGGTATGTGTATTTTTGCCCTAGGCCACAGCAGTTACTGGTTTCGAGTATCCGACTTGCGAAAATTTTGATGGCTTCTCAACCATTCCTTAACTTCAAACTCCCATATCTCGCGAACGGATTGACGAACTCGAGAAATTCCTGTTGCATCTGAAAGCAAAAACTCGCCCGATTACAATGGTATGTGTATTTTAGACCTAGGCCATAGTAGTTATTGGTTTCGAGTATCAGACTTGCGAAAATTTTGATGGCTTCCCAACCATTCCTTAACTTCAAACTCCCATATCTCGCGAACGGATTGACGAACTAGAGAAATTCCAGTTGCATCTGAAAGCAGAAACTCGCCCGATTACGATGCTGTGTGTACTTTTCCCCTAGGCCATTCCAGTTATTGGTTTCGAGTATCAGACCAGCGAAAATTTTGATGGTTCATGAACCATTCCTTAGCTTCAAACTCCCATATCACGCGAACGGATTGACGAACTTGAGAAACTCCTGCTGCATCTGAAAGTAGAAGCTCGCCCGATTCCAACGGTATGTGTATTTTTGCCCTAGGCAATAGTAGTTACTGGTTTCGAGTATCAGACTTGCGAAAATTTTGATGGTTTCTCAACCATTCCTTAACTTCAAACTCCCATATCTCGCGAACTGATTGACGAACTCGAGAAATACCTGTGGCGTCTGAAAGCAGAAACTCGCCCGATTACAATGGTGTGTGTACTTTTCCCCTAGGCCATTCCAGTTATTGGTTTCGAGTATCAGACCAGCGAAAATTTTGGTGGTTTCTCAACCATTCCTTAACTTCAAACTCCCATATCTCGCGAACTGATTGACGAACTCGAGAAATACCTGTTGCATCTGAAATCAGAAACTCGACCGATTACAGTGGTATGTGTATTTTTGCCCTAGGCCATAGTAGTTATTGGTTTCGAGTATCAGACTTACTAAAATTTTGATGGTTTCTCAACCATTCCTTTATTTCAAGCTCCCATATCTCGCAAACGCATTGACGAACTCGAGAAATTCCAGTTGCATCTGAAAGCAGAAACTCGCCCGATTACAATGGTATGTGTATTTTTGCCCTAGGCCACAGTAGTTATTGGTTTCGAGTATCAGACCAGCGAAAATTTTGATGGTTTATGAACCATTCCTTAGCCTCAAACTCCCATATCTCGCGAACGGATTGACGAACTTGAGAAACTCCTGCTGCATCTGAAAGTAGAAGCTCGCCCGATTCCAACGGTATGTGTATTTTTGCCCTAGGCAATAGTAGTTACTGGTTTCGAGTATCAGACTTGCGAAAATTTTGGTGGTTTCTCAACCATTCCTTAACTTCAAACTCCCATATCTCGCGAACTGATTGACGAACACGAGAAATACCTGTTGCATCTGAAAGCAGAAACTCGCCCGATTACAATGGTGTGTGTACTTTTCCCCTAGGCCATTCCAGTTATTGGTTTCGAGTATCAGACCAGCGAAAATTTTAATGGTTTCTCAACCATTCCTTAACTTCAAACTCCCATATTTCGCGAACGGATTGACGAACTCGAGAAATTCCTGTTGCATCTGAAAGCAGAAACTCGCCCGATTACAACGGTATGTGTATTTTTGCCTAAGGTAGTAGTACTTATTGGTTTCGAGTATCAGACTTGCGAAAATTTAGATGGTTTCTCAACCATTCCTTAACTTCAAACTCCCATATCTCCCGAACGGATTGACGAACTAGAGAAATTCCAGTTGCATCTGAAAGCAGAAACTCGCCCGATTACAATGGTATGTGTACTTTTCCCCTAGGCCTATCCAGTTATTGGTTTCGAGTATCAGACTAGCGAAAATTTTGGTGGTTTCTCAACCATTCCTTAGCTTCAAACTCCCATATCTCGCGAACGGATTGACGAACTCGAGAAATTCCTGTTGCATCTGAAAGAAGAAACTCGCCCGGTTACAACGGTATGTGTATTTTTGCCTTAGGCAGTAGTACTTATTGGTTTCGAGTATCAGACTTTCGAAAATTTTGATGGTTTCTCAACCATTCCTTAACACCAAACTCCCATATCTCCCGAACGGATTGACGAACTAGAGAAATTCCAGTTGCATCTGAAAGCAGAAACTCGCCCGATTACAATGGTATGTGTACTTTTCCCCTAGGCCATTCCAGTTATTGGTTTCGAGTATCAGACCAGCGAAAATTTTGATGGTTTATGAACCATTCCTTAGCTTCAAACTCCCATATCTCGCGAACGGATTGACGAACTTGAGAAACTCCTGCTGCATCTGAAAGTAGAAGCTCGCCCGATTCCAACGGTATGTGTATTTTTGCCCTAGGCAATAGTAGTTACTGGTTTCGAGTATCAGACTTGCGAAAATTTTGGTGGTTTCTCAACCATTCCTTAACTTCAAACTCCCATATCTCGCGAATGGATTACCAACTCGAGAAATTCCAGTTACATCTGAAAGCATAATCTCGCCCGATTACAATGGTATGTGTATTTTGGCCCTAGGGCATAGCAGTTATTGGTTTCGAGTATCAGACTTGCGAAAATTTTGATGGTTTCTCAACCATTCCTTAACTTCAAACTCCCATATCTCGCGAGGGGATTGACGAACTCGAGAAATTCCTGTTGCATCTGAAGGTAGAAGCTCGCCGGATTACAACGGTATATGTATTTTTGCCCTAGGCAGTTGTAGTTATTGGTTTCGAGTATCAGACTTGCGAAAATTTTGGTGGTTTCTCAACCATTCCTTAACTTCAAACTCCCATATCTCGCGAACTGATTGACGAACTCGAGAAGTACCTGTTGCATCTGAAATCAGAAACTCGCCCGATTACAGTGGTATGTGTATTTTTGCCCTTGGCCATAGTAGTTATTGGTTTCGAGTATCAGACTTACTAAAATTTTGATGGTTTCTCAACCGTTCCTTTATTTCAAGCTCCCATATCTCGCGAACGGATTGACGAACTCGAGCAATTCCAGTTGCATCAGAAAGCAGAAACTCGCCCGATTACAATGGTATGTGTATTTTTGCCCTAGGCCACAGTAGTTATTGGTTTCGAGTATCAGACTTGCGAAAATTTTGATGGCTTCTCAACCATTCCTTAACTTCAAACTCCCATATCTCGCGAACGGATTGACGAACTCGAGAAATTCCTGTTGCATCTGAAAGCAAAAACTCGCCCGATTACAACGGTATGTGTATTTTTGCCCTAGGCAGTTGTAGTTATTGGTTTCGAGTATCAGACTTACTAAAATTTTGATGGTTTCTCAACCATTCCTTTATTTCAAGCTCCCATATCTCGCGAACGGATTGACGAACTCGAGAAATTCCAGTTGCATCTGAAAGCAGAAACTCGCCCGATTACAATGGTATGTGTATTTTTGCCCTAGGCCACAGTAGTTATTGGTTTCGAGTATCAGACTTGCGAAAATTTTGATGGCTTCTCAACCATTCCTTAACTTCAAACTCCCATATCTCGCGAACGGATTGACGAACTCGAGAAATTCCTGTTGCATCTGAAAGCAAAAACTCGCCCGATTACAACGGTATGTGTATTTTTTGCCCTAGGCAGTTGTAGTTATTGGTTTCGAGTATCAGACTTGCGAAAATTTTGAGGGATCCTCAAGCATTCCTTAACTTCAAACTCCCATATCTCGCGAACGGATTGACGAATTAGAGAAATTCCAGTTGCATCTGAAAGCAGAAACTCGCCCGATTAAGATGCTGTGTGTACTTTTCCCCTAGGCCATTCCAGTTATTGGTTTCGAGTATCAGACCAGCGAAAATTTTAATGGTTTCTCAACCAATCCTTAACTTCAAACTCCCATGTTTCGCGAACGGATTGACGAACTCGAGAAATTCCTGTTGCATCTGAAAGCAGAAACTCGCTCGATTACAATGGCATGTGTACTTTTCCCCTAGGCCAATCCAGTTATTGGTTTCGAGTATCAGACTAGCGAAAATTTTGGTGGTCTCTCAACCATTCCTTAGCTTCAAACTCCCATATCTCGCGAACGGATTGACGACCTCGAGAAATGCCAGTTGCATCTGAAAGCAGAAACTCGCCCGGTTACAACAGTTTGTGTATTTTTGCCTTAGGCAGTAGTACTTATTGGTTTCGAGTATCAGACTTGCGAAAATTTTGATGGTTTCTCAACCATTCCTTAACTTCAAACTCCCATATCTTCCGAACGGATTGACGAACTAGAGAAATTCCAGTTGCATCTGAAAGCAGAAACTCGCCCGATTACAATGGTATGTGTACTTTTCCCCTAGGCCATTCCAGTTATTGGTTTCGCGTATCAGACCAGCGAAAATTTTGATGGTTTCTCAACCATTCCTTAACTTCAAAGTCCCATATCTCGCGAACGGATTGGCGAAACCGAGAAACTCCTGCTGCATCTGAAAGTAGAAGCTCGCCCGATTCCAACGGTATGTGTATTTTTGCCCTAGGCAATAGTGGATAATGGTTTCGAGTGTCAGACTTGCGAAAATTTTGAAGATTTCTCAGCCATTCCTTAACTTCAAACTCCCATATCTAGCGAACGGATTGACGAACTAGAGAAATTCCTGTTGCATCTGAAAGCAGAAACTCGCCCGATTACAATGGTCTGTGTACTTTTCCCCTAGGCCATTCCAGTTATTGGTTTCGAGTATCAGACCAGCGAAAATTTTGATGGTTTCTCAACCATTCCTTAACTTCAAAGTCCCATATCTCGCGAACGGATTGACGAACTCGAGAAACTCCTGCTGCATCTGAAAGTAGAAGCACGCCCGATTCCAACGGTATGTGTATTTTTGCCCTAGGCAATAGTAGTTACTGGTTTCGAGTATCAGACTTGCGAAAATTTTGGTGGTTTCTCAACCATTCCTTAGCTTCAAACTCCCATATCTCGCGAACTGATTGACGAACTCGAGAAATATCTGTTGCATCTGAAATCAGAAACTCGCCCGATTACAGTGGTATGTGTATTTTTGCCCTAGGCCATAGTAGTTATTGGTTTCGAGTATCAGACTTACTAAAATTTTGATGGTTTCTCAACCATACCTTTATTTCAAGCTCCCATATCTCGCGAACGGATTGACGAACTCGAGAAATTCCAGTTGCATCTGAAAGCAGAAACTCGCCCGATTACAATGGTATGTGTATTTTTGCCCTAGGCCACAGTAGTTATTGGTTTCGAGTATCAGAATTGCGAAAATTTTGATGGCTTCTCAACCATTCCTTAACTTCAAACTCCCATATCTCGCGTACGGATTTACCAACTCGAGAAATTCCTGTTGCATCTGAAAGCAAAAACTCGCCCGATTACAACGGTATGTGTATTTTTGCCCTAGGCAGTTGTAGTTATTGGTTTCGTGTATCAGACTTGCGAAAATTTTGAGGGATTCTCAACCATTCCTTAACTTCAAACTCCCATATCTCGCGAACGGATTGACGAACTAGAGAAATTCCAGTTGCATCTGAAAGCAGAAACTCGCCCGATTACGATGCTGTGTGTACTTTTCCCCTAGGCCATTCCAGTTATTGGTTTCGAGTATCAGACCAGCGAAAATTTTGATGGTTTATGAACCATTCCTTAGCTTGAAACTCCCATATCTCGCGAACGGACTGATGAACTTGAGAAACTCCTGCTGCATCTGAAAGTAGAAGCTCGCCCGATTCCAACGGTATGTGTATTTTTGCCCTAGGCAATAGTAGTTACTGGTTTCGAGTATCAGACTTGCGAAAATTTTGGTGGTTTCTCAACCATTCCTTAACTTCAAACTCCCATATCTAGCGAACGGATTGACGAACTCGAGAAATTACTGTTGCATCTGAAAGCAGAAACTCGCCCGATAACAATGGTGTGTGTACTTTTCCCCTAGGCCATTCCAGTTATTGGTTTCGAGTATCAGACCAGCGAAAATTTTGATGGTTTCTCAACCATTCCTTAACTTCAAAGTCCCATATCTCGCGAACGGATTGACGAACTCGAGAAACTCCTGCTGCATCTGAAAGTAGAAGCTCGCCCGATTCCAACGGTATGTGTATTTTTGCCCTAGGCAATAGTAGTTACTGGTTTCGAGTATCAGACTTGCGAAAATTTTGGTGGTTTCTCAACCATTCCTTAACTTCAAAGTCCCATATCTCGCGAACTGATTGACGAACTCGAGAAATACCTGTTGCATCTGAAATCAGAAACTCGCCCGATTACAGTGGTATGTGTATTTTTGCACTAGGCCACAGTAGTTATTGGTTTCGAGTATCAGACTTGCGAAAGTTTTGATGGCTTCTCAACCATTCCTTAACTTCAAACTCCCATATCTCGCGAACGGATTGACGAACTCGAGAAATTCCTGTTGCATCTGAAAGCAAAAACTCGCCCGATTACAATGGTATGTGTATTTTAGACCTAGGGCATAGTAGTTATTGGTTTCGAGTATCAGACTTGCGAAAATTTTGATGGCTTCTCAACCATTCCTTAACTTCAAACTCCCATATCTCGCGAACGGATTGACGAACTAGAGAAATTCCAGTTGCATCTGAAAGCAGAAACTCGCCCGATTACGATGCTGTGTGTACTTTTCCCCTAGGCCATTCCAGTTATTGGTTTCGAGTATCAGACCAGCGAAAATTTTTATGGTTTATGAACCATTCCTTAGCTTCAAACTCCCATATCTCGCGAACGGATTGACGAACTTGAGAAACTCCTGCTGCATCTGAAAGTAGAAGCTCGCCCGATTCCAACGGTATGTGTATTTTTGCCCTAGGCAATAGTAGTTACTGGTTTCGAGTATCAGACTTGCGACAACTTTGGTGGTTTCTCAACCATTCCTTAACTTCAAACTCCCATATCTCGCGAACTGATTGACGAACTCGAGAAATACCTGTTGCATCAGAAAGCAGAAACTCGCCCGATTACAATGGTGTGTGTACTTTTCCCCTAGGCCAATCCAGTTATTGGTTTCGAGTAACAGACCAGCGAAAATTTTAATGGTTTCTCAACCATTCCTTAACTTCAAACTCCCATATTTCGCGAACGGATTGACGAACTCGAGAAATTCCTGTTGCATCTGAAAGCAGAAACTCGCCCGATTACAACGGTATGTGTATTTTTGCCTTAGGTAGTAGTACTTATTGGTTTCGAGTATCAGACTTGCGAAAATTTTGATGGTTTCTCAACCATTCCTTAGCTTCAAACTCCCATATCTCCGGAACGGATTGACGAACTAGAGAAATTCCAGTTGCATCTGAAAGCAGAAACTCGCCCGATTACAATGGTATGTGTACTTTTCCCCTAGGCCAATCCAGTTATTGGTTTCGAGTATCAGACTAGCGAAAATTTTGGTGGTTTCTCAACCATTCCTTAGCTTCAAACACCCATACCTCGCGAACGGATTGACGAACTCGAGAAATTCCTGTTGCATCTGAAAGCAGAAACTCGCCCGGTTACAACGGTATGTGTATTTTTGCCTTAGGCAGTAGTACTTATTGGTTTCGAGTATCAGACTTGCGAAAATTTTGATGGTTTCTCAACCATTCCTTAACTCCAAACTCCCATATCTCCCGAACGGATTGACGAACTAGAGAAATTCCAGTTGCATCTGAAAGCAGAAACTCGCCCGATTACAATGGTATGTGTACTTTTCCCCTAGGCCATTCCAGTTATTGGTTTCGAGTATCAGACCAGCGAAAATTTTGATGGTTTCTCAACCATTCCTTAACTTCAAAGTCCCATATCTCGCGAATGGATTGACGAAATCGAGAAACTCCTGCTGCATCTGAAAGTAGAAGCTCGCCCGATTGCAACGGTATGTGTATTTTTGCCCTAGGCAATAGTGGATAATGGTTTCGAGTATCAGACTTGCGAAAATTTTGGTGGTTTCTCAACCATTCCTTAACTTCAAACTCCCATATCTCGCGAACGGATTGACGAACTTGAGAAACTCCTGCTGCATCTGAAAGTAGAAGCTCGCCCGATTCCAACGGTATGTGTATTTTTGCCCTAGGCAATAGTAGTTACTGGTTTCGAGTATCAGACTTGCGAAAGTTTTGATGGCTTCTCAACCATTCCTTAACTTCAAACTCCCATATCTCGCGAACGGATTGACGAACTCGAGAAATTCCTGTTGCATCTGAAAGCAAAAACTCGCCCGATTACAATGGTATGTGTATTTTAGACCTAGGGCATAGTAGTTATTGGTTTCGAGTATCAGACTTGCGAAAATTTTGATGGCTTCTCAACCATTCCTTAACTTCAAACTCCCATATCTCGCGAACGGATTGACGAACTAGAGAAATTCCAGTTGCATCTGAAAGCAGAAACTCGCCCGATTACGATGCTGTGTGTACTTTTCCCCTAGGCCATTCCAGTTATTGGTTTCGAGTATCAGACCAGCGAAAATTTTTATGGTTTATGAACCATTCCTTAGCTTCAAACTCCCATATCTCGCGAACGGATTGACGAACTTGAGAAACTCCTGCTGCATCTGAAAGTAGAAGCTCGCCCGATTCCAACGGTATGTGTATTTTTGCCCTAGGCAATAGTAGTTACTGGTTTCGAGTATCAGACTTGCGACAACTTTGGTGGTTTCTCAACCATTCCTTAACTTCAAACTCCCATATCTCGCGAACTGATTGACGAACTCGAGAAATACCTGTTGCATCAGAAAGCAGAAACTCGCCCGATTACAATGGTGTGTGTACTTTTCCCCTAGGCCAATCCAGTTATTGGTTTCGAGTAACAGACCAGCGAAAATTTTAATGGTTTCTCAACCATTCCTTAACTTCAAACTCCCATATTTCGCGAACGGATTGACGAACTCGAGAAATTCCTGTTGCATCTGAAAGCAGAAACTCGCCCGATTACAACGGTATGTGTATTTTTGCCTTAGGTAGTAGTACTTATTGGTTTCGAGTATCAGACTTGCGAAAATTTTGATGGTTTCTCAACCATTCCTTAGCTTCAAACTCCCATATCTCCGGAACGGATTGACGAACTAGAGAAATTCCAGTTGCATCTGAAAGCAGAAACTCGCCCGATTACAATGGTATGTGTACTTTTCCCCTAGGCCAATCCAGTTATTGGTTTCGAGTATCAGACTAGCGAAAATTTTGGTGGTTTCTCAACCATTCCTTAGCTTCAAACACCCATACCTCGCGAACGGATTGACGAACTCGAGAAATTCCTGTTGCATCTGAAAGCAGAAACTCGCCCGGTTACAACGGTATGTGTATTTTTGCCTTTGGCAGTAGTACTTATTGGTTTCGAGTATCAGACTTGCGAAAATTTTGATGGTTTCTCAACCATTCCTTAACTCCAAACTCCCATATCTCCCGAACGGATTGACGAACTAGAGAAATTCCAGTTGCATCTGAAAGCAGAAACTCGCCCGATTACAATGGTATGTGTACTTTTCCCCTAGGCCATTCCAGTTATTGGTTTCGAGTATCAGACCAGCGAAAATTTTGATGGTTTCTCAACCATTCCTTAACTTCAAAGTCCCATATCTCGCGAATGGATTGACGAAATCGAGAAACTCCTGCTGCATCTGAAAGTAGAAGCTCGCCCGATTGCAACGGTATGTGTATTTTTGCCCTAGGCAATAGTGGATAATGGTTTCGAGTATCAGACTTGCGAAAATTTTGGTGGTTTCTCAACCATTCCTTAACTTCAAACTCCCATATCTCGCGAACGGATTGACGAACTTGAGAAACTCCTGCTGCATCTGAAAGTAGAAGCTCGCCCGATTCCAACGGTATGTGTATTTTTGCCCTAGGCAATAGTAGTTACTGGTTTCGAGTATCAGACTTGCGACAATTTTGGTGGTTTCTCAACCATTCCTTAACTTCAAACTCCCATATCTCGCGAACTGATTGACGAACTCGAGAAATACCTGTTGCATCTGAAAGCAGAAACTCGCCCGATTACAATGGTGTGTGTACTTTTCCCCTAGGCCAATCCAGTTATTGGTTTCGAGTAACAGACCAGCGAAAATTTTAATGGTTTCTCAACCATTCCTTAACTTCAAACTCCCATATTTCGCGAACGGATTGACGAACTCGAGAAATTCCTGTTGCATCTGAAAGCAGAAACTCGCCCGATTACAACGGTATGTGTATTTTTGCCTTAGGTAGTAGTACTTATTGGTTTCGAGTATCAGACTTGCGAAAATTTTGATGGTTTCTCAACCATTCCTTAACTTCAAACTCCCATATCTCCCGAACGGATTGACGAACTAGAGAAATTCCAGTTGCATCTGAAAGCAGAAACTCGCCCGATTACAATGGTATGTGTACTTTTCCCCTAGGCCAATCCAGTTATTGGTTTCGAGTATCAGACTAGCGAAAATTTTGGTGGTTTCTCAACCATTCCTTAGCTTCAAACTCCCATACCTCGCGAACGGATTGACGAACTCGAGAAATTCCTGTTGCATCTGAAAGCAGAAACTCGCCCGGTTACAACGGTATGTGTATTTTTGCCTTAGGCAGTAGTACTTATTGGTTTCGAGTATCAGACTTGCGAAAATTTTGATGGTTTCTCAACCATTCCTTAACTCCAAACTCCCATATCTCCCGAACGGATTGACGAACTAGAGAAATTCCAGTTGCATCTGAAAGCAGAAACTCGCCCGATTACAATGGTATGTGTACTTTTCCCCTAGGCCATTCCAGGTATTGGTTTCGAGTATCAGACCAGCGAAAATTTTGATGGTTTCTCAACCATTCCTTAACTTCAAAGTCCCATATCTCGCGAACGGATTGGCGAAATCGAGAAACTCCTGCTGCATCTGAAAGTAGAAGCTCGCCCGATTCCAACGGTATATGTATTTTTGCCCTAGACAATAGTAGTTATTGGTTTCGAGTATCAGACCAGCGAAAATTTTGATGGTTTATGAACCATTCCTTAGCTTGAAACTCCCATATCTCGCGAACGGACTGACGAACTTGAGAAACTCCTGCTGCATCTGAAAGTAGAAGCTCGCCCGATTCCAACGGTATGTGTATTTTTGCCCTAGGCAATAGTAGTTACTGGTTTCGAGTATCAGACTTGCCAAAATTTTGGTGGTTTCTCAACCATTCCTTAACTTCAAACTCCCATATCTCGCGAACTGATTGACGAACTCGAGAAATACCTGTTGCATCTGAAAACAGAAACTCGCGCGATTACACTGGTGTGTGTACTTTTCCCCTAGGCCATTCCAGTTATTGGTTTCGAGTATCAGACCAGCGAAAATTTTGATGGTTTCTCAACCATTCCTTAATTTCAAAGTCCCATATCTCGCGAACGGATTGACGAACTCGAGAAACTCCTGCTGCATCTGAAAGTAGAAGCTCGCCCGATTCCAACGGTATGTGTATTTTTCCCTAGGCAATAGTAGTTACTGGTTTCGAGTATCAGACTTGCGAAAATTTTGGTGGTTTCTCAACCATTCCTTAACTTCAAACTCCCATATCTCGCGAACTGATTGACGAACTCGAGAAATACCTGTTGCATCTGAAATCAGAAACTCGCCCGATTACAGTGGTATGTGTATTTTTGCCCTAGGCCATAGTAGTTATTGGTTTCGAGTATCAGACTTACTAAAATTTTGATGGTTTCTCAACCATACCTTTATTTCAAGCTCCCATATCTCGCGAACGGATTGACGAACTCGAGAAATTCCAGTTGCATCTGAAAGCAGAATCTCGCCCGATTACAATGGTATGTGTATTTTTGCCCTAGGCCACAGTAGTTATTGGTTTCGAGTATCAGAATTGCGAAAATTTTGATGGCTTCTCAACCATTCCTTAACTTCAAACTCCCATATCTCGCGAACGGATTGACGAACTCGAGAAATTCCTGTTGCATCTGAAAGCAAAAACTCGCCCGATGACAACGGTATGTGTATTTTGGCCCTAGGCAATAGTAGTTACTGGTTTCGAGTATCAGACTTGCGAAAATTTTGGTGGTTTCTCAACCATTCCTTAACTTCAAACTCCCATATCTCGCGAACTGATTGACGAACTCCAGAAATACCTGTTGCATCTGAAAACAGAAACTCGCCCAATTACACTGGTGTGTGTACTTTTCCCCTAGGCCATTCCAGTTATTGGTTTCGAGTATCAGACCAGCGAAAATTTTGATGGTTTCTCAACCATTCCTTAACTTCAAAGTCCCATGTCTCGCGAACGGATTGACGAACTCGAGAAACTCCTGCTGCATCTGAAAGTAGAAGCTCGCCCGATTGCAACGGTATGTGTATTTCTGCCCTAGGCAATAGTAGTTAATGGTTTCGAGTATCAGACTTGCGAAAATTTTGAAGATTTCTCAGCCATTCTTTAACTTCAAACTCCCATATCTAGCGAACGGATTGACGAACTCGAGAAATTCCTGTTGCATCTGAAAGCAGAAACTCGCCCGATAACAATGGTGTGTGTACTTTTCCCCTAGGCCATTCCAGTTATTGGTTTCGAGTATCAGACCAGCGAAAGTTTTGATGGTTTCTCAACCATTCCTTAACTTCAAAGTCCCATATCTCGCGAACGGATTGACGAACTCGAGAAACTCCTGCTGCATCTGAAAGTAGAAGCTCGCCCGATTCCAACGGTATGTGTATTTTTGCCCTAGGCAATAGTAGTTACTGGTTTCGAGTATCAGACTTGCGAAAATTTTGGTGGCTTCTCAACCATTCCTTAACTTCAAACTCCCATATCTCGCGAACTGATTGACGAACTCGAGAAATACCTGTTGCATCTGAAATCAGAAACTCGCCCGATTACAGTGGTATGTGTATTTTTGCCCTAGGCCATAGTAGTTATTGGTTTCGAGTATCAGACTTACTAAAATTTTGATGGTTTCTCAACCATACCTTTATTTCAAGCTCCCATATCTCGCGAACGGATTGACGAACTCGAGAAATTCCAGTTGCATCTGAAAGCAGAAACTCGCCCGATTACAATGGTATGTGTATTTTTGCCCTAGGCAGTTGTAGTTACTGGTTTCGAGTATCAGACTTGCGAAAATTTTGGTGGTTTCTCAACCATCCCTTAACTTCAAACTCCCATATCTCGCCAACTGATTGACGAACTCGAGAAATACCTGTTGCATCTGAAAACAGAAACTCGCCCGATTACACAGGTGTGTGTACTTTTCCCCTAGGCCATTCCAGTTATTGGTTTAGAGTATCAGACCAGCGAAAATTTTGATGGTTTCTCAACCATTCCTTAACTTCAAAGTCCCATATCTCGCGAACGGATTGACGAACTCGAGAAACTCCTGCTGCATCTGAAAGTAGAAGCTCGCCCGATTGCAATGGTATGTGTATTTCTGCCCTAGGCAATAGTAGTTAATGGTTTCGAGTATCAGACTTGCGAAAATTTTGAATATTTCTCAGCCATTCCTTAACTTCAAACTCCCATATCTAGCGAACGGATTGACGAACTCGAGAAATTCCTGTTGCATCTGAAAGCAGAAACTCGCCCGATAACAATGGTGTGTGTACTTTTCCCCTAGGCCATTCCAGTTATTGGTTTCGAGTATCAGACCAGCGAAAATTTTGATGGTTCCTCAACCATTCCTTAACTTCAAAGTCCCATATCTCGCGAACGGATTGACGAACTCGAGAAACTCCTGCTGCATCTGAAAGTAGAAGCTCGCCCGATTCCAACGGTATGTGTATTTTTGCCCTAGGCAATAGTAGTTACTGGTTTCGAGTATCAGACTTGCGAAAATTTTGATGGTTTCTCAACCATTCCTTAACTTCAAACTCCCATATCTCGCGAACTGATTGACGAACTCGAGAAATACCTGTTGCATCTGAAATCAGAAACTCGCCCGATCACAGTGGTATGAGTATTTTTGCACTAGGCCACAGTAGTTATTGGTTTCGAGTATCAGACTTGCGAAAATTTTGATGGCTTCTCAACCATTCCTTAACTTCAAACTCCCATATCTCGCGAACGGATTGACGAACTCGAGAAATTCCTGTTGCATCTGAAAGCAAAAACTCGCCCGATTACAATGGTATGTGTATTTTAGACCTAGGCCATAGTAGTTATTGGTTTCGAGTATCAGACTTGCGAAAATTTTGATGGCTTCTCAACCATTCCTTAACTTCAAACTCCCATATCTCGCGAACGGATTGACGAACTAGAGAAATTCCAGTTGCATCTGAAAGCAGAAACTCGCCCGATTACGATGCTGTGTGTACTTTTCCCCTAGGCCATTCCAGTTATTGGTTTCGAGTATCAGACCAGCGAAAATTTTGATGGTTTATGAACCATTCCTTAGCTTCAAACTCCCATATCACGCGAACGGATTGACGAACTTGAGAAACTCCTGCCGCATCTGAAAGTAGAAGCTCGCCCGATTCCAACGGTATGTGTATTTTTGCCCTAGGCAATAGTAGTTACTGGTTTCGAGTATCAGACTTGCGAAAATTTTGGTTGTTTCTCAACCATTCCTTAACTTCAAACTCCCATATCTCGCGAACTGATTGACGAACTCGAGAAATACCTGTTGCATCTGAAAACAGAAACTCGCCCGATTACACTGGTGTGTGTACTTTTCCCCTAAGCCATTCCAGTTATTGGTTTCGAGTATCAGACCAGCGAAAATTTTGATGGTTTCTCAACCAATCCTTAACTTCAAAGTCCCATATCTCGCGAACGGATTGACGAACTCGAGAAACTCCTGCTGCATCTGAAAGTAGAAGCTCGCCCGATTGCAACGGTATGTGTATTTCTGCCCTAGGCAATAGTAGTTAATGGTTTCGAGTATCAGACTTGCGAAAATTTTGAAGATTTCTCAGCCATTCCTTAAATTCAAACTCCCATATCTAGCGAACGGATTGACGAACTCGAGAAATTCCTGTTGCATCTGAAAGCAGAAACTCGCCCGATTACGATGCTGTGTGTACTTTTCCCCTAGGCCATTCCAGTTATTGGTTTCGAGTATCAGACCAGCGAAAATTTTGATGGTTTATGAACCATTCCTTAGCTTCAAACACCCATATCACGCGAACGGATTGACGAACTTGAGAAACTCCTGCTGCATCTGAAAGTAGAAGCTCGCCCGATTCCAACGGTATGTGTATTTTTTCCCTAGGCAATAGTAGTTACTGGATTCGAGTATCAGACTTGCGAAAATTTTGGTGGTTTCTCAACCATTCCTTAACTTCAAACTCCCATATCTCGCGAACTGATTGACGAACTCGAGAAATACCTGTTGCATCTGTAAGCAGAAACTCGCCCGATTACAATGGTGTGTGTACTTTTCCCCTAGGCCATTCCAGTTATTGGTTTCGAGTATCAGACCAGCGAAAATTTTGGTGGTTTCTCAACCATTCCTTAACTTCAAACTCCCATATCTCGCGTACTGATTGACGAACTCGAGAAATACCTGTTGCATCTGAAATCAGAAACTCGACCGATTACAGTGGTATGTGTATTTTTGCCCTAGGCCACAGTAGTTATTGGTTTCGAGTATCAGACTTACTAGAATTTTGATGGTTTCTCAACCATTCCTTTATTTCAAGCTCCCATATCTCGCGAACGCATTGACGAACTCGAGAAATTCCAGTTGCATCTGAAAGCAGAACCTCGCCCGATTACAATGTTATGTGTATTTTTGCCCTAGGCCACAGTAGTTATTGGTTTCGAGTATCAGACTTGCGAAAATTTTGATGGCTTCTCAACCATTCCTTAACTTCAAACTCCCATATCTCGCGAACGAATTGACGAACTCGAGAAATTCCTGTTGCATCTGAAAGCAAAAACTCGCTCGATTACAACGGTATGTGTATTTTTGCCCTAGGCAGTTGTAGCTATTGGTTTCGAGTATCAGACTTGCGAAAATTTTGAGGGATTCTCAACCATTCCTTAACTTCAAACTCCCATAACTCGCGAACGGATTGACGAACTAGAGAAATTCCAGTTGCATCTGAAAGCAGAAACTCGCCCGGTTACGATGCTGTGTGTACTTTTCCCCTAGGCTATTCCAGTTATTGGTTTCGAGTATCAGACCAGCGAAAATTTTGATGGTTTCTCAACCTTTCCTTAACTTCAAATTCCCATATCTCGCGAACGGATTGACGAACTCGAGAAAATCCTGATGCATCTGAAAGTAGAAACTCGCCCGATTACAACGGTATGTGTATTTTTGCCCTAGGCCATAGTAGTTATTTGTTTCGAGTATCAGACTTACTAAAATTTTGATAGTTTCTCAACCATTCCTTAACTTCAAACTCCCATATCTCGCGAATGGATTACCAACTCGAGAAATTCCAGTTACATCTGAAAGCATAATCTCGCCCGATTACAATGGTATGTGTATTTTTGCCCTAGGGCATAGCAGTTATTGGTTTCGAGTATCAGACTTGCGAAAATTTTGATGGTTTCTCAACCATTCCTTAACTTCAAACTCCCATATCTCGCGAGGGGATTGACGAACTCGAGAAATTCCTGTTGCATCTGAAAGCAGAAACTCGCCCGATAACAATGGTGTGTGTACTTTTCCCCTAGGCCATTCCAGTTATTGGTTTCGAGTATCAGACCAGCGAAAATTTTGATGGTTTCTCAACCTTTCCTTAACTTCAAATTCCCATATCTCGCGAACGGATTGACGAACTCGAGAAAATCCTGATGCATCTGAAAGTAGAAACTCGCCCGATTACAACGGTATGTGTATTTTTGCCCTAGGCCATAGTAGTTATTTGTTTCGAGTATCAGACTTACTAAAATTTTGATAGTTTCTCAACCATTCCTTAACTTCAAACTCCCATATCTCGCGAATGGATTACCAACTCGAGAAATTCCAGTTACATCTGAAAGCATAATCTCGCCCGATTACAATGGTATGTGTATTTTTGCCCTAGGGCATAGCAGTTATTGGTTTCGAGTATCAGACTTGCGAAAATTTTGATGGTTTCTCAACCATTCCTTAACTTCAGACTCCCATATCTCGCGAGGGGATTGACGAACTCGAGAAATTCCTGTTGCATCTGAGGGTAGAAGCTCGCCGGATTACAACGGTATATGTATTTTTGCCCTAGGCAGTTGTAGTTATTGGTTTCGAGTATCAGACTTGCGAAAATTTTGGTGGTTTCTCAACCATTCCTTAACTTCAAACTCCCATATCTCGCGAACTGATTGACGAACTCGAGAAATACCTGTTGCATCTGAAATCAGAAACTCGCCCGATTACAGTGGTATGTGTATTTTTGCCCTAGGCCATAGTAGTTATTGGTTTCGAGTATCAGACTTACTAAAATTTTGATGGTTTCTCAACCATTCCTTTATTTCAAGCTCCCATATATCGCGAACGGATTGACGAACTCGAGAATTTCCAGTTGCACCTGAAAGCAGAAACTCGCCCGATTACGATGCTGTGTGTACTTTTCCCCTAGGCCATTCCAGTTATTGGTTATCGAGTATCAGACCAGCGAAAATTTTAATGGTTTCTCAACCATTCCTTAACTTCAAACTCCCATATTTCGCGAACGGATTGACGAACTCGAGAAATTCCTGTTGCATCTGAAAGCAGAAACTCGCCCGATTACAATGGCATGTGTACTTTTCCCCTAGGCCAATCCAGTTATTGGTTTCGAGTATCAGACTAGCGAAAATTTTGGTGGTTTCTCAACCATTCCTTAGCTTCAAACTCCCATATCTCGCGAACGGATTTACGAACTCGAGAAATTTCTGTTGCATCTGAAAGCAGAAACTCGCCCGATTACAACGGTATGTGTATTTTTGCCTTAGGCAATAGTACTTATTGGTTTCGAGTATCAGACTTGCGAAAATTTTGATGGTTTCTCAGCCATTCCTTAACTTCAAACTCCCATATCTCGCGAACGGATTGACGAATTCGAGAAATTCCTGATGCATCTGAAAGCAGAAACTCGTCCGATTACAACGGTATGTGTATTGTTGCCGTAGGCCATAGTAGTTATTGGTTTCGAGCATTAGACTTGGGAAAATTTTGATGGTTTCTCAACCATTCCTTAACTTCAAACTCCCATATCTCGCGAACGGATCGACGAACTCGAGAAATTCCTGTTGCATCTGAAAGTAGAAACTCGGCCGATTACAATGGGGTGCGTACTTTTCCCCTAGGCTATTCCAGTTATAGGTTTCGTGTATCAGACCAGCGAAAATTTTGTGGTTTCTCAACCATTCCTTAGCTTCAAACTCCCATATCTCGCGAACGGATTGACGAACTGGAGAAATTCCTGTTGCATCTGAAAGTAGAAACTCGGCCGATTACAATGGGGTGCGTACTTTTCCCCTAGGCTATTCCTGTTATTGGTTTCGAGTATCAGACCAGCGAAAATTTTGATGGTTTCTCAACCATTCCTTAACTTCAAACTCCCATATCTCGCGAACTGATTGACGAACTCGAGAATAACCTGTTGCATCTGAAATCAGAAACTCGCCCGATTACAGTGGTATCTGTACTTTTCCCCTAGGCTATTCCAGTTATTGGTTTCGAGTATCAGACCAGCGAAAATTTTGATGGCTTCTCAACCATTCCTTAACTTCAAACTCCCATATCTCGAGAACGGATTGACGAACTCGAGAAACTCCTGCTGCATCTGAAAGTAGAAGCTCGCCCGATTGCAACGGTATGTGTATTTCTGCCCTAGGCAATAGTAGTTAATGGTTTCGAGTATCAGACTTGCGAAAATTTTGAAGATTTCTCAGCCATTCCTTAACTTCAAACTCCCATATCTAGCGAACGGATTGACGAACTCGAGAAACTCCTGCTGCATCTGAAAGTAGAAGCTCGCCCGATTCCAACGGTATGTGTATTTTTGCCCTAGGCAATAGTAGTTACTGGTTTCGAGTATCACACTTGCGAAAATTTTGGTGGTTTCTCAACCATTCCTTAACTTCAAACTCCCATATCTCGCGAACTGATTGACGAACTCGAGAAATACCTGTTGCATCTGAAATCAGAAACTCGCCCGATTACAGTGGTATGTGTATTTTTGCCCTAGGCCATAGTAGTTATTGGTTTCGAGTATCAGACTTACTAAAATTCTGATGGTATCTCAACCATTCCTTTATTTCAAGCTCTCATATCTCGCGAACGGATTGACGAACTCGAGAAATTCCAGTTGCATCTGAAAGCAGAAACTCGCCCGATTACAATGGTATGTGTATTTTTGCCCTAGGCCACAGTAGTTATTGGTTTCGAGTATCAGACTTTTTTTTTTTTTTATTTTAACGTGGGGGAAATCTTCGAAAGACCCCCCCGCCGCCTGGGGAGGGGCGGGGGGAGTGTGGGATTCCCCGCGCCCGGAAGGAAACCCATCGGGCGCGGGACCTACCCACTAAAACCCACCACGGTGGCCATCCTCGCACTATGCAGGGGGAGCACCTGGGACCGAAGACATCATAACATCAGGTGCTCCCCCGTGCAGGGCTCTCGCGCCCGTGTCCTCCCGTTCCAGGGAAGGGAGGGGGTACTTCACCCTCCCTTCCCTGTTTTCTCCTCGGCGCTCTGGCGCCCGACGTCGGAGCAGGGCCACACTGCTCCGACGTCCCACTCCCGGGGGCCGCCCGAGGGCGGCCGCGAGTCCCACACTCGCGACCGCCCACGGCCCCCATAGCCGCGCCGGAGGCACGGCCCTGGGACCGTGCCGTCGGCGCGGCCGCACCCCGGCTCGTACGCTCCCGAGGGCGGCTCTGGCCTCTCCGCCCTCGAGAGCGTCGCCGTCCCTTATTCTTCCCACCCCTCAGACGACGGGCGGTGGCACGAGCCTCAAGGGCTACGCACCCCCGCCCGCCGCTCTCAGGGTGGCCTCCCCGGCCCCGAGTATCAGACTTGAGAAAATTTTGATGGCTTCTCAACCATTCCTTAACTTCAAACTCCCATATCTCGCGAACGGATTGACGAACTCGAGAAATTCCTGTTGCATCTGAAAGCAAAAATTAGCCCGATTACAACGGTATGTGTACTTTTCCCCTAGGCCAATCCAGTTATTGGTTTCGAGTATCAGACTATCGAAAATTTTGGTGGTTTCTCAACCATTCCTTAGCTTCAAACTCCCATATCTCGCGAACGGATTGACGAACTCGAGAAATTCCTGTTGCACCTGAAAGTAGAAACTCGCCCGATTACAACAGTATGTGTATTTTTGCCCTAGGCATTAGTAATTATTGGTTTCGAGTATCAGACTTACTAAATTTTTTGATAGTTTCTCAACCATTCCTTAAGTTCAAATTCCCATATCTCGCGAACGGATTGACGAACTCGAGAAAATCCTGATGCATCTGAAAGTAGAAACTCGCCCGATTACAACGGTGTGTGTATTTTTGCCCTAGGCCACAGTAGTTATTGGTTTCGAGTATCAGACTTGCGAAAATTATGATGGCTTCTCAACCATTCCTTAACTTCAAACTCCCATATCTCGCGAACGGATTGACGAACTCGAGAAATTCCTGTTGCATCTGAAAGCAAAAACTCGCCCGATTACAACGGTATGTGTATTTTTGCCCTAGGCAGTTGTAGTTATTGGTTTCGAGTATCAGACTTGCGAAAATTTTGAGGGATTCTCAACCATTCCTTAACTTCAAACTCCCATATCTCTCGAACGGATTGACGAAATAGAGAAATTCCAGTTGCACCTGAAAGAAGAAACTCGCCCGATTACGATGCTGTGTGTACTTTTCCCCTAGGCCATTCCAGTTATTGGTTTCGAGTATCAGACCAGCGAAAATTTTAATGGTTTCTCAACCATTCCTTAACTTCAAACTCCCATATCTCGCGAACGGATTGACGAACTCGAGAAACTCCTGCTGCATCTGAAAGTAGAAGCTCGCCCGATTCCAACGGTATGTGTATTTTTGCCCTAGGCAATAGTAGTTACTGGTTTCGAGTATCACACTAGCGAAAATTTTGGTGGTTTCTCAACCATTCCTTAACTTCAAACTCCCATATCTCGCGAACTGATTGACGAACTCGAGAAATACCTGTTGCATCTGAAATCAGAAACTCGCCCGATTACAGTGGTATGTGTATTTTTGCCCTAGGCCATAGTAGTTATTGGTTTCGAGTATCAGACTTACTAAAATTTTGATGGTTTCTCAACCATTCCTTTATTTCAAGCTCCCATATCTCGCGAACGGATTGACGAACTCGAGAAATTCCAGTTGCATCTGAAAGCAGAAACTCGCCCGATTACAATGGTATGTGTATTTTTGCCCTAGGACACAGTAGTTATTGGTTTCGAGTATCAGACTTGCGAAAATTTTGATGGCTTCTCAACCATTCCTTAACTTCAAACTCCCATATCTCGCGAACGGTTTGACGAACTCGAGAAATTCCTGTTGCATCTGAAAGCAAAAACTAGCCCGATTACAGTGGTATGTGTATTTTTGCCCTAGGCCATAGTAGTTATTGGTTTCGAGCTTCAGACTTACTAAAATTTTGATGGTTTCTCAACCATTCCTTTATTTCAAGCTCCCATATCTCGCGAACGGATTGACGAACTCGAGAAATTCCAGTTGCATCTGAAAGCAGAAACTCGCCCGATTACAATGGTATGTGTATTTTTGCCCTAGGCCACAGTAGTTATTGGTTTCGAGTATCAGACTTGCGAAAATTATGATGGCTTCTCAACCATTCCTTAACTTCAAACTCCGATATCTCGCGAACGGATTGACGAACTCGAGAAATTCCTGTTGCATCTGAGAGCATAAACTCGCCCGATTACAACGGTATGTGTATTGTTGCCGTAGGCCATAGTAGTTATTGGTTTCGAGCATTAGACTTGGGAAAATTTTGATGGTTTCTCAACCATTCCTTAACTTCAAACTCCCATATCTCGCGAACGGATTGACGAACTCGAGAAATTCCTGTTGCATCTGAAAGTAGAAACTCGGCCGATTACAATGGGGTGCGTACTTTTCCCCTAGGCTATTCCAGTTATAGGTTTCGTGTATCAGACCAGCGAAAATTTTGTGGTTTCTCAACCATTCCTTAGCTTCAAACTCCCATATCTCGCGAACGGATTGACGAACTCGAGAAATTCCTGTTGCATCTGAAAGTAGAAACTCGGCCGATTACAATGGGGTGCGTACTTTTCCCCTAGGCTATTCCTGTTATTGGTTTCGAGTATCAGACCAGCGAAAATTTTGATGGTTTCTCAACCATTCCTTAACTTCAAACTCCCATATCTCGCGAACTGATTGACGAACTCGAGAAATACCTGTTGCATCTGAAATCAGAAACTCGCCCGATTACAGTGGTATCTGTACTTTTCCCCTAGGCTATTCCAGTTATTGGTTTCGAGTATCAGACCAGCGAAAATTTTGATGGCTTCTCAACCATTCCTTAACTTCAAACTCCCATATCTCGAGAACGGATTGACGAACTCGAGAAACTCCTGCTGCATCTGAAAGTAGAAGCTCGCCCGATTGCAACAGTATGTGTATTTTTGCCCTAGGCATTAGTAATTATTGGTTTCGAGTATCAGACTTACTAAATTTTTTGATAGTTTCTCAACCATTCCTTAAGTTCAAATTCCCATATCTCGCGAACGGATTGACGAACTCGAGAAAATCCTGATGCATCTGAAAGTAGAAACTCGCCCGATTACAACGGTGTGTGTATTTTTGCCCTAGGCCACAGTAGTTATTGGTTTCGAGTATCAGACTTGCGAAAATTATGATGGCTTCTCAACCATTCCTTAACTTCAAACTCCCATATCTCGCGAACGGATTGACGAACTCGAGAAATTCCTGTTGCATCTGAAAGCATAAACTCGCCCGATTACAACGGTATGTGTATTTTTGCCCTAGGCAGTTGTAGTTATTGGTTTCGAGTATCAGACTTGCGAAAATTTTGAGGGATTCTCAACCATTCCTTAACTTCAAACTCCCATATCTCTCGAACGGATTGACGAAATAGAGAAATTCCAGTTGCACCTGAAAGAAGAAACTCGCCCGATTACGATGCTGTGTGTACTTTTCCCCTAGGCCATTCCAGTTATTGGTTTCGAGTATCAGATCAGCGAAAATTTTAATGGTTTCTCAACCATTCCTTAACTTCAAACTCCCATATCTCGCGAACGGATTGACGAACTCGAGAAACTCCTGCTGCATCTGAAAGTAGAAGCTCGCCCGATTCCAACGGTATGTGTATTTTTGCCCTAGGCAATAGTAGTTACTGGTTTCGAGTATCACACTAGCGAAAATTTTGGTGGTTTCTCAACCATTCCTTAACTTCAAACTCCCATATCTCGCGAACTGATTGACGAACTCGAGAAATACCTGTTGCATCTGAAATCAGAAACTCGCCCGATTACAGTGGTATGTGTATTTTTGCCCTAGGCCATAGTAGTTATTGGTTTCGAGTATCAGACTTACTAAAATTTTGATGGTTTCTCAACCATTCCTTTATTTCAAGCTCCCATATCTCGCGAACGGATTGACGAACTCGAGAAATTCCAGTTGCATCTGAAAGCAGAAACTCGCCCGATTACAATGGTATGTGTATTTTTGCCCTAGGCCACAGTAGTTATTGGTTTCGAGTATCAGACTTGCGAAAATTTTGATGGCTTCTCAACCATTCCTTAACTTCAAACTCCCATATCTCGCGAACGGTTTGACGAACTCGAGAAATTCCTGTTGCATCTGAAAGCAAAAACTAGCCCGATTACAGTGGTATGTGTATTTTTGCCCTAGGCCATAGTAGTTATTGGTTTCGAGCTTCAGACTTACTAAAATTTTGATGGTTTCTCAACCATTCCTTTATTTCAAGCTCCCATATCTCGCGAACGGATTGACGAACTCGAGAAATTCCAGTTGCATCTGAAAGCAGAAACTCGCCCGATTACAATGGTATGTGTATTTTTGCCCTAGGCCACAGTAGTTATTGGTTTCGAGTATCAGACTTGCGAAAATTATGATGGCTTCTCAACCATTCCTTAACTTCAAACTCCGATATCTCGCGAACGGATTGACGAACTCGAGAAATTCCTGTTGCATCTGAGAGCATAAACTCGCCCGATTACAACGGTATGTGTATTTTTGCCCTAGGCAGTTGTAGTTATTGGTTTCGAGTTTCAGACTTGCGAAAATTTTGAGGGATTCTCAACCATTCCTTAACTTCAAACTCCCATATCTCGCGAACGGATTGACGAACTCGAGAAATACCTGTTGCATCTGAAATCAGAAACTCGCCCGATTACAGTGGTATGTGTATTTTTGCCCTAGGCCATAGTAGTTATTGGTTTCGAGTATCAAACTTACTAAAATTTTGATGGTTTCTCAACCATTCCTTTATTTCAAGCTCCCATATCTCGCGAACGGATTGACGAACTCCAGAAATTCCAGTTGCATCTGAAAGCAGAAACTCGCCCGATTACAACGGTATGTGTATTTTTGCCTTAGGTAGTTGTAGTTATTGGTTTCGAGTATCAGACCAGCGAAAATTTTGAGGGATTCTCATCCATTCCTTAACTTCAAACTCCCATATCTCGCGAACGGATTGACGAACTCGAGAAATACCTGTTGCATCTGAAATCAGAAACTCGCCCGATTACAGTGGTATGTGTATTTTTGCCCTAGGCCATAGTAGTTATTTGTTTCGAGTATCAGACTTGCGAATATTTTGAGGGATTCTCAACCATTCCTTGACTTCAAACTCCCATATCTCGCGAACGGATTGACGAACTCGAGAAATTCCTGTTGCATCTGAAAGCAAAAACTCGCCCGATTACAACGGTATGTGTATTTTTGCCCTAGGCAGTTGTAGTTATTGGTTTCGAGTATCAGACTTGCGAAAATTTTGAGGGATTCTCAACCATTCCTTAACTTCAAACCCCCATATCTCGCGAACGGATTGACGGACTCGAGAAATACCTGTTGCATCTGAAATCAGAAACTCGCCCGATTACAGTGGTATGTGTATTTTTGCCCTAGGCCATAGTAGTTATTGGTTTCGAGTATCAGACTTACTAAAATTTTGATGGTTTCTCAACCATTCCTTTATTTCAAGCTCCCATATCTCGCTAACGGATTGACGAACTCGAGAAATTCCAGTTGCATCTGAAAGCAGAAATTCGCCCGATTACAATGGTATGTGTATTTTTGCCCTAGGCCACAGTAGTTATTGGTTTCGAGTATCAGACTTGCGAAAATTATGATGGCTTCTCAACCATTCCTTGACTTCAAACTCCCATATCTCGCGAACGGATTGACGAACTCGAGAAATTCCTGTTGCATCTGAAAGCAAAAACTCGCCCGATTACAACGGTATGTGTATTTTTGCCCTAGGCAGTTGTAGTTATTGGTTTCGAGTATCAGACTTGCGAAAATTTTGAGGGATTCTCAACCATTCCTTAACTTCAAACCCCCATATCTCGCGAACGGATTGACGAACTAGAGAAATTCCAGTTGCATCTGAAAGCAGAAACTCGCCCGATTACGATGCTGTGTGTACTTTTCCCCTAGGCCATTCCAGTTATTGGTTTCGAGTATCAGACCAGCGAAAATTTTAATGGTTTCTCAACCATTCCTTAACTTCAAACTCCCATATCTCGCGAACGGATTGACGAACTCGAGAAATACCTGTTTCATCTGAAATCAGAAACTCGCCCGATTACAGTGGTATGTGTATTTTTGCCCTAGGCCATAGTAGTTATTGGTTTCGAGTATCAGACTTACTAAAATTTTGATGGTTTCTCAACCATTCCTTTATTTCAAGCTCCCATATCTCGCGAACGGATTGACGAACTCGAGAAATTCCAGTTGCATCTGAAAGCAGAAACTCGCCCGATTACAATGGTATGTGTATTTTTGCCCTAGGCCACAGTAGTTATTGGTTTCGAGTATCAGACTTGCGAAAATTTTGATGGCTTCTCAACCATTCCTTAACTTCAAACTCCCATATCTCGCGAACGGATTGACGAACTCGAGAAATTCCTGTTGCATCTGAAAGCAAAAACTAGCCCGATTACAGTGGTATGTGTATTTTTGCCCTAGGCCATAGTAGTTATTGGTTTCGAGTTTCAGACTTGCGAAAATTTTGAGGGATTCTCAACCATTCCTTAACTTCAAACTCCCATATCTCGCGAACGGATTGACGAACTCGAGAAATACCTGTTGCATCTGAAATCAGAAACTCGCCCGATTACAGTGGTATGTGTATTTTTGCCCTAGGCCATAGTAGTTATTGGTTTCGAGTATCAAACTTACTAAAATTTTGATGGTTTCTCAACCATTCCTTTATTTCAAGCTCCCATATCTCGCGAACGGATTGACGAACTCGAGAAATTCCAGTTGCATCTGAAAGCAGAAACTCGCCCGATTACAATGGTATGTGTATTTTTGCCCTAGGCCACAGTAGTTATTGGTTTCGAGTATCAGACTTGCGAAAATTTTGATGGCTTCTCAACCATTCCTTAACTCCAAAGTCCCATATCTCGCAAACGGATTGACGAACTCGAGAAATTCCTGTTGCATCTGAAAGCAAAAACTAGCCCGATTACAACGGTATGTGTATTTTTGCCCTAGGCAGTTGTAGTTATTGGTTTCGAGTATCAGACCAGCGAAAATTTTGAGGGATTCTCAACCATTCCTTAACTTCAAACTCCCATATCTCGCGAACGGATTGACGGACTCGAGAAATACCTGTTGCATCTGAAATCAGAAACTCGCCCGATTACAGTGGTATGTGTATTTTTGCCCTAGGCCATAGTAGTTATTGGTTTCGAGTATCAGACTTACTAAAATTTTGATGGTTTCTCAACCATTCCTTTATTTCAAGCTCCCATATCTCGCTAACGGATTGACGAACTCGAGAAATTCCAGTTGCATCTGAAAGCAGAAATTCGCCCGATTACAATGGTATGTGTATTTTTGCCCTAGGCCACAGTAGTTATTGGTTTCGAGTATCAGACTTGCGAAAATTATGATGGCTTCTCAACCATTCCTTGACTTCAAACTCCCATATCTCGCGAACGGATTGACGAACTCGAGAAATTCCTGTTGCATCTGAAAGCAAAAACTCGCCCGATTACAACGGTATGTGTATTTTTGCCCTAGGCAGTTGTAGTTATTGGTTTCGAGTATCAGACTTGCGAAAATTTTGAGGGATTCTCAACCATTCCTTAACTTCAAACCCCCATATCTCGCGAACGGATTGACGAACTAGAGAAATTCCAGTTGCATCTGAAAGCAGAAACTCGCCCGATTACGATGCTGTGTGTACTTTTCCCCTAGGCCATTCCAGTTATTGGTTTCGAGTATCAGACCAGCGAAAATTTTAATGGTTTCTCAACCATTCCTTAACTTCAAACTCCCATATCTCGCGAACAGATTGACGAACTCGAGAAACTCCTGCTGCATCTGAAAGTAGAAGCTCGCCCGATTCCAACGGTATGTGTATTTTTGCCCTAGGCAGTAGTAGTTACTGGTTTCGAGTATCACACTTGCGAAAATTTTGGTGGTTTCTCAACCATTCCTTAACTTCAAACTCCCATATCTCGCGAACTGATTGACGAACTCGAGAAATACCTGTTGCATCTGAAATCAGAAACTCGCCCGATTACAGTGGTATGTGTATTTTTGCCCTAGGCCATAGTAGTTATTGGTTTCGAGTATCAGACTTACTAAAATTTTGATGGTTTCTCAACCATTCCTTTATTTCAAGCTCCCATATCTCGCGAACGGATTGACGAACTCGAGAAATTCCAGTTGCATCTGAAAGCAGAAACTCGCCCGATTACAATGGTATGTGTACTTTGGCCCTAGGCCATAGTAGTTATTGGTTTCGAGCATTAGACTTGCGAAAATTTTGATGGTTTCTCAGCCATTCCTTAACATCAAACTCCCATATCTCGCGAACGGATTGACGAATTCGAGAAATTCCTGATGCATCTGAAAGCAGAAGCTCGCCCGATTACAATGGGGTGCGTACTTTTCCCCTAGGCCAATCCAGTTATTGGTTTCGAGTATCAGACTAGCGAAAATTTTGGTGGTTTCTCAACCATTCCTTAGCTTCAAACTCCCATATCTCGCGAACGGATTGACGACCTCGAGAAATTCCTGTTGCATCTGAAAGCAGAAACTCGCCCGATTACAACGGTATGTGTATTTTTGCCTTAGGCAATAGTACTTATTGGTTTCGAGTATCAGACTTGCGAAAATTTTGATGGTTTCTCAGCCATTCCTTAACTTCAAACTCCCATATCTCGCGAACGGATTGACGAATTCGAGAAATTCCTGATGCATCTGAAAGCAGAAGCTCGCCCGATTACAATGGCATGTGTATTTTTGCCGTAGGCCATAGTAGTTATTGGTTTCGAGCATTAGACTTGCGAAAATTTTGATGGTTTCTCAACCATTCCTTAACTTCAAACTCCCATATCTCGCGAACGGATTGACGAACTCGAGAAATTCCTGTTGCATATGAAAGCAGAAACTCGCCCGATTACAACGGTATGTGTACTTTTGCCCTAGGCAATAGTAGTTTTTGGTTTCAAGTATCAGACTTGCAAAAATTTTGATGGTCTCTCAACCATTGGTTAGCTTCAAATTCCCATATCTGGCGAACGGATTGACGAACTCGAGATATTCCTGTTGCATCTGAATGTAGAAAATCGCCCGATTACAATGGTGTGTGTACTTCTCCCCTAGGCCATACCAGTTACTGGTTTCGAGTATCAGACTTGCGAAGGTATTGATGGTTTCTCAACCATTCCTTAACTTCAAACTCCCATATCTCGCGAACGGATTGACGAACTCGAGAAATTCCTGTTGCATCAAAAAGTATAGAATCTCCCGATTACAATGGTGTGCGTACTTTCCCCCTAGGCCATACCAGTTATTGGTTTCGAGTATCAGACTTGCGGAAATTTTGATGGTTTCGCAAACATTCCTTAACTTTAAACTCCCATTTCTCGCGAACAGATTGACGAACTCGAGAAATTCCTGTTGCATATGAAAGCAGAAACTCGCCCGATTACAACGGTATGTGTATTTTTGCCCTAGGCAATAGTAGTTATTGGTTTCGCGTATCAGACTTGCGAAAATTTTGATGGTTTGTCAACCATTCCTTAGCTTCAAATTCCCATATCTGGCGAACGGATTGACCAACTCGAGAAATTCCTGTTGCATCTGAAAGCAGAAACTCGCCCGATCACAACTGTGTGTGTACTTTTCCCCTCGGCCATTCCAGTTATTGGTTTCGAGTATCAGACTTGCGAAAATTTTGATGGTTTCTCAACCACTCCTTAACTTCAAACTTCCATATCTCGCGAACGGATTGACGAACTCTAGAAATTCCTGTTGCATATGAAAGCAGAAACTCGCCCGATTACAACGGTATGTGTATTTTTGCCCTAGGCAATAGTAGTTATTGGTTTCGCGTATCAGACTTGCGAAAATTTTGATGGTTTCTCAACCATTCCTTAGCTTCAAATTCCCATATCTGGCGAACCAATTGACGAACTCGAGTTATTCCTGTTGCATCTGAATGGAGAAACTCGCCCGAATACAATGGTGTGTGTACTTTTCCCCTATGCCATTGCAGTTATTGGTTTCGAGTATCAGACTTGCGAAGATTTTGATGGTTCCTCAACCATTCCTTAATTTCAAACCCCCATATCCCGCGAACGGATTCACAGACCGTTGTAATCGGGCGAGTAACTACTTTCAGGTGCAACAGGAATTTCTCGAGTTCGTCAATCCGTTCGCGAGATACGGGAGTTTGAAGTGAAGGAATGGTTGAGAAACCATAAAAATTTTCGCAATTCTGTTACTCGAAACCAACAACTGGAATGGCCTAGGGGAAAAGTAAACACACCATTGTAATCGGGCGAGTTTCTACTTTCAGGTGCAACAGGAATATCTCGAGTTCGTCAATCCGTTCGCGAGATATGGAAGTTTGAAGTTAAGCAATGGTTGAGAAACCATCAAAATTTTCGCAAGTCTGATACTCGAAATCAATAACTGGAATGGCCTAGGGGAAAAGTACAAATACCCTTGTAATCGGGCTACTTCCTGATTTCAGATGCAACAGGAATTTCTCGAGTTCCTTAATCCGTTCGCGAGGTATGGCAGTTTGACGTTAAGGAATGGTTGAGAAACCATCAATATTTTCGCAAGTCTGATACTCGAATCCAATAACTACTATTGCCCAGGGCAAAAACACACATACCGTTGTAATCGGGCGAGTTCCTGCTTTCAGATGCAACAGGAATTTCTCGAGATCGTCAATCCGTTCGCGAGATATGGGAGTTTGAAGTTAAGGAATGGTTGAGAAACCATCAAAATATTCGCAAGTCTGATAGTCGAAACCAATAACTACTATGGCCTAGGGCAAAAATACACATACCATTGTAATCGGGCGACTTTCTGCTTCCAGATGCAACAGCAATATCTCGAGTTCGCCCATCCGTTCGCGAGATATGGGAGTTCGAAGTTAAGGAATGGTTGAGAAACCATCAAAATTTTCGCAAGGCTGATACTCGAAACCAATAACTACTATTGCATAGGGCAAAAATACACATACCGTTGTAATCGGGCGACTTTCTGCTTTCAGATGCAACAGGAATTTCTCGAGTTCGTCAATGCGTTCGCGAGATATGGGGGTTCGAAGTTAAGGAATGGTTGAGAAACCATCAAAATTTTCGCAAGTCTGATACTCGAAACCAATAACTACTATTGCATAGGGCAAAAATACACATACCGTTGTAATCGGGCGAATTTCTGCTTTCAGATGCAACAGGAATTTCTCGAGTTCGTCAATGCGTTCGCGAGATATGGGAGTTCAAAGTTAAGGAATGGTTGAGAAACCATCAAAATTTTCGCAAGTCTGATACTCGAAACCAATAACTACTATTGCCCAGGGCAAAAACACACATACCGTTGTAATCGGGCGAGTTCCTGCTTTCAGATGCAACAGGAATTTCTGGAGATCGTCAATCCGTTCGCGAGATATGGGAGTTTGAAGTTAAGGAATGGTTGAGAAACCATCAAAATATTCGCAAGTCTGATACTCGAATCCAATAACTGGAATGGCCTAGGGGAAAAGTACACACACCATTGTAATCGGGCGAGTTTCTATTTTCAGATGCAACAGGAATTTCTCGAGTTCGTCAATCCGTTCGCGAGGTATGGGAGTTTGAAGTTAAGGAATGGTTGAGAAACCATCAAAATTGTCGGAAGTCTGATACTCGAAACCAATAACTACTATTGCCCAGGGCAAAAACACGCATACCGTTGTAATCGGGCGAGTTTCTGCTTTCAGATGCGACAGGAATTTCTCGAGTTCGTCAATCCGTTCGCGAGATATGGGAGTTTGAAGTTAAGGAATGGTTGAGAAACCATCAAAATTTTTGCAATTCTGATACTCGAAACCAATAACTACTATTGCCTAGGGCAAAATACACGTACCGTTGTAATCGGGCTACTTTCTGATTTCAGCTGCAACAGGAATATCTCGAGTTCGTCAATCCGTTCGCGAGATATGGGAGTTTGAAGTTAAGGAATGGTTGAGAAACCATCAAAATTTTTGCAATTCTGATACTCGAAACCAATAACTACTATTGCCTAGGGCAAAATACACGTACCGTTGTAATCGGGCTACTTTCTGATTTCAGCTGCAACAGGAATTTCTCGAGTTCGTCAATCCGTTCGCGAGGTATGGGAGTTTGAAGTTAAGGAATGGTTGAGAAGCCATCAAAATTTTCGCAAGTCTGATACTCGAAACCAATAACTACTATGGCCTAGGGCAAAAATACACATACCATTGTAATCGGGCGACTTTCTGCTTTCAGATGCAACAGCAATATCTCGAGTTCGCCCATCCGTTCGCGAGATATGGGAGTTTGAAGTTACGGAATGTTTGAGAAACCATCAGAATTTTAGCTGGTCTGATACTCGAAACCTATAACTGGAATGGCCTAGGGGAAAAGTGCACACGCCATTGTAATCGGGCGAGTTTCTACTTTCAGATGCAACAGGAATTTCTCGAGTTCGTCAATCCGTTCGCGAGATATGGGAGTTTGAAGTTACGGAATGGTTGAGAAACCATCAGAATTTTCGCTGGTCTGATACTCGAAACCTATAACTGGAATGGCCTAGGGGAAAAGTACACACACCATTGTAATCGGGCGAGTTTCTACTTTCAGATGCAACAGGAATTTCTCGAGTTCGTCAATCCGTTCGCGAGATATGGGAGTTTGAAGTGAAGGAATGGTTGAGAAACCATCAAAATTTTCGCAAGTCTGATACTCGAAACCATTAACTGGAATAGCCTAGGGGAAAAGTACACACACCATTGTAATCGGGCGAGTTTCTACTTTCAGGTGCAACAGGAATATCTCGAGTTCGTCAATCCGTTCGCGAGATATGGGAGTTTGAATTTAAGGAATGGTTGAGAAACCATCAAAATTTTCGCAAGTCTGATACCCGAAACCAATAAATACTATAGCCTAGGGCAAAATACACGTACCGTTGTAATCGGGCTACTTTCTGATTTCAGATGCAACAGGAATTTCTCGAGTTCGTCAATCGGTTCGCGAGGTATGGGAGTTGGAAGTTAAGGAATGGTTGAGAAACCATCAACATTTACGCTGGTCTGATACTCGAAACCTATAACTGGAATGGCCTAGGGGAAAAGTGCACACACCATTGTAATCGGGCGAGTTTCTACTTTCAGGTGCAACAGTAATATCTCGAGTTCGTCAATCCGTTCGCGAGATATGGGAGTTTGAAGTTACGGAATGTTTGAGAAACCATCAAAATTTTCGCAAGTCTGATACTCGAAACCAATAACTGGAATGGCCTAGGGGAAAAGTACACAAACCATTGTAATCGGGCGAGTTTCTATTTTCAGATGCAAGAGGAATTTCTCGAGTCAGTCAATCCGTTCGTGAGATATTGGAGTTTGAAGTTAAGGAATGGTTGAGAAACCATCAAAATTTTCGCATGTCTGATACTCGAAACCAATAACTACTATTGCCTAGGGCAAAATACACGTACCGCTCTAATCGGGCTACTTCCTGATTTCAGATGCAACAGGAATTTCTCGAGTTCCTAAATCCGTTCGCGAGGTATGGGAGATTGAAGTTAAGGAATGGTTGAGAAACCATCAATATTTTCGCAAGTCTGATACTCGAAACCAATAACTGGAATGGCCTAGGGGAAAAGTACACACACCATTGTAATCGGGCGAGTTTCTATTTTCAGATGCAACAGGAATATCTCGAGTTCGCCAATCCGTTCGCGAGATATGGGAGTTTGAAATTAAGGAATGGTTGAGAAACCATCAAAATTTTCGCAAGTCTGATACTCGAAACCAATAACTGGAATGGCCTAGGGGAAAAGTACACACACCATTGTAATCGGGCGGATTTCTATTTTCAGATGCAACAGGAATTTCTCGAGTTCGTCAATCCGTTCGCGAGGTATGGGAGTTTGAAGTTAAGGAACGCTTGAGAAACCATCAAAATTGTCGGAAGTCTGATACTCGAAACCAATAACTACTACTGCCCAGGCCAAAAATACGCATACCGTTGTAATCGGGCGAGTTTCTGCTTTCAGATGCGACAGGAATTTCTCGAGTTCGTCAATCCGTTCGCGAGATATGGGAGTTTGAAGTTAAGGAATGGTTGAGAAACCATCAAAATTTTTGCAATTCTGATACTCGAAACCAATAACTACTATCGCCTAGGGCAAAATACACGTACCGTTGTAATCGGGATACTTTCTGCTTTCAGATGCAACAGGAATTTCTCGAGTTCGTCAATCCGTTCGCGAGGTATGGGAGTTTGAAGTTAAGGAATGGTTGAGAAACCATCAAAATTTTCGGAAGTCTGATACTCGAAACCAATAACTACTATTGCCCAGGGCAAAAATACGCATACCGTTGTAATCGGGCGAGTTTCTGCTTTCAGATGCAACAGGAATTTCTCGAGTTCGTCAATCCGTTCGCGAGGTATGGGAGTTTGAAGTTAAGGAATGGTTGAGAAACCATCAAAATTTTCGGAAGTCTGATACTCGAAACCAATAACTACTTTTGCCTAGGGCAAAAATACACATACCGCTGTAATCGCGCGAGTTTCTGCTTTCGGATGCAACAGGAATTTCACGAGTTCGTCAATCCGTTCGCGAGATATGGGAGTTTGAAGTTAAGGAATGGTTGAGAAACCATCAAAATTTACGGAAGTCTGATACTCGAAACCAATAACTACTATTGCCTAGGGCAAAAATACACACACCGTTGTAATCGGGCGAGTTTTTGCTTTCGGCTGCAACAGGAATTTCTCGAGTTCGTCAATCCGTTCGCGAGATATGGGAGTTTGAAGTTACGGAATGGTTGAGAAACCATCAGAATTTTCGCAAGTCTGATACTCGAAACCAATAACTGGAATGGCCTAGTGGAAAAGTACAAATACCGTTGTAATCGGGCGACTTTCTGCTTCCAGATGCGACAGGAATTTCTCGAGTTCGTCAATCCGTTCGCGAGATATGGGAGTTTGAAGTAAAGGAATGGTTGAGAAACCATCAAAATTTTCGCATGTCTGATACTCGAAACCAATAACTACTATTGCCTAGGGCAAAATACACGTACCGCTGTAATCGGGCTACTTCCTGATTTCAGATGCAACAGGAATTTCTCGAGTTCCTTAATCCGTTCGCGAGGTATGGGTGTTTGAAGTTAAGGAATGGTTGAGAAACCATCAATATTTTCGCAAGTCTGATACTCGAATCCAATAACTACTATTGCCCAGGGCAAAAACACACATACCGTTGTAATCGGGCGAGTTTCTGCTTTCAGATGCAACAGGAATTTCTCGAGATCGTCAATCCGTTCGCGAGATATGGGAGTTTGAAATTAAGGAATGGTTGAGAAACCATCAAAATTTTCGCAAGTCTGATACTCGAAACCAATAACTGGAATGGCCTAGGGAAAAAGTACACACACCATTGTAATCGGGCGAGTTTCATCTTTCAGATGCAACAGGAATTTCTCGAGTTCGTCAATCCGTTCGCGAGATATGGGAGTTTGAAGTTAAGGAAAGGTTGAGGGACCATCAAAATTTTAGCAAGTCTGACACTCGAAACCAATAACTACAAAGGCCTAGGGGAAAAATACACATATCGTTGTAATCGGGCGAGTTTCTACTTTCAGAAGCAACAGGAATTTCTCGAGTTCGTCAATCCGTTCGCCAGATATGGGAGTTTGAAGTTAAGGAATGGTTGAGAAACCATCAAAATTTTCGCAAGTCTGATACTCGAAACCAATAACTACAATGGCCTAGGGGAAAAGTACACATACCTTTGTAATCGGGCGAGTTTCCATTTTCAGACGCAACAGGAATTTCTCGAGCTCGCCATTCCGTTCGCGAGATATGGGAGTTTGAAGTTAAGGAATGGTTGAGAAACCATCAAAATTTTCGCAAGTCTGATACTCGAAACCAATAACTGGAATGGCCTAGGGGGAAAGTACACACACAATTGTAATCGGGAGAGTTTCTAATTTCAGATGCAACAGGAATATCTAGAGTTCGTGAATCCGTTCGCGAGATATGGGGGTTTGAAGATAAGGAATAGTTGAGAAACCATCAAAATTTTCGCAAGTCTGATACTCGAGACCAATAACTACTATTTCCTAGGGCAAAAATACACATACCGTTGTAATCGGGCGAGTATCTGCTTTCAGATGCAACAGGAATTTCTCGAGTTCGTCAATCCGTTCGCGAGATATGGGAGTTTGAAGTTAAGGAATGGATGAGAAACCATCAAAATTTTCGCAAGTCTGTACTCGAAACCAATAACTGGAATGGCCTAGGGGAAAAATACACATACCGTTGTAATCGGGCGAGTTTCTGCTTTCATATGCAACAGGAATTTCTCGAGTTCGTCAATCCGTTCGCGAGATATGGGAGTTTGAAGTTAAGGAATGGTTGAGAAACTATCAAAATTTTCGCAGGTCTGATACTCGAAACCAATAACTACTATGGCCTAGGGCAAAAACACACATACCGTTGTAATCGGGCGAGTTTCTACTTTCAGGTGCAATAGGAATTTCTCGAGTTCGTCAATCCGTTCGTGAGATATGGGAGTTTGAAGTTAAGGAATGGTTGAGAAACCACCAAAATTTTCGCAAGTCTGATACTCGAAACCAATAACTACAAAGGCCTAGGGGAAAAATACACATATCGTTGTAATCGGGCGAGTTTCTACTTTCAGAAGCAAGAGGAATTTCTCGAGTTCGTCAATACGTTCGCCAGATATGGGAGTTTGAAGTTAAGGAATGGTTGAGAAACCATCAAAATTTTCGCAATTCTGATACTCGAAACCATTAACTACAATGGCCTAGGGGAAAAATACACATACCGTTGTAAACGGGCGAGTTTCTACTTTCATATGCAACAGGAATTTCTCGAGTTCGTCAATCCGTTCGCGAGATATGGGAGTTTGAAGTTAAGGAATGGTTGAGAAACCATCAAAATTTTCGCAATTCTTATGCTAGAAACGAATAACTGGAATAGCCTACGGGAAATATACACACACCATTGTAATCGGGCGAGTTTCATCTTTCAGATGCAACAGGAATTTCTCGAGTTCGTCAATCCGTTCGCGAGATATGGGAGTTTGAAGTTAAGGAATGGTTGAGAAACCATCAAAATTTTCGCAATTCTGATGCTAGAAACGAATAACTGGTAGAGCCTAGGGGAAAAGTACACACACCATTGTAATCGGGCGAGTTTCTATTTTCAGATGCAACAGGAATTTCTCGAGTTCGTCAATCCGTTCGTGAGATATGGGAGTTTGAAGTTAAGGAATGGTTGAGAAACCATCAAAATTTTCGCAAGTCTGATACTCGAAACCAATAACTACAATGGCCTAGGGGAAAAATACACATACCGTTGTAATCGGGCGAGTTTCTGCTTTCATATGCAACAGGAATTTCTCGAGTTCGTCAATCCGTTCGCGAGATATGGGAGTTTGAAGTTAAGGAATGGTTGAGAAACTATCAAAATTTTCGCAGGTCTGATACTCGAAACCAATAACTACTATGGCCTAGGGCAAAAATACACATACCGTTGTAATCGGGCGAGTTTCTACTTTCAGGTGCAATAGGAATTTCTCGAGTTCGTCAATCCGTTCGTGAGATATGGGAGTTTGAAGTTAAGGAATGGTTGAGAAACCACCAAAATTTTCGCAAGTCTGATACTCGAAACCAATAACTACAAAGGCCTAGGGGAAAAATACTCATATCGTTGTAATCGGGCGAGTTTCTACTTTCAGAAGCAAGAGGAATTTCTCGAGTTCGTCAATACGTTCGCCAGATATGGGAGTTTGAAGTTAAGGAATGGTTGAGAAACCATCAAAATTTTCGCAATTCTGATACTCGAAACCATTAACTACAATGGCCTAGGGGAAAAATACACATACCGTTGTAAACGGGCGAGTTTCTACTTTCATATGCAACAGGAATTTCTCGAGTTCGTCAATCCGTTCGCGAGATATGGGAGTTTGAAGTTAAGGAATGGTTGAGAAACCATCAAAATTTTCGCAATTCTTATGCTAGAAACGAATAACTGGAATAGCCTACGGGAAATATACACACACCATTGTAATCGGGCGAGTTTCATCTTTCAGATGCAACAGGAATTTCTCGAGTTCGTCAATCCGTTCGCGAGATATGGGAGTTTGAAGTTAAGGAATGGTTGAGAAACCATCAAAATTTTCGCAATTCTGATGCTAGAAACGAATAACTGGTAGAGCCTAGGGGAAAAGTACACACACCATTGTAATCGGGCGAGTTTCTATTTTCAGATGCAACAGGAATTTCTCGAGTTCGTCAATCCGTTCGTGAGATATGGGAGTTTGAAGTTAAGGAATGGTTGAGAAACCATCAAAATTTTCGCAAGTCTGATACTCGAAACCAATAACTACAATGGCCTAGGGGAAAAATACACATACCGTTGTAATCGGGCGAGTTTCCACTTTCAAATGCAACAGGAATTTCTCGAGTTCGTCAATCCGTTAGCGAGATATGGAAGTTTGAAGTTAAGGAATGGTTGAGAAACCATCAAAATTTTCGCAAGTCTGATACTCGAAACCAATAACTACAATGGCCTAGGGGAAAAATACACATACCGTTGTAATCGGGCGAGTTTCTGCTTTCATATGCAACAGGAATTTCTCGAGTTCGTCAATCCGTTCGCGAGATATGGGAGTTTGAAGTTAAGGAATGGTTGAGAAACTAACAAAATTTTCGCAGGTCTGATACTCGAAACCAATAACTACTATGGCCTAGGGCAAAAATACACATACCGTTGTAATCGGGCGAGTTTCTACTTTCAGGTGCAATAGGAATTTCTCGAGTTCGTCAATCCGTTCGTGAGATATGGGAGTTTGAAGTTAAGGAATGGTTGAGAAACCATCAATATTTTCGCAAGTCTGATACTCGAAACCAATAACTACAAAGGCCTAGGGGAAAAATACACATATCGTTGTAATCGGGCGAGTTTCTACTTTCAGAAGCAACAGGAATTTCTCGAGTTCGTCAATCCGTTCGCCAGATATGGGAGTTTGAAGTTAAGGAATGGTTGAGAAACCATCAAAATTTTCGCAAGTCTGATACTCGAAACCAATAACTACAATGGCCTAGGGGAAAAGTACACATACCTTTGTAATCGGGCGAGTTTCCATTTTCAGACGCAACAGGAATTTCTCGAGCTCGCCATTCCGTTCGCGAGATATGGGAGTTTGAAGTTAAGGAATGGTTGAGAAACCATCAAAATTTTCGCAAGTCTGATACTCGAAACCAATAACTGGAATGGCCTAGGGGGAAAGTACACACACAATTGTAATCGGGAGAGTTTCTACTTTCAGATGCAACAGGAATATCTAGAGTTCGTGAATCCGTTCGCGAGATATGGAGGTTTGAAGATAAGGAATAGTTGAGAAACCATCAAAATTTTCGCAAGTCTGATACTCGAGACCAATAACTACTATTTCCTAGGGCAAAAATACACATACCGTTGTAATCGGGCGAGTATCTGCTTTCAGATGCAACAGGAATTTCTCGAGTTCGTCAATCCGTTCGCGAGATATGGGAGTTTGAAGTTAAGGAATGGATGAGAAACCATCAAAATTTTCGCAAGTCTGTACTCGAAACCAATAACTGGAATGGCCTAGGGGAAAAATACACATACCGTTGTAATCGGGCGAGTTTCTGCTTTCATATGCAACAGGAATTTCTCGAGTTCGTCAATCCGTTCGCGAGATATGGGAGTTTGAAGTTAAGGAATGGTTGAGAAACTATCAAAATTTTCGCAGGTCTGATACTCGAAACCAATAACTACTATGGCCTAGGGCAAAAATACACATACCGTTGTAATCGGGCGAGTTTCTACTTTCAGGTGCAATAGGAATTTCTCGAGTTCGTCAATCCGTTCGTGAGATATGGGAGTTTGAAGTTAAGGAATGGTTGAGAAACCACCAAAATTTTCGCAAGTCTGATACTCGAAACCAATAACTACAAAGGCCTAGGGGAAAAATACTCATATCGTTGTAATCGGGCGAGTTTCTACTTTCAGAAGCAAGAGGAATTTCTCGAGTTCGTCAATACGTTCGCCAGATATGGGAGTTTGAAGTTAAGGAATGGTTGAGAAACCATCAAAATTTTCGCAATTCTGATACTCGAAACCATTAACTACAATGGCCTAGGGGAAAAATACACATACCGTTGTAAACGGGCGAGTTTCTACTTTCATATGCAACAGGAATTTCTCGAGTTCGTCAATCCGTTCGCGAGATATGGGAGTTTGAAGTTAAGGAATGGTTGAGAAACCATCAAAATTTTCGCAATTCTTATGCTAGAAACGAATAACTGGAATAGCCTACGGGAAATATACACACACCATTGTAATCGGGCGAGTTTCATCTTTCAGATGCAACAGGAATTTCTCGAGTTCGTCAATCCGTTCGCGAGATATGGGAGTTTGAAGTTAAGGAATGGTTGAGAAACCATCAAAATTTTCGCAATTCTGATGCTAGAAACGAATAACTGGTAGAGCCTAGGGGAAAAGTACACACACCATTGTAATCGGGCGAGTTTCTATTTTCAGATGCAACAGGAATTTCTCGAGTTCGTCAATCCGTTCGTGAGATATGGGAGTTTGAAGTTAAGGAATGGTTGAGAAACCATCAAAATTTTCGCAAGTCTGATACTCGAAACCAATAACTACAATGGCCTAGGGGAAAAATACACATACCGTTGTAATCGGGCGAGTTTCCACTTTCAAATGCAACAGGAATTTCTCGAGTTCGTCAATCCGTTAGCGAGATATGGAAGTTTGAAGTTAAGGAATGGTTGAGAAACCATCAAAATTTTCGCAAGTCTGATACTCGAAACCAATAACTACAATGGCCTAGGGGAAAAATACACATACCGTTGTAATCGGGCGAGTTTCTGCTTTCATATGCAACAGGAATTTCTCGAGTTCGTCAATCCGTTCGCGAGATATGGGAGTTTGAAGTTAAGGAATGGTTGAGAAACTAACAAAATTTTCGCAGGTCTGATACTCGAAACCAATAACTACTATGGCCTAGGGCAAAAATACACATACCGTTGTAATCGGGCGAGTTTCTACTTTCAGGTGCAATAGGAATTTCTCGAGTTCGTCAATCCGTTCGTGAGATATGGGAGTTTGAAGTTAAGGAATGGTTGAGAAACCATCAAAATTTTCGCAATTCTGATACTCGAAACCATTAACTACAATGGCCTAGGGGAAAAATACACATACCGTTGTAAACGGGCGAGTTTCTGCTTTCATATGCAACAGGAATTTCTCGAGTTCGTCAATCCGTTCGCGAGATATGGGAGTTTGAAGTTAAGGAATGGTTGAGAAACCATCAAAATTTTCGCAATTCTTATGCTAGAAACGAATAACTGGAATAGCCTACGGGAAATATACACACACCATTGCAATCGGGCGAGTTTCATCTTTCAGATGCAACAGGAATTTCTCGAGTTCGTCAATCCGTTCGCGAGATATGGGAGTTTGAAGTTAAGGAATGGTTGAGAAACTAACAAAATTTTCGCAGGTCTGATACTCGAAACCAATAACTACTATGGCCTAGGGGAAAAATACACATATCGTTGTAATCGGGCGAGTTTCTACTTTCAGAAGCAACAGGAATTTCTCGAGTTCGTCAATCCGTTCGCGAGGTATGGGAGTTTGAAGTTAAGGAATGGTTGAGAAACCATCAAAATTTTCGGAAGTCTGATACTCGAAACCAATAACTGGAATGGCCTTGTGGAAAAGTACACACACCATTGTAATCGGGCGAGTTTCTATTTTCAGATGCAACAGGAATTTCTCCAGTTCGCCAATCCGTTCGCGCGATATGGGAGTTTGAAGTTAAGGAATGGTTGAGAAACCATCAAAATTTACGGAAGTCTGATACTCGAAACCAATAACTACTATTGCCTAGGGCAAAAATACACACACCGTTGTAATCGGGCGAGTTTTTGCTTTCGGCTGCAACAGGAATTTCTCGAGTTCGTCAATCCGTTCGCGAGATATGGGAGTTTGAAGTTACGGAATGGTTGAGAAACCATCAGAATTTTCGCAAGTCTGATACTCGAAACCAATAACTGGAATGGCCTAGTGGAAAAGTACAAATACCGTTGTAATCGGGCGACTTTCTGCTTCCAGATGCGACAGGAATTTCTCGAGTTCGTCAATCCGTTCGCGAGATATGGGAGTTTGAAGTAAAGGAATGGTTGAGAAACCATCAAAATTTTCGCATGTCTGATACTCGAAACCAATAACTACTATTGCCTAGGGCAAAATACACGTACCGCTGTAATCGGGCTACTTCCTGATTTCAGATGCAACAGGAATTTCTCGAGTTCCTTAATCCGTTCGCGAGGTATGGGAGTTTGAAGTTAAGGAATGGTTGAGAAACCATCAATATTTTCGCAAGTCTGATACTCGAATCCAATAACTACTATTGCCCAGGGCAAAAACACACATACCGTTGTAATCGGGCGAGTTTCTGCTTTCAGATGCAACAGGAATTTCTCGAGATCGTCAATCCGTTCGCGAGATATGGGAGTTTGAAATTAAGGAATGGTTGAGAAACCATCAAAATTTTCGCAAGTCTGATACTCGAAACCAATAACTGGAATGGCCTAGGGAAAAAGTACACACACCATTGTAATCGGGCGAGTTTCTATTTTCAGATGCAACAGGAATTTCTCGAGTTCGTCAATCCGTTCGCGAGATGTGGGAGTTTGAAGTTAAGGAATCGTTGAGAAACCACCAAAATTTTCGCAAGTCTGATACTCGAAACCAATAACTACTATTGCCTAGGGGAAAGTACGCACACCACTGTAATCGGGCGAGTTTCTACTTTCAGATGCAACAGGAATATCTCGAGTTCGCCAATCCGTTCGCGAGATATGGGAGTTTGAAATTAAGGAATGGTTGAGAAACCATCAAAATTTTCGCAAGTCTGATACTCGAAACCAATAACTGGAATGGCCTAGGGGAAAAGTACACACACCATTGTAATCGGGCGAGTTTCATCTTTCAGATGCAACAGGAATTTCTCGAGTTCGTCAATCCGTTCGCGAGATATGGGAGTTTGAAGTTAAGGAATGGTTGAGAAACCATCAAAATTTTCGCAATTCTGATGCTAGAAACGAATAACTGGAATAGCCTAAGGGAAAAGTACACACACCATTGTAATCGGGCGAGTTTCTATTTTCAGATGCAACAGGAATTTCTCGAGTTCGTCAATCCGTTCGTGAGATATGGGAGTTTGAAGTTAAGGAATGGTTGAGAAACCATCAAAATTTTCGCAAGTCTGATACTCGAAACCAATAACTACAATGGCCTAGGGGAAAAATACACATACCGTTGTAATCGGGCGAGTTTCCACTTTCAAATGCAACAGGAATTTCTCGAGTTCGTCAATCCGTTAGCGAGATATGGAAGTTTGAAGTTAAGGAAAGGTTGAGGAACCATCAAAATTTTAGCAAGTCTGATACTCGAAACCAATAACTACAAAGGCCTAGGGGAAAAATACACATATCCTTGTAATCGGGCGAGTTTCTACTTTCAGAAGCAACAGGAATTTCTCGAGTTCGTCAATACGTTCGCCAGATATGGGAGTTTGAAGTTAAGGAATGGTTGAGAAACCATCAAAATTTTCGCAAGTCTGATACTCGAAACCAATAACTACAATGGCCTAGGGGAAAAATACACATACCGTTGTAATCGGGCGAGTTTCTGCTTTCATATGCAACAGGAATTTCTCGAGTTCGTCAATCCGTTCGCGAGATATGGGAGTTTGAAGTTAAGGAATGGTTGAGAAACTATCAAAATTTTCGCAGGTCTGATACTCGAAACCAATAACTACTATGGCCTAGGGCAAAAATACACATACCGTTGTAATCGGGCGAGTTTCTACTTTCAGGTGCAATAGGAATTTCTCGAGTTCGTCAATCCGTTCGTGAGATATGGGAGTTTGAAGTTAAGGAATGGTTGAGAAACCACCAAAATTTTCGCAAGTCTGATACTCGAAACCAATAACTACAATGGCCTAGGGGAAAAATACACATACCGTTGTAATCGGGCGAGTTTCTACTTTCAGATGCAACAGGAATTTCTCGAGTTCGTCAATCGGTTCGCGAGATATGGGAATTTGAAGTTAAGGAATGGTTGAGGAACCATCAAAATTTTCGCAATTCTTATGCTAGAAACGAATAACTGGAATAGCCTACGGGAAATATACACACACCATTGTAATCGGGCGAGTTTCATCTTTCAGATGCAACAGGAATTTCTCGTGTTCGTCAATCCGTTCGCGAGATATGGGAGTTTGAAGTTAAGGAAAGGTTGAGGGACCATCAAAATTTGAGCAAGTCTGATACTCGAAACCAATAACTACAAAGGCCTAGGGGAAAAATACACATATCGTTGTAATCGGGCGAGTTTCTACTTTCAGAAGCAACAGGAATTTCTCGAGTTCGTCAATCCGTTCGCCAGATATGGGAGTTTGAAGTTAAGGAATGGTTGAGAAACCATCAAAATTTTCGCAAGTCTGATACTCGAAACCAATAACTACAATGGCCTAGGGGAAAAGTACACATACCTTTGTAATCGGGCGAGTTTCCATTTTCAGACGCAACAGGAATTTCTCGAGCTCGCCATTCCGTTCGCGAGATATGGGAGTTTGAAGTTAAGGAATGGTTGAGAAACCATCAAAATTTTCGCAAGTCTGATACTCGAAACCAATAACTGGAATGGCCTAGGGGGAAAGTACACACACAATTGTAATCGGGAGAGTTTCTACTTTCAGATGCAACAGGAATATCTAGAGTTCGTGAATCCGTTCGCGAGATATGGGGGTTTGAAGATAAGGAATAGTTGAGAAACCATCAAAATTTTCGCAAGTCTGATACTCGAGACCAATAACTACTATTTCCTAGGGCAAAAATACACATACCGTTGTAATCGGGCGAGTATCTGCTTTCAGATGCAACAGGAATTTCTCGAGTTCGTCAATCCGTTCGCGAGATATGGGAGTTTGAAGTTAAGGAATGGATGAGAAACCATCAAAATTTTCGCAAGTCTGTACTCGAAACCAATAACTGGAATGGCCTAGGGGAAAAATACACATACCGTTGTAATCGGGCGAGTTTCTGCTTTCATATGCAACAGGAATTTCTCGAGTTCGTCAATCCGTTCGCGAGATATGGGAGTTTGAAGTTAAGGAATGGTTGAGAAACCACCAAAATTTTCGCAAGTCTGATACTCGAAACCAATAACTACAAAGGCCTAAGGGAAAAATACACATATCGTTGTAATCGGGCGAGTTTCTACTTTCAGAAGCAAGAGGAATTTCTCGAGTTCGTCAATACGTTCGCCAGATATGGGAGTTTGAAGTTAAGGAATGGTTGAGAAACCATCAAAATTTTCGCAATTCTGATACTCGAAACCATTAACTACAATGGCCTAGGGGAAAAATACACATACCGTTTTAAACGGGCGAGTTTCTACTTTCATATGCAACAGGAATTTCTCGAGTTCGTCAATCCGTTCGCGAGATATGGGAGTTTGAAGTTAAGGAATGGTTGAGAAACCATCAAAATTTTCGCAATTCTTATGCTAGAAACGAATAACTGGAATAGCCTACGGGAAATATACACACACCATTGTAATCGGGCGAGTTTCATCTTTCAGATGCAACAGGAATTTCTCGAGTTCGTCAATCCGTTCGCGAGATATGGGAGTTTGAAGTTAAGGAATGGTTGAGAAACCATCAAAATTTTCGCAATTCTGATGCTAGAAACGAATAACTGGTAGAGCCTAGGGGAAAAGTACACACACCATTGTAATCGGGCGAGTTTCTATTTTCAGATGCAACAGGAATTTCTCGAGTTCGTCAATCCGTTCGTGAGATATGGGAGTTTGATGTTAAGGAATGGTTGAGAAACCATCAAAATTTTCGCAAGTCTGATACTCGAAACCAATAACTACAATGGCCTAGGGGAAAAATACACATACCGTTGTAATCGGGCGAGTTTCCACTTTCAAATGCAACAGGAATTTCTCGAGTTCGTCAATCCGTTAGCGAGATATGGAAGTTTGAAGTTAAGGAATGGTTGAGAAACCATCAAAATTTTCGCAAGTCTGATACTCGAAACCAATAACTACAATGGCCTAGGGGAAAAATACACATACCGTTGTAATCGGGCGAGTTTCTGCTTTCATATGCAACAGGAATTTCTCGAGTTCGTCAATCCGTTCGCGAGATATGGGAGTTTGAAGTTAAGGAATGGTTGAGAAACTAACAAAATTTTCGCAGGTCTGATACTCGAAACCAATAACTACTATGGCCTAGGGCAAAAATACACATACCGTTGTAATCGGGCGAGTTTCTACTTTCAGGTGCAATAGGAATTTCTCGAGTTCGTCAATCCGTTCGTGAGATATGGGAGTTTGAAGTTAAGGAATGGTTGAGAAACCACCAAAATTTTCGCAAGTCTGATACTCGAAACCAATAACTACAATGGCCTAGGGGAAAAATACACATACCGTTGTAGTCGGGCGAGTTTCTACTTTCAGATGCAACAGGAATTTCTCGAGTTCGTCAATCGGTTCGCGAGATATGGGAATTTGAAGTTAAGGAATGGTTGAGGAACCATCAAAATTTTCGCAATTCTTATGCTAGAAACGAATAACTGGAATAGCCTACGGGAAATATACACACACCATTGTAATCGGGCGAGTTTCATCTTTCAGATGCAACAGGAATTTCTCGAGTTCGTCAATCCGTTCGCGAGATATGGGAGTTTGAAGTTAAGGAAAGGTTGAGGGACCATCAAAATTTTAGCAAGTCTGATACTCGAAACCAATAACTACAAAGGCCTAGGGGAAAAATACACATATCGTTGTAATCGGGCGAGTTTCTACTTTCAGAAGCAACAGGAATTTCTCGAGTTCGTCAATCCGTTCGCCAGATATGGGAGTTTGAAGTTAAGGAATGGTTGAGAAACCATCAAAATTTTCGCAAGTCTGATACTCGAAACCAATAACTACAATGGCCTAGGGGAAAAGTACACATACCTTTGTAATCGGGCGAGTTTCCATTTTCAGACGCAACAGGAATTTCTCGAGCTCGCCATTCCGTTCGCGAGATATGGGAGTTTGAAGTTAAGGAATGGTTGAGAAACCATCAAAATTTTCGCAAGTCTGATACTCGAAACCAATAACTGGAATGGCCTAGGGGAAAGTACACACACAATTGTAATCGGGAGAGTTTCTACTTTCAGATGCAACAGGAATATCTAGAGTTCGTGAATCCGTTCGCGAGATATGGGGGTTTGAAGATAAGGAATAGTTGAGAAACCATCAAAATTTTCGCAAGTCTGATACTCGAGACCAATAACTACTATTTCCTAGGGCAAAAATACACATACCGTTGTAATCGGGCGAGTATCTGCTTTCAGATGCAACAGGAATTTCTCGAGTTCGTCAATCCGTTCGCGAGATATGGGAGTTTGAAGTTAAGGAATGGATGAGAAACCATCAAAATTTTCGCAAGTCTGTACTCGAAACCAATAACTGGAATGGCCTAGGGGAAAAATACACATACCGTTGTAATCGGGCGAGTTTCTACTTTCAGGTGCAATAGGAATTTCTCGAGTTCGTCAATCCGTTCGTGAGATATGGGAGTTTGAAGTTAAGGAATGGTTGAGAAACCACCAAAATCTTCGCAAGTCTGATACTCGAAACCAATAACTACAAAGGCCTAGGGGAAAAATACACATATCGTTGTAATCGGGCGAGTTTCTACTTTCAGAAGCAAGAGGAATTTCTCGAGTTCGTCAATACGTTCGCCAGATATGGGAGTTTGAAGTTAAGGAATGGTTGAGGAACCATCAAAATTTTCGCAATTCTGATACTCGAAACCATTAACTACAATGGCCTAGGGGAAAAATACACATACCGTTGTAAACGGGCGAGTTTCTACTTTCATATGCAACAGGAATTTCTCGAGTTCGTCAATCCGTTCGCGAGATATGGGAGTTTGAAGTTAAGGAATGGTTGAGAAACCATCAAAATTTTCGCAATTCTTATGCTAGAAACGAATAACTGGAATAGCCTACGGGAAATATACACACACCATTGTAATCGGGCGAGTTTCATCTTTCAGATGCAACAGGAATTTCTCGAGTTCGTCAATCCGTTCGCGAGATATGGGAGTTTGAAGTTAAGGAATGGTTGAGAAACCATCAAAATTTTCGCAATTCTGATGCTAGAAACGAAAAACTGGTAGAGCCTAGGGGAAAAGTACACACACCATTGTAATCGGGCGAGTTTCTATTTTCAGATGCAACAGGAATTTCTCGAGTTCGTCAATCCGTTCGCGAGATATGGGAGTTTGAAGTTAAGGAATGGATGAGAAACCATCAAAATTTTCGCAAGTCTGATACTCGAGACCAATAACTACTATTTCCTAGGGCAAAAATACACATACCGTTGTAATCGGGCGAGTATCTGCTTTCAGATGCAACAGGAATTTCTCGAGTTCGTCAATCCGTTCGCGAGATATGGGAGTTTGAAGTTAAGGAATGGTTGAGAAACCATCAAAATTTTCGCAAGTCTGATACTCGAAACCAATAACTGGAATGGCATAGGGGGAAAGTACACACACAATTGTAATCGGGAGAGTTTCTACTTTCAGATGCAACAGGAATATCTAGAGTTCGTGAATCCGTTCGCGAGATATGGGGGTTTGAAGATAAGGAATAGTTGAGAAACCATCAAAATTTTCGCAAGTCTGATACTCGAGACCAATAACTACTATTTCCTAGGGCAAAAATACACATACCGTTGTAATCGGGCGAGTATCTGCTTTCAGATGCAACAGGAATTTCTCGAGTTCGTCAATCCGTTCGCGAGATATGGGAGTTTGAAGTTAAGGAATGGATGAGAAACCATCAAAATTTTCGCAAGTCTGTACTCGAAACCAATAACTGGAATGGCCTAGGGGAAAAGTACACACACCATTGTAATCGGGCGAGTTTCTACTTTCAGATGGAACAGGAATATCTCGAGTTCGTCAATCCGTTCGCGAGATATGGGAGTTTGAAGTTAAGGAATGGTTGAGAAACCATCAAAATTTTCGCTGGTCTGATACTCGAAACCAATAACTGGAATGGCCTTGGGCAAAAGTACACATACCTTTGTAATCGGGCGAGTTTCCATTTTCAGATGCAACAGGAATTTCTCCAGTTCGCCAATCCGCTCGTGAGATATGGGAGTTTGAAGTTAAGGAATCGTTGAGAAACCATCAAAATTTTCGCAAGTCTGATACTCGAAACCAATATCTACTATTGCCTAGGGGAAAAGTACGCACACCATTGTAATCGGGCTAGTTTCCATTTTCAGACGCAACAGGAATTTCTCGAGTTCGTCAATCCGTTCGCGAGATATGGGAGTTTGAAGTTAGGGAATGGTTGAGAAACCATCAAAATTTTCGCATGTCTGATATTCGATAACAATAACTGGATTGGCCTAAGGGAAAAGTACACATACCATTGTAATCGGGTGAGTTTCTGCTTTCAGATGCAACAGGAATTTTTCGAGTCCGTCAATCCGTTCGCGAGATATGGGAGTTTGAATTTAAGGAATGGTTGAGAAACCATCAAAATCTTCGCAAGTCTGATACTCGAAACCAATAACTACAATGGCCTAGGGGAAAAGTACACATACCTTTGTAATCGGGCGAGTTTCCATTTTCAGACGCAACAGGAATTTCTCGAGCTCGCCATTCCGTTCGCGAGATACGGGAGTTTGAAGTTAAGGAATCGTTGAGAAACCATTAAAATTTTCGCAAGTCTGATACTCGAAACCAATAACTGGAATGGCCTAGGGGGAAAGTACACACACAATTGTAATCGGGAGAGTTTCTACTTTCAGATGCAACAGGAATATCTGGAGTTCGTGAATCCGTTCGCGAGATATGGGGGTTTGAAGATAAGGAATGGTTGAGAAACCATCAAAATTTTCGCAAGTCTGTACTCGAAACCAATAACTGGAATGGCCTAGGGGAAAAATACACATACCGTTGTAATCGGGCGAGTTTCTGCTTTCATATGCAACAGGAATTTCTCGAGTTCGTCAATCCGTTCGCGAGATATGGGAGTTTGAAGTTAAGGAATGGTTGAGAAACTATCAAAATTTTCGCAGGTCTGATACTCGAAACCAATAACTACAATGGCCTAGGGGAAAAATACACATACCCTTGTAATCGGGCGAGTTTCTGCTTTCATATGCAACAGGAATTTCTCGAGTTCGTCAATCCGTTCGCGAGATATGGGAGTTTGAAGTTAAGGAATGGTTGAGAAACTAACAAAATTTTCGCAGGTCTGATACTCGAAACCAATAACTACAATGGCCTAGGGGAAAAATACACATACCGTTGTAGTCGGGCGAGTTTCTACTTTCAGATGCAACAGGAATTTCTCGAGTTCGTCAATCGGTTCGCGAGATATGGGAATTTGAAGTTAAGGAATGGTTGAGGAACCATCAAAATTTTCGCAATTCTTATGCTAGAAACGAATAACTGGAATAGCCTACGGGAAATATACACACACCATTGTAATCGGGCGAGTTTCATCTTTCAGATGCAACAGGAATTTCTCGAGTTCGTCAATCCGTTCGCGAGATATGGGAGTTTGAAGTTAAGGAAAGGTTGAGGGACCATCAAAATTTTAGCAAGTCTGATACTCGAAACCAATAACTACAAAGGCCTAGGGGAAAAATACACATATCGTTGTAATCGGGCGAGTTTCTACTTTCAGAAGCAACAGGAATTTCTCGAGTTCGTCAATCCGTTCGCCAGATATGGGAGTTTGAAGTTAAGGAATGGTTGAGAAACCATCAAAATTTTCGCAAGTCTGATACTCGAAACCAATAACTACAATGGCCTAGGGGAAAAGTACACATACCTTTGTAATCGGGCGAGTTTCCATTTTCAGACGCAACAGGAATTTCTCGAGCTCGCCATTCCGTTCGCGAGATATGGGAGTTTGAAGTTAAGGAATGGTTGAGAAACCATCAAAATTTTCGCAAGTCTGATACTCGAAACCAATAACTGGAATGGCCTAGGGGGAAAGTACACACACAATTGTAATCGGGAGAGTTTCTACTTTCAGATGCAACAGGAATATCTAGAGTTCGTGAATCCGTTCGCGAGATATGGGGGTTTGAAGATAAGGAATAGTTGAGAAACCATCAAAATTTTCGCAAGTCTGATACTCGAGACCAATAACTACTATTTCCTAGGGCAAAAATACACATACCGTTGTAATCGGGCGAGTATCTGCTTTCAGATGCAACAGGAATTTCTCGAGTTCGTCAATCCGTTCGCGAGATATGGGAGTTTGAAGTTAAGGAATGGATGAGAAACCATCAAAATTTTCGCAAGTCTGTACTCGAAACCAATAACTGGAATGGCCTAGGGGAAAAATACACATACCGTTGTAATCGGGCGAGTTTCTACTTTCAGGTGCAATAGGAATTTCTCGAGTTCGTCAATCCGTTCGTGAGATATGGGAGTTTGAAGTTAAGGAATGGTTGAGAAACCACCAAAATCTTCGCAAGTCTGATACTCGAAACCAATAACTACAAAGGCCTAGGGGAAAAATACACATATCGTTGTAATCGGGCGAGTTTCTACTTTCAGAAGCAAGAGGAATTTCTCGAGTTCGTCAATACGTTCGCCAGATATGGGAGTTTGAAGTTAAGGAATGGTTGAGGAACCATCAAAATTTTCGCAATTCTGATACTCGAAACCATTAACTACAATGGCCTAGGGGAAAAATACACATACCGTTGTAAACGGGCGAGTTTCTACTTTCATATGCAACAGGAATTTCTCGAGTTCGTCAATCCGTTCGCGAGATATGGGAGTTTGAAGTTAAGGAATGGTTGAGAAACCATCAAAATTTTCGCAATTCTTATGCTAGAAACGAATAACTGGAATAGCCTACGGGAAATATACACACACCATTGTCATCGGGCGAGTTTCATCTTTCAGATGCAACAGGAATTTCTCGAGTTCGTCAATCCGTTCGCGAGATATGGGAGTTTGAAGTTAAGGAATGGTTGAGAAACCATCAAAATTTTCGCAATTCTGATGCTAGAAACGAATAACTGGTAGAGCCTAGGGGAAAAGTACACACACCATTGTAATCGGGCGAGTTTCTATTTTCAGATGCAACAGGAATTTCTCGAGTTCGTCAATCCGTTCGTGAGATATGGGAGTTTGAAGTTAAGGAATGGTTGAGAAACCATCAAAATTTTCGCAAGTCTGATACTCGAAACCAATAACTACAATGGCCTAGGGGAAAAATACACATACCGTTGTAATCGGGCGAGTTTCCACTTTCAAATGCAACAGGAATTTCTCGAGTTCGTCAATCCGTTAGCGAGATATGGAAGTTTGAAGTTAAGGAATGGTTGAGAAACCATCAAAATTTTCGCAAGTCTGATACTCGAAACCAATAACTACAATGGCCTAGGGGAAAAATACACATACCGTTGTAATCGGGCGAGTTTCTGCTTTCATATGCAACAGGAATTTCTCGAGTTCGTCAATCCGTTCGCGAGATATGGGAGTTTGAAGTTAAGGAATGGTTGAGAAACTAACAAAATTTTCGCAGGTCTGATACTCGAAACCAATAACTACTATGGCCTAGGGCAAAAATACACATACCGTTGTAATCGGGCGAGTTTCTACTTTCAGGTGCAATAGGAATTTCTCGAGTTCGTCAATCCGTTCGTGAGATATGGGAGTTTGAAGTTAAGGAATGGTTGAGAAACCACCAAAATATTCGCAAGTCTGATACTCGAAACCAATAACTACAATGGCCTAGGGGAAAAATACACATACCGTTGTAATCGGGCGAGTTTCTACTTTCAGATGCAACAGGAATTTCTCGAGTTCGTCAATCGGTTCGCGAGATATGGGAATTTGAAGTTAAGGAATGGTTGAGGAACCATCAAAATTTTCGCAATTCTTATGCTAGAAACGAATAACTGGAATAGCCTACGGGAAATATACACACACCATTGTAATCGGGCGAGTTTCATCTTTCAGATGCAACAGGAATTTCTCGAGTTCGTCAATCCGTTCGCGAGATATGGGAGTTTGAAGTTAAGGAAAGGTTGAGGGACCATCAAAATTTTAGCAAGTCTGATACTCGAAACCAATAACTACAAAGGCCTAGGGGAAAAATACACATATCGTTGTAATCGGGCGAGTTTCTACTTTCAGAAGCAACAGGAATTTCTCGAGTTCGTCAATCCGTTCGCCAGATATGGGAGTTTGAAGTTAAGGAATGGTTGAGAAACCATCAAAATTTTCGCAAGTCTGATACTCGAAACCAATAACTACAATGGCCTAGGGGAAAAGTACACATACCTTTGTAATCGGGCGAGTTTCCATTTTCAGACGCAACAGGAATTTCTCGAGCTCGCCATTCCGTTCGCGAGATATGGGAGTTTGTAGTTAAGGAATGGTTGAGAAACCATCAAAATTTTCGCAAGTCTGATACTCGAAACCAATAACTGGAATGGCATAGGGGGAAAGTACACACACAATTGTAATCGGGAGAGTTTCTACTTTCAGATGCAACAGGAATATCTAGAGTTCGTGAATCCGTTCGCGAGATATGGGGGTTTGAAGATAAGGAATAGTTGAGAAACCATCAAAATTTTCGCAAGTCTGATACTCGAGACCAATAACTACTATTTCCTAGGGCAAAAATACACATACCGTTGTAATCGGGCGAGTATCTGCTTTCAGATGCAACAGGAATTTCTCGAGTTCGTCAATCCGTTCGCGAGATATGGGAGTTTGAAGTTAAGGAATGGATGAGAAACCATCAAAATTTTCGCAAGTCTGTACTCGAAACCAATAACTGGAATGGCCTAGGGGAAAAGTACACACACCATTGTAATCGGGCGAGTTTCTACTTTCAGATGGAACAGGAATATCTCGAGTTCGTCAATCCGTTCGCGAGATATGGGAGTTTGAAGTTAAGGAATGGTTGAGAAACCATCAAAATTTTCGCTGGTCTGATACTCGAAACCAATAACTGGAATGGCCTTGGGCAAAAGTACACATACCTTTGTAATCGGGCGAGTTTCCATTTTCAGATGCAACAGGAATTTCTCCAGTTCGCCAATCCGCTCGTGAGATATGGGAGTTTGAAGTTAAGGAATCGTTGAGAAACCATCAAAATTTTCGCAAGTCTGATACTCGAAACCAATATCTACTATTGCCTAGGGGAAAAGTACGCACACCATTGTAATCGGGCTAGTTTCCATTTTCAGACGCAACAGGAATTTCTCGAGTTCGTCAATCCGTTCGCGAGATATGGGAGTTTGAAGTTAGGGAATGGTTGAGAAACCATCAAAATTTTCGCATGTCTGATATTCGATAACAATAACTGGATTGGCCTAAGGGAAAAGTACACATACCATTGTAATCGGGTGAGTTTCTGCTTTCAGATGCAACAGGAATTTTTCGAGTCCGTCAATCCGTTCGCGAGATATGGGAGTTTGAATTTAAGGAATGGTTGAGAAACCATCAAAATCTTCGCAAGTCTGATACTCGAAACCAATAACTACAATGGCCTAGGGGAAAAGTACACATACCTTTGTAATCGGGCGAGTTTCCATTTTCAGACGCAACAGGAATTTCTCGAGCTCGCCATTCCGTTCGCGAGATACGGGAGTTTGAAGTTAAGGAATCGTTGAGAAACCATTAAAATTTTCGCAAGTCTGATACTCGAAACCAATAACTGGAATGGCCTAGGGGGAAAGTACACACACAATTGTAATCGGGAGAGTTTCTACTTTCAGATGCAACAGGAATATCTGGAGTTCGTGAATCCGTTCGCGAGATATGGGGGTTTGAAGATAAGGAATGGTTGAGAAACCATCAAAATTTTCGCAAGTCTGTACTCGAAACCAATAACTGGAATGGCCTAGGGGAAAAATACACATACCGTTGTAATCGGGCGAGTTTCTGCTTTCATATGCAACAGGAATTTCTCGAGTTCGTCAATCCGTTCGCGAGATATGGGAGTTTGAAGTTAAGGAATGGTTGAGAAACTATCAAAATTTTCGCAGGTCTGATACTCGAAACCAATAACTACTATGGCCTAGGGCAAAAATACACATACCGTTGTAATCGGGCGAGTTTCTACTTTCAGGTGCAATAGGAATTTCTCGAGTTCGTCAATCCGTTCGTGAGATATGGGAGTTTGAAGTTAAGGAATGGTTGAGAAACCACCAAAATTTTCGCAAGTCTGATACTCGAAACCAATAACTACAAAGGCCTAGGGGAAAAATACACATATCGTTGTAATCGGGCGAGTTTCTACTTTCAGAAGCAAGAGGAATTTCTCGAGTTCGTCAATACGTTCGCCAGATATGGGAGTTTGAAGTTAAGGAATGGTTGAGAAACCATCAAAATTTTCGCAATTCTGATACTCGAAACCATTAACTACAATGGCCTAGGGGAAAAATACACATACCGTTGTAAACGGGCGAGTTTCTACTTTCATATGCAACAGGAATTTCTCGAGTTCGTCAATCCGTTCGCGAGATATGGGAGTTTGAAGTTAAGGAATGGTTGAGAAACCATCAAAATTTTCGCAATTCTTATGCTAGAAACGAATAACTGGAATAGCCTACGGGAAATATACACACACCATTGTAATCGGGCGAGTTTCATCTTTCAGATGCAACAGGAATTTCTCGAGTTCGTCAATCCGTTCGCGAGATATGGGAGTTTGAAGTTAAGGAATGGTTGAGAAACCATCAAAATTTTCGCAATTCTGATGCTAGAAACGAATAACTGGTAGAGCCTAGGGGAAAAGTACACACACCATTGTAATCGGGCGAGTTTCTATTTTCAGATGCAACAGGAATTTCTCGAGTTCGTCAATCCGTTCGTGAGATATGGGAGTTTGAAGTTAAGGAATGGTTGAGAAACCATCAAAATTTTCGCAAGTCTGATACTCGAAACCAATAACTACAATGGCCTAGGGGAAAAATACACATACCGTTGTAATCGGGCGAGTTTCCACTTTCAAATGCAACAGGAATTTCTCGAGTTCGTCAATCCGTTAGCGAGATATGGAAGTTTGAAGTTAAGGAATGGTTGAGAAACCATCAAAATTTTCGCAAGTCTGATACTCGAAACCAATAACTACAATGGCCTAGGGGAAAAATACACATACCGTTGTAATCGGGCGAGTTTCTGCTTTCATATGCAACAGGAATTTCTCGAGTTCGTCAATCCGTTCGCGAGATATGGGAGTTTGAAGTTAAGGAATGGTTGAGAAACTAACAAAATTTTCGCAGGTCTGATACTCGAAACCAATAACTACTATGGCCTAGGGCAAAAATACACATACCGTTGTAATCGGGCGAGTTTCTACTTTCAGGTGCAATAGGAATTTCTCGAGTTCGTCAATCCGTTCGTGAGATATGGGAGTTTGAAGTTAAGGAATGGTTGAGAAACCACCAAATTTTTCGCAAGTCTGATACTCGAAACCAATAACTACAATGGCCTAGGGGAAAAATACACATACCGTTGTAATCGGGCGAGTTTCTACTTTCAGATGCAACAGGAATTTCTCGAGTTCGTCAATCGGTTCGCGAGATATGGGAATTTGAAGTTAAGGAATGGTTGAGGAACCATCAAAATTTTCGCAATTCTTATGCTAGAAACGAATAACTGGAATAGCCTACGGGAAATATACACACACCATTGTAATCGGGCGAGTTTCATCTTTCAGATGCAACAGGAATTTCTCGAGTTCGTCAATCCGTTCGCGAGATATGGGAGTTTGAAGTTAAGGAAAGGATGAGGGACCATCAAAATTTTAGCAAGTCTGATACTCGAAACCAATAACTACAAAGGCCTAGGGGAAAAGTACACATACCTTTGTAATCGGGCGAGTTTCCATTTTCAGACGCAACAGGAATTTCTCGAGCTCGCCATTCCGTTCGCGAGATACGGGAGTTTGAAGTTAAGGAATCGTTGAGAAACCATTAAAATTTTCGCAAGTCTGATACTCGAAACCAATAACTGGAATGGCCTAGGGGGAAAGTACACACACAATTGTAATCGGGAGAGTTTCTACTTTCAGATGCAACAGGAATATCTGGAGTTCGTGAATCCGTTCGCGAGATATGGGGGTTTGAAGATAAGGAATGGTTGAGAAACCATCAAAATTTTCGCAAGTCTGTACTCGAAACCAATAACTGGAATGGCCTAGGGGAAAAATACACATACCGTTGTAATCGGGCGAGTTTCTGCTTTCATATGCAACAGGAATTTCTCGAGTTCGTCAATCCGTTCGCGAGATATGGGAGTTTGAAGTTAAGGAATGGTTGAGAAACTATCAAAATTTTCGCAGGTCTGATACTCGAAACCAATAACTACTATGGCCTAGGGCAAAAATACACATACCGTTGTAATCGGGCGAGTTTCTACTTTCAGGTGCAATCGGAATTTCTCGAGTTCGTCAATCCGTTCGTGAGATATGGGAGTTTGAAGTTAAGGAATGGTTGAGAAACCACCAAAATTTTCGCAAGTCTGATACTCGAAACCAATAACTACAAAGGCCTAGGGGAAAAATACACATATCGTTGTAATCGGGCGAGTTTCTACTTTCAGAAGCAAGAGGAATTTCTCGAGTTCGTCAATACGTTCGCCAGATATGGGAGTTTGAAGTTAAGGAATGGTTGAGAAACCATCAAAATTTTCGCAATTCTGATACTCGAAACCATTAACTACAATGGCCTAGGGGAAAAATACACATACCGTTGTAAACGGGCGAGTTTCTACTTTCATATGCAACAGGAATTTCTCGAGTTCGTCAATCCGTTCGCGAGATATGGGAGTTTGAAGTTAAGGAATGGTTGAGAAACCATCAAAATTTTCGCAATTCTTATGCTAGAAACGAATAACTGGAATAGCCTACGGGAAATATACACACACCATTGTAATCGGGCGAGTTTCATCTTTCAGATGCAACAGGAATTTCTCGAGTTCGTCAATCCGTTCGCGAGATATGGGAGTTTGAAGTTAAGGAATGGTTGAGAAACCATCAAAATTTTCGCAATTCTGATGCTAGAAACGAATAACTGGTAGAGCCTAGGGGAAAAGTACACACACCATTGTAATCGGGCGAGTTTCTATTTTCAGATGCAACAGGAATTTCTCGAGTTCGTCAATCCGTTCGTGAGATATGGGAGTTTGAAATTAAGGAATGGTTGAGAAACCATCAAAATTTTCGCAAGTCTGATACTCGAAACCAATAACTACAATGGCCTAGGGGAAAAATACACATACCGTTGTAATCGGGCGAGTTTCCACTTTCAAATGCAACAGGAATTTCTCGAGTTCGTCAATCCGTTAGCGAGATATGGAAGTTTGAAGTTAAGGAATGGTTGAGAAACCATCAAAATTTTCGCAAGTCTGATACTCGAAACCAATAACTACAATGGCCTAGGGGAAAAATACACATACCGTTGTAATCGGGCGAGTTTCTGCTTTCATATGCAACAGGAATTTCTCGAGTTCGTCAATCCGTTCGCGAGATATGGGAGTTTGAAGTTAAGGAATGGTTGAGAAACTAACAAAATTTTCGCAGGTCTGATACTCGAAACCAATAACTACTATGGCCTAGGGCAAAAATACACATACCGTTGTAATCGGGCGAGTTTCTACTTTCAGGTGCAATAGGAATTTCTCGAGTTCGTCAATCCGTTCGTGAGATATGGGAGTTTGAAGTTAAGGAATGGTTGAGAAACCACCAAATTTTTCGCAAGTCTGATACTCGAAACCAATAACTACAATGGCCTAGGGGAAAAATACACATACCGTTGTAATCGGGCGAGTTTCTACTTTCAGATGCAACAGGAATTTCTCGAGTTCGTCAATCGGTTCGCGAGATATGGGAATTTGAAGTTAAGGAATGGTTGAGGAACCATCAAAATTTTCGCAATTCTTATGCTAGAAACGAATAACTGGAATAGCCTACGGGAAATATACACACACCATTGTAATCGGGCGAGTTTCATCTTTCAGATGCAACAGGAATTTCTCGAGTTCGTCAATCCGTTCGCGAGATATGGGAGTTTGAAGTTAAGGAAAGGATGAGGGACCATCAAAATTTTAGCAAGTCTGATACTCGAAACCAATAACTACAAAGGCCTAGGGGAAAAATACACATATCGTTGTAATCGGGCGAGTTTCTACTTTCAGAAGCAACAGGAATTTCTCGAGTTCGTCAATCCGTTCGCCAGATATGGGAGTTTGAAGTTAAGGAATGGTTGAGAAACCATCAAAATTTTCGCAAGTCTGTACTCGAAACCAATAACTGGAATGGCCTAGGGGAAAAGTACAAACACCATTGTAATCGGGCGAGTTTCTACTTTCAGATGCAACAGGAATATCTCGAGTTCGTCAATCCGTTCGCGAGATATGGGAGTTTGAAGTTAAGGAATGGTTGAGAAACCATCAAAATTTTCGCTGGTCTGATACTCGAAACCAATAACTGAAATGGCCTTGGGCAAAAGTACACATACCTTTGTAATCGGGCGAGTTTCCATTTTCAGATGCAACAGGAATTTCTCCAGTTCGCCAATCCGCTCGTGAGATATGGGAGTTTGAAGTTAAGGAATCGTTGAGAAACCATCAAAATTTTCGCAAGTCTGATACTCGAAACCAATACCTACTATTGCCTAGGGGAAAAGTACGCACACCATTGTAATCGGGCTAGTTTCCATTTTCAGACGCAACAGGAATTTCTCGAGTTCGTCAATCCGTTCGCGAGATATGGGAGTTTGAAGTTAGGGAATGGTTGAGAAACCATCAAAATTTTCGCATGTCTGATATTCGATAACAATAACTGGATTGGCCTAGGGGAAAAGTACACATACCATTGTAATCGGGTGAGTTTCTGCTTTCAGATGCAACAGGAATTTTTCGAGTTCGTCAATCCGTTCGCGAGATATGGGAGTTTGAATTTAAGGAATGGTTGAGAAACCATCAAAATTTTCGCAAGTCTGATACTCGAAACCAATAACTACAATGGCCTAGGGGAAAAGTACACATACCTTTGTAATCGGGCGAGTTTCCATTTTCAGACGCAACAGGAATTTCTCGAGCTCGCCATTCCGTTCGCGAGATACGGGAGTTTGAAGTTAAGGAATCGTTGAGAAACCATTAAAATTTTCGCAAGTCTGATACTCGAAACCAATAACTGGAATGGCCTAGGGGGAAAGTACACACACAATTGTAATCGGGAGAGTTTCTACTTTCAGATGCAACAGGAATATCTAGAGTTCGTGAATCCGTTCGCGAGATATGGGGGTTTGAAGATAAGGAATGGTTGAGAAACCATCAAAATTTTCGCAAGTCTGTACTCGAAACCAATAACTGGAATGGCCTAGGGGAAAAATACACATACCGTTGTAATCGGGCGAGTTTCTGCTTTCATATGCAACAGGAATTTCTCGAGTTCGTCAATCCGTTCGCGAGATATGGGAGTTTGAAGTTAAGGAATGGTTGAGAAACTATCAAAATTTTCGCAGGTCTGATACTCGAAACCAATAACTACTATGGCCTAGGGCAAAAATACACATACCGTTGTAATCGGGCTAGTTTCTACTTTCAGGTGCAATAGGAATTTCTCGAGTTCGTCAATCCGTTCGTGAGATATGGGAGTTTGAAGTTAAGGAATGGTTGAGAAACCACCAAAATTTTCGCAATTCTGATACTCGAAACCAATAACTACAAAGGCCTAGGGGAAAAATACACATATCGTTGTAATCGGGCGAGTTTCTACTTTCAGAAGCAAGAGGAATTTCTCGAGTTCGTCAATACGTTCGCCAGATATGGGAGTTTGAAGTTAAGGAATGGTTGAGAAACCATCAAAATTTTCGCAATTCTGATACTCGAAACCATTAACTACAATGGCCTAGGGGAAAAATACACATACCGTTGTAAACGGGCGAGTTTCTACTTTCATATGCAACAGGAATTTCTCGAGTTCGTCAATCCGTTCGCGAGATATGGGAGTTTGAAGTTAAGGAATGGTTGAGAAACCATCAAAATTTTCGCAATTCTTATGCTAGAAACAAATAACTGGAATAGCCTACGGGAAATATACACACACCATTGTAATCGGGCGAGTTTCATCTTTCAGATGCAACAGGAATTTCTCGAGTTCGTCAATCCGTTCGCGAGATATGGGAGTTTGAAGTTAAGGAATGGTTGAGAAACCATCAAAATTTTCGCAATTCTGATGCTAGAAACGAATAACTGGTAGAGCCTAGGGGAAAAGTACACACACCATTGTAATCGGGCGAGTTTCTATTTTCAGATGCGACAGGAATTTCTCGAGTTCGTCAATCCGTTCGTGAGATATGGGAGTTTGAAGTTAAGGAATGGTTGAGAAACCATCAAAATTTTCGCAAGTCTGATACTCGAAACCAATAACTACAATGGCCTAGGGGAAAAATACACATACCGTTGTAATCGGGCGAGTTTCCACTTTCAAATGCAACAGGAATTTCTCGAGTTCGTCAATCCGTTAGCGAGATATGGAAGTTTGAAGTTAAGGAATGGTTGAGAAACCATCAAAATTTTCGCAAGTCTGATACTCGAAACCAATAACTACAATGGCCTAGGGGAAAAATACACATACCGTTGTAATCGGGCGAGTTTCTGCTTTCATATGCAACAGGAATTTCTCGAGTTCGTCAATCCGTTCGCGAGATATGGGAGTTTGAAGTTAAGGAATGGTTGAGAAACTAACAAAATTTTCGCAGGTCTGATACTCGAAACCAATAACTACTATGGCCTAGGGCAAAAATACACATACCGTTGTAATCGGGCGAGTTTCTACTTTCAGGTGCAATAGGAATTTCTCGAGTTCGTCGATCCGTTCGTGAGATATGGGAGTTTGAAGTTAAGGAATGGTTGAGAAACCACCAAAATTTTCGCAAGTCTGATACTCGAAACCAATAACTACAATGGCCTAGGGGAAAAATACACATACCGTTGTAATCGGGCGAGTTTCTACTTTCAGATGCAACAGGAATTTCTCGAGTTCGTCAATCGGTTCGCGAGATATGGGAATTTGAAGTTAAGGAATGGTTGAGGAACCATCAAAATTTTCGCAATTCTTATGCTAGAAACGAATAACTGGAATAGCCTACGGGAAATATACACACACCATTGTAATCGGGCGAGTTTCATCTTTCAGATGCAACAGGAATTTCTCGAGTTCGTCAATCCGTTCGCGAGATATGGGAGTTTGAAGTTAAGGAAAGGTTGAGGGACCATCAAAATTTTAGCAAGTCTGATACTCGAAACCAATAACTACAAAGGCCTAGGGGAAAAATACACATATCGTTGTAATCGGGCGAGTTTCTACTTTCAGAAGCAACAGGAATTTCTCGAGTTCGTCAATCCGTTCGCCAGATATGGGAGTTTGAAGTTAAGGAATGGTTGAGAAACCATCAAAATTTTCGCAAGTCTGATACTCGAAACCAATAACTACAATGGCCTAGGGGAAAAGTACACATACCTTTGTAATCGGGCGAGTTTCCATTTTCAGACGCAACAGGAATTTCTCGAGCTCGCCATTCCGTTCGCGAGATATGGGAGTTTGAAGTTAAGGAATGGTTGAGAAACCATCAAAATTTTTGCAAGTCTGTACTCGAAACCAATAACTACTATTTCCTAGGGCAAAAATACACATACCGTTGTAATCGGGCGAGTATCTGCTTTCAGATGCAACAGGAATTTCTCGAGTTCGTCAATCCGTTCGCGAGATATGGGAGTTTGAAGTTAAGGAATGGATGAGAAACCATCAAAATTTTCGCAAGTCTGTACTCGAAACCAATAACTGGAATGGCCTAGGGGAAAAGTACACACACCATTGTAATCGGGCGAGTTTCTACTTTCAGATGCAACAGGAATATCTCGAGTTCGTCAATCCGTTCGCGAGATATGGGAGTTTGAAGTTAAGGAATGGTTGAGAAACCATCAAAATTTTCGCTGGTCTGATACTCGAAACCAATAACTGGAATGGCCTTGGGCAAAAGTACACATACCTTTGTAATCGGGCGAGTTTCCATTTTCAGATGCAACAGGAATTTCTCGAGTTCGTCAATCGGTTCGCGAGATATGGGAATTTGAAGTTAAGGAATGGTTGAGGAACCATCAAAATTTTCGCAATTCTTATGCTAGAAACGAATAACTGGAATAGCCTACGGGAAATATACACACACCATTGTAATCGGGCGAGTTTCATCTTTCAGATGCAACAGGAATTTCTCGAGTTCGTCAATCCGTTCGCGAGATATGGGAGTTTGAAGTTAAGGAAAGGTTGAGGGACCATCAAAATTTTAGCAAGTCTGATACTCGAAACCAATAACTACAAAGGCCTAGGGGAAAAATACACATATCGTTGTAATCGGGCGAGTTTCTACTTTCAGAAGCAACAGGAATTTCTCGAGTTCGTCAATCCGTTCGCCAGATATGGGAGTTTGAAGTTAAGGAATGGTTGAGAAACCATCAAAATTTTCGCAAGTCTGATACTCGAAACCAATAACTACAATGGCCTAGGGGAAAAGTACACATACCTTTGTAATCGGGCGAGTTTCCATTTTCAGACGCAACAGGAATTTCTCGAGCTCGCCATTCCGTTCGCGAGATATGGGAGTTTGAAGTTAAGGAATGGTTGAGAAACCATCAAAATTTTTGCAAGTCTGTACTCGAAACCAATAACTACTATTTCCTAGGGCAAAAATACACATACCGTTGTAATCGGGCGAGTATCTGCTTTCAGATGCAACAGGAATTTCTCGAGTTCGTCAATCCGTTCGCGAGATATGGGAGTTTGAAGTTAAGGAATGGATGAGAAACCATCAAAATTTTCGCAAGTCTGTACTCGAAACCAATAACTGGAATGGCCTAGGGGAAAAGTACACACACCATTGTAATCGGGCGAGTTTCTACTTTCAGATGCAACAGGAATATCTCGAGTTCGTCAATCCGTTCGCGAGATATGGGAGTTTGAAGTTAAGGAATGGTTGAGAAACCATCAAAATTTTCGCTGGTCTGATACTCGAAACCAATAACTGGAATGGCCTTGGGCAAAAGTACACATACCTTTGTAATCGGGCGAGTTTCCATTTTCAGATGCAACAGGAATTTCTCCAGTTCGCCAATCCGCTCGTGAGATATGGGAGTTTGAAGTTAAGGAATCGTTGAGAAACCATCAAAATTTTCGCAAGTCTGATACTCGAAACCAATATCTACTATTGCCTAGGGGAAAAGTACGCACACCATTGTAATCGGGCTAGTTTCCATTTTCAGACGCAACAGGAATTTCTCGAGTTCGTCAATCCGTTCGCGAGATATGGGAGTTTGAAGTTAGGGAATGGTTGAGAAACCATCAAAATTTTCGCATGTCTGATATTCGATAACAATAACTGGATTGGCCTAGGGGAAAAGTACACATACCATTGTAATCGGGTGAGTTTCTGCTTTCAGATGCAACAGGAATTTTTCGAGTTCGTCAATCCGTTCGCGAGATATGGGAGTTTGAATTTAAGGAATGGTTGAGAAACCATCAAAATTTTCGCAAGTCTGATACTCGAAACCAATAACTACAATGGCCTAGGGGAAAAGTACATATACCTTTGTAATCGGGCGAGTTTCCATTCTCAGACGCAACAGGAATTTCTCGAGCTCGCCATTCCGTTCGGGAGATACGGGAGTTTGAAGTTAAGGAATCGTTGAGAAACCATCAAAATTTTCGAAAGTCTGGTACTCGAAACCAATAACTGGAATGGCCTAGGGGGAAAGTACACACACTATTGTAATCGGGCGAGTTTCTACTTTCAGATGCAACAGGAATATCTCGAGTTCGTGAATCCGTTCGCGAGATATGGGGGTTTGAAGATAAGGAATAGTTGAGAAACCATCAAAATTTTCGCAAGTCTGATACTCGAGACCAATAACTACTATTTCCTAGGGCAAAAATACACATACCGTTGTAATCGGGCGAGTATCTGGTTTCAGATGCAACAGGAATTTCTCGAGTTCGTCAATCCGTTCGCGAGATATGGGAGTTTGAAGTTAAGGAATGGATGAGAAACCATCAAAATTTTCGCAAGTCTGATACTCGAAACCAATAACTACAATGGCCTAGGGGAAAAGTACACATACCTTTGTAATCGGGCGAGTTTCCATTTTCAGATGCAACAGGAATTTCTCCAGTTCGCCAATCCGCTCGTGAGATATGGGAGTTTGAAGTTAAGGAATCGTTGAGAAACCATCAAAATTTTCGCAAGTCTGATACTCGAAACCAATATCTACTATTGCCTAGGGGAAAAGTACGCACACCATTGTAATCGGGCCTGTTTCCATTTTCAGACGCAACAGGAATTTCTCGAGTTCGTCAATCCGTTCGCGAGATGTGGGAGTTTGAAGTTAGGGAATGGTTGAGAAACCATCAAAATTTTCGCATGTCTGATATTCGATAACAATAACTGGATTGGCCTAGGGGAAAAGTACACATACATTTGTAATCGGGTGAGTTTCTGCTTTCAGATGCAACAGGAATTTTTCGAGTTCGTCAATCCGTTCGCGAGATATGGGAGTTTGAATTTAAGGAATGGTTGAGAAACCATCAAAATTTTCGCAAGTCTGATACTCGAAACCAATAACTACAATGGCCTAGGGGAAAAGTACACATACATTTGTAATCGGGCGAGTTTCCATTTTCAGACGCAACAGGAATTTCTCGAGCTCGCCATTCCGTTCGCGAGATATGGGAGTTTGAAGTTAAGGAATGGTTGAGAAACCATCAAAATTTTCGCAAGTCTGATACTCGAAACCAATAACTGGAACGGCCTAGGGGGAAAGTACACACACAATTGTAATCGGGAGAGTTTCTACTTTCAGATGCAACAGGAATATCTCGAGTTCGTGAATCCGTTCGCGAGATATGGGGGTTTGAAGATAAGGAATAGTTGAGAAACCATCAAAATTTTCGCAAGTCTGATACTCGAGACCAATAACTACTATTTCCTAGGGCAAAAATACACATACCGTTGTAATCGGGCGAGTATCTGCTTTCAGATGCAACAGGAATTTCTCGAGGTCGTCAATCCGTTCGCGAGATATGGGAGTTTGAAGTTAAGGAATGGATGAGAAACCATCAAAATTTTAGCAAGTCTGTACTCGAAACCAATAACTGGAATGGCCTAGGGGAAAAGTACACACACCATTGTAATCGGGCGAGTTTCTACTTTCAGATGCAACAGGAATATCTCGAGTTCGTCAATCCGTTCGCGAGATATGGGAGTTTGAAGTTAAGGAATGGTTGAGAAACTATCAAAATTTTCGCAGGTCTGATACTCGAAACCAATAACTACTACGGCCTAGGGCAAAAATACACATACCGTTGTAATCGGGCGAGTTTCTACTTTCAGGTGCAATAGGAATTTCTCGAGTTCGTCAATCCGTTAGCGATATATGGGAGCTTGAAGTTAAGGAATGTTTGAGAAACCATCAAAATTTTCGCAAGTCTGATACTCGAAACCATTAACTACAATGGCCTAGGGGAAAAGACTCATACCGTTGTAATCGGGCGAGTTTCTACTTTCAGATGCAACAGGAATTTCTCCAGTTCGCCAATCCGCTCGTGAGATATGGGAGTTTGAAGTTAAGGAATGGTTGAGAAACCATCAAAATTTTCGCAAGTCTGATACTCGAAACCAATAACTACAATGGCCTAGGGGAAAAGTACACATACCTTTGTAATCGGGCGAGTTTCCATTTTCAGATGCAACAGGAATTTCTCCAGTTCGCCAATCCGCTCGTGAGATATGGTAGTTTGAAGTTAAGGAATGGTTGAGAAACCATCAAAATTTTCGCAAGTCTGATACTCGAAACCAATAACTACAATGGCCTAGTGGAAAAATACACATACCGTTGTATTCTGGCGAGTTTCTACTTTCAAATGCAACAGGAATTTCTCGAGTTCGTCAATCCGTTCGCGAGGTATGGGAGTTTGAAGTTAAGGAAAGGTTGAGGGACCATCAAAATTTTAGCAAGTCTGATACTCGAGACCAATAACTACTATTTCCTAGGGCAAAAATACACATACCGTTGTAATCGGGCGAGTATCTGCTTTCAGATGCAACAGGAATTTCTCGAGTTCGTCAATCCGTTCGCGAGATATGGGAGTTTGAAGTTAAGGAATGGATGAGAAACCATCAAAATTTTCGCAAGTCTGATACTCGAAACCAATAACTACAATGGCCTAGGGGAAAAGTACACATACCTTTGTAATCGGGCGAGTTTCCATTTTCAGATGCAACAGGAATTTCTCCAGTTCGCCAATCCGCTCGTGAGATATGGGAGTTTGAAGTTAAGGAATGGTTGAGAAACCATCAAAATTTTCGCAAGTCTGATACTCGAAACCAATAACTGGAATGGCCTAGGGGGAAAGTACACACACAATTGTAATCGGGAGAGTTTCTACTTTCAGATGCAACAGGAATATCTAGAGTTCGTGAATCCGTTCGCGAGATATGGGGGTTTGAAGATAAGGAATAGTTGAGAAACCATCAAAATTTTCGCAAGTCTGATACTCGAGACCAATAACTACTATTTCCTTGGGCAAAAATACACATACCATTGTAATCGGGCGAGTATCTGCTTTCAGATGCAACAGGAATTTCTCGAGTTCGTCAATCCGTTCGCGAGATATGGGAGTTTGAAGTTAAAGAATGGATGAGAAACCATCAAAATTTTCTCAAGTCTGTACTCGAAACCAATAACTGGAATGGCCTAGGGGAAAAGTACACACACCATTGTAATCGGGCGAGTTTCTACTTTCAGATGCAACAGGAATATCTCGAGTTCGTCAATCCGTTCGCGAGATATGGGAGTTTGAAGTTAAGGAATGGTTGAGAAACCATCAAAATTTTCGCTGGTCTGATACTCGAAACCAATAACTGGAATGGCCTTGGGCAAAAGTACACATATCTTTGTAATCGGGCGAGTTTCCATTTTCAGATGCAACAGGAATTTCTCCAGTTCGGCAATCCGCTCGTGAGATATGGGAGTTTGAAGTTAAGGAATCGTTGAGAAACCATCAAAATTTTAGCAAGTCTGATACTCGAAACCAATAACTACAAAGGCCTAGGGGAAAAATACACATATCGTTGTAATCGGGCGAGTTTCTACTTTCAGAAGCAACAGGAATTTCTCGAGTTCGTCAATCCGTTCGCCAGATATGGGAGTTTGAAGTTAAGGAATGGTTGAGAAACCATCAAAATTTTCGCAAGTCTGATGCTAGAAACGAATAACTAGAATGGCTTAGGGCATAAATATTCATACTGTTGTAATCCGGCGAGTTTCTGCTTTCAGATGCAACAGGAATTTCTCGAGTTCGTCAATCCGTTAGCGAGATATTGAAGTTTGAAGTTAAGGAAAGGTTGAGAAACCATCAAAATTTTAGCAAGTCTGATACTCGAAACCAATAACTACAAAGGCCTAGGGGAAAAATACACACATCGTTGTAATCGGGCGAGTTTCTACTTTCAGATGCAACAGGAATATCTCGAGTTCGTCAATCCGTTCGCGAGATATGGGAGTTTGAAGTTGAGGAAAGGTTGAGAAACCATCAAAATTTTCGCAATTATGATGCTAGAAACGAATAACTAGAATGGCTTAGGGCATAAATATTCATACCGTTGTAATCGGGCGAGTTTCTGCTTTCAGATGCAAGAGGAATTTCTCGAGTTCATCAATCCTTTCGCGAGATATGGGAGTTTGAAGTTAAGGAATGGTTGAGAAACCATCAAAATTTTCGCAATTCTGATGCTAGAAACCAATAACTAGAATGTCCTAGGGGAAAAATACACATACCGTTGCAATCGGGCGAGTTTCTACTTTCATATGCAATAGGAATTTCTCGAGTTCGTCAATCCGTTCGCGAGGTACGAGAGTTTGATGTTAAGGAATGGTTGATAAACCATCAAAATTTTTGCAAGTCTGATACTCGAAACCAATAACTACAATGACCTAGGGTAAAAATACACATACCGTTGTAATCGGGCGAGTTTCTACTTTCAAATGCAACAGGAATTTCTCGAGTTCGTCAATCCGTTCGCGAGGTATGGGAGTTTGAAGTTAAGGAATGGTTGAGAAACCATCAGAATTTTCGCAAGTCTGATACTCGAAACCAATAACTACAATGGCCTAGGGGAAAAGTACACATACCTCTGTAATCGGGCGAGTTTCCATTTTCAGACGCAACAGGAATTTCTCGAGCTCGCCATTCCGTTCGCGAGATATGGGAGTTTGAAGTTAAGGAATGGTTGAGAAACCATCAAAATTTTCGCACGTCTGATACTCGAAACCAATAACTGGAATGGCCTAGGGGGAAAGTACACACACAATTGTAATCGGGAGAGTTTCTACTTTCAGATGCAACAGGAATATCTCGAGTTCGTGAATCCGTTCGCGAGATATGGGGGTTTGAAGATAAGGAATAGTTGAGAAACCATCAAAATTTTCGCAAGTCTGATACTCGAAACCAATAACTACAATGGCCTAGGGGAAAAGTACACATACCGTTGTAATCGGGCGAGTTTCTACTTTCAAATGCAACAGGAATTTCACGAGTTCGTCAATCCGTTCGCGAGATATGGGAGTTTGAAGTTAAGGAATGGTTGAGAAACCATCAAAATTTTCGCAAGTCTGATATTCGAAACCAATAACTACTATTGCCTAGGGGAAAAGTACACATACCATTGTAATCGGGTGAGTTTCTGCTTTCAGATGCAGCAGGAATTTTTCGAGTTCGTCAATCCGTTCGCGAGATATGGGAGTTTGAAGTTAAGGAATGGTTGAGAAACCATCAAAATTTTCGCAAGTCTGATACTCGAAACCAATAACTGGAATGGCCTAGGGGGAAAGTACACACACCATTGTAATCGGGCGAGTTTCTACTTTCAGATGCAACAGGAATATCTCGAGTTCGTGAATCCGTTCGCGAGATATGGGGGTTTGAATATAAGGAATAGTTGAGAAACCATCAAAATTTTCGCAAGTCTGATACTCGAGCCCCCTAACTACTATTTCCTAGGGCAAAAATACACATACCGTTGTAATCGGGCGAGTTTCTGCTTTCATATGCAACAGGAATTTCTCGAGTTCGTTAATCCGTTCGCGAGATACGGGAGTTAGAAGTTAAGGAATGGTTGAGAAACCATCAAAATTTTCGCAAGTCTGATACTCGAAACCAATAACTACAATGGCCTAGGGGAAAAGTACACATACCATTGTAATCGGGTGAGTTTCTGCTTTCAGATGCAGCAGGAATTTTTCGAGTTCGTCAATCCGTTCGCGAGATATGGGAGTTTGAAGTTAAGGAATGGTTGAGAAACCATCAAAATTTTCGCAAGTCTGATACTCGAAACCAATAACTACAATGACCTAGGGTAAAAATACACATACCGTTGTAATCGGGCGAGTTTCTACTTTCAAATGCAACAGGAATTTCTCGAGTTCGTCAATCCGTTCGCGAGGTATGGGAGTTTGAAGTTAAGGAATGGTTGAGAAACCATCAGAATTTTCGCAAGTCTGATACTCGAAACCAATAACTACAATGGCCTAGGGGAAAAGTACACATACCTCTGTAATCGGGCGAGTTTCCATTTTCAGACGCAACAGGAATTTCTCGAGCTCGCCATTCCGTTCGCGAGATATGGGAGTTTGAAGTTAAGGAATGGTTGAGAAACCATCAAAATTTTCGCACGTCTGATACTCGAAACCAATAACTGGAATGGCCTAGGGGGAAAGTACACACACAATTGTAATCGGGAGAGTTTCTACTTTCAGATGCAACAGGAATATCTCGAGTTCGTGAATCCGTTCGCGAGATATGGGGGTTTGAAGATAAGGAATAGTTGAGAAACCATCAAAATTTTCGCAAGTCTGATACTCGAAACCAATAACTACAATGGCCTAGGGGAAAAGTACACATACCTTTGTAATCGGGCGAGTTTCCATTTTCAGACGCAACAGGAACTTCTCGAGTTCGTCAATCCGTTCGCGAGATATGGGAGTTTGAAGTTAAGGAATGGTTGAGAAACCAACAAAATTTTCGCAAGTCTGATACTCGAAACCAATAACTGGAATGGCCTAGGGGAAAAATACACAGACCGTTGTAATCGGTCGAGTATCTGCTTTCAGATGCAACAGGAATATCTCGAGTTCGTCAATCCGTTCGCGAGATATGGGAGTTTGAAGTTACGGAATGGTTGAGAAACCATCAAAATTTTCCAAAGTCTGATACACTAAATCAATAACTACAATGGCCTAGGGGAAAAATACACATACCGTTGTAATCGGGCGAGTTTCTACTTTCAAATGCAACAGGAATTTCTCGAGTTCGTCAATCCGTTCGCGAGGTATGGGAGTTTGAAGTTAAGGAAAGGTTGAGGGACCATCAAAATTTTAGCAAGTCTGATACTCGAGACCAATAACTACTATTTCCTAGGGCAAAAATACACATACCGTTGTAATCGGGCGAGTATCTGCTTTCAGATGCAACAGGAATTTCTCGAGTTCGTCAATCCGTTCGCGAGATATGGGAGTTTGAAGTTAAGGAATGGATGAGAAACCATCAAAATTTTCGCAAGTCTGATACTCGAAACCAATAACTACAATGGCCTAGGGGAAAAGTACACATACCTTTGTAATCGGGCGAGTTTCCATTTTCAGATGCAACAGGAATTTCTCCAGTTCGCCAATCCGCTCGTGAGATATGGGAGTTTGAAGTTAAGGAATGGTTGAGAAACCATCAAAATTTTCGCAAGTCTGATACTCGAAACCAATAACTGGAATGGCCTAGGGGGAAAGTACACACACAATTGTAATCGGGAGAGTTTCTACTTTCAGATGCAACAGGAATATCTAGAGTTCGTGAATCCGTTCGCGAGATATGGGGGTTTGAAGATAAGGAATAGTTGAGAAACCATCAAAATTTTCGCAAGTCTGATACTCGAGACCAATAACTACTATTTCCTTGGGCAAAAATACACATACCATTGTAATCGGGCGAGTATCTGCTTTCAGATGCAACAGGAATTTCTCGAGTTCGTCAATCCGTTCGCGAGATATGGGAGTTTGAAGTTAAAGAATGGATGAGAAACCATCAAAATTTTCTCAAGTCTGTACTCGAAACCAATAACTGGAATGGCCTAGGGGAAAAGTACACACACCATTGTAATCGGGCGAGTTTCTACTTTCAGATGCAACAGGAATATCTCGAGTTCGTCAATCCGTTCGCGAGATATGGGAGTTTGAAGTTAAGGAATGGTTGAGAAACCATCAAAATTTTCGCTGGTCTGATACTCGAAACCAATAACTGGAATGGCCTTGGGCAAAAGTACACATATCTTTGTAATCGGGCGAGTTTCCATTTTCAGATGCAACAGGAATTTCTCCAGTTCGGCAATCCGCTCGTGAGATATGGGAGTTTGAAGTTAAGGAATCGTTGAGAAACCATCAAAATTTTAGCAAGTCTGATACTCGAAACCAATAACTACAAAGGCCTAGGGGAAAAATACACATATCGTTGTAATCGGGCGAGTTTCTACTTTCAGAAGCAACAGGAATTTCTCGAGTTCGTCAATCCGTTCGCCAGATATGGGAGTTTGAAGTTAAGGAATGGTTGAGAAACCATCAAAATTTTCGCAAGTCTGATGCTAGAAACGAATAACTAGAATGGCTTAGGGCATAAATATTCATACTGTTGTAATCCGGCGAGTTTCTGCTTTCAGATGCAACAGGAATTTCTCGAGTTCGTCAATCCGTTAGCGAGATATTGAAGTTTGAAGTTAAGGAAAGGTTGAGAAACCATCAAAATTTTAGCAAGTCTGATACTCGAAACCAATAACTACAAAGGCCTAGGGGAAAAATACACACATCGTTGTAATCGGGCGAGTTTCTACTTTCAGATGCAACAGGAATATCTCGAGTTCGTCAATCCGTTCGCGAGATATGGGAGTTTGAAGTTGAGGAAAGGTTGAGAAACCATCAAAATTTTCGCAATTATGATGCTAGAAACGAATAACTAGAATGGCTTAGGGCATAAATATTCATACCGTTGTAATCGGGCGAGTTTCTGCTTTCAGATGCAAGAGGAATTTCTCGAGTTCATCAATCCTTTCGCGAGATATGGGAGTTTGAAGTTAAGGAATGGTTGAGAAACCATCAAAATTTTCGCAATTCTGATGCTAGAAACCAATAACTAGAATGTCCTAGGGGAAAAATACACATACCGTTGCAATCGGGCGAGTTTCTACTTTCATATGCAATAGGAATTTCTCGAGTTCGTCAATCCGTTCGCGAGGTACGAGAGTTTGATGTTAAGGAATGGTTGATAAACCATCAAAATTTTTGCAAGTCTGATACTCGAAACCAATAACTACAATGACCTAGGGTAAAAATACACATACCGTTGTAATCGGGCGAGTTTCTACTTTCAAATGCAACAGGAATTTCTCGAGTTCGTCAATCCGTTCGCGAGGTATGGGAGTTTGAAGTTAAGGAATGGTTGAGAAACCATCAGAATTTTCGCAAGTCTGATACTCGAAACCAATAACTACAATGGCCTAGGGGAAAAGTACACATACCTCTGTAATCGGGCGAGTTTCCATTTTCAGACGCAACAGGAATTTCTCGAGCTCGCCATTCCGTTCGCGAGATATGGGAGTTTGAAGTTAAGGAATGGTTGAGAAACCATCAAAATTTTCGCACGTCTGATACTCGAAACCAATAACTGGAATGGCCTAGGGGGAAAGTACACACACAATTGTAATCGGGAGAGTTTCTACTTTCAGATGCAACAGGAATATCTCGAGTTCGTGAATCCGTTCGCGAGATATGGGGGTTTGAAGATAAGGAATAGTTGAGAAACCATCAAAATTTTCGCAAGTCTGATACTCGAAACCAATAACTACAATGGCCTAGGGGAAAAGTACACATACCTTTGTAATCGGGCGAGTTTCCATTTTCAGACGCAACAGGAACTTCTCGAGTTCGTCAATCCGTTCGCGAGATATGGGAGTTTGAAGTTAAGGAATGGTTGAGAAACCAACAAAATTTTCGCAAGTCTGATACTCGAAACCAATAACTGGAATGGCCTAGGGGAAAAATACACAGACCATTGTAATCGGGCGAGTATCTGCTTTCAGATGCAACAGGAATATCTCGAGTTCGTCAATCCGTTCGCGAGATATGGGAGTTTGAAGTTACGGAATGGTTGAGAAACCATCAAAATTTTCCAAAGTCTGATACACTAAATCAATAACTACAATGGCCTAGGGGAAAAATACACATACCGTTGTAATCGGGCGAGTTTCTACTTTCAAATGCAACAGGAATTTCACGAGTTCGTCAATCCGTTCGCGAGATATGGGAGTTTGAAGTTAAGGAATGGTTGAGAAACCATCAAAATTTTCGCAAGTCTGATATTCGAAACCAATAACTACTATTGCCTAGGGGAAAAGTACACATACCATTGTAATCGGGTGAGTTTCTGCTTTCAGATGCAGCAGGAATTTTTCGAGTTCGTCAATCCGTTCGCGAGATATGGGAGTTTGAAGTTAAGGAATGGTTGAGAAACCATCAAAATTTTCGCAAGTCTGATACTCGAAACCAATAACTGGAATGGCCTAGGGGGAAAGTACACACACCATTGTAATCGGGCGAGTTTCTACTTTCAGATGCAACAGGAATATCTCGAGTTCGTGAATCCGTTCGCGAGATATGGGGGTTTGAATATAAGGAATAGTTGAGAAACCATCAAAATTTTCGCAAGTCTGATACTCGAGCCCCCTAACTACTATTTCCTAGGGCAAAAATACACATACCGTTGTAATCGGGCGAGTTTCTGCTTTCATATGCAACAGGAATTTCTCGAGTTCGTTAATCCGTTCGCGAGATACGGGAGTTAGAAGTTAAGGAATGGTTGAGAAACCATCAAAATTTTCGCAAGTCTGATACTCGAAACCAATAACTACAATGGCCTAGGGGAAAAGTACACATACCATTGTAATCGGGTGAGTTTCTGCTTTCAGATGCAGCAGGAATTTTTCGAGTTCGTCAATCCGTTCGCGAGATATGGGAGTTTGAAGTTAAGGAATGGTTGAGAAACCATCAAAATTTTCGCAAGTCTGATACTCGAAACCAATAACTACAATGACCTAGGGTAAAAATACACATACCGTTGTAATCGGGCGAGTTTCTACTTTCAAATGCAACAGGAATTTCTCGAGTTCGTCAATCCGTTCGCGAGGTATGGGAGTTTGAAGTTAAGGAATGGTTGAGAAACCATCAGAATTTTCGCAAGTCTGATACTCGAAACCAATAACTACAATGGCCTAGGGGAAAAGTACACATACCTCTGTAATCGGGCGAGTTTCCATTTTCAGACGCAACAGGAATTTCTCGAGCTCGCCATTCCGTTCGCGAGATATGGGAGTTTGAAGTTAAGGAATGGTTGAGAAACCATCAAAATTTTCGCACGTCTGATACTCGAAACCAATAACTGGAATGGCCTAGGGGGAAAGTACACACACAATTGTAATCGGGAGAGTTTCTACTTTCAGATGCAACAGGAATATCTCGAGTTCGTGAATCCGTTCGCGAGATATGGGGGTTTGAAGATAAGGAATAGTTGAGAAACCATCAAAATTTTCGCAAGTCTGATACTCGAAACCAATAACTACAATGGCCTAGGGGAAAAGTACACATACCTTTGTAATCGGGCGAGTTTCCATTTTCAGACGCAACAGGAACTTCTCGAGTTCGTCAATCCGTTCGCGAGATATGGGAGTTTGAAGTTAAGGAATGGTTGAGAAACCAACAAAATTTTCGCAAGTCTGATACTCGAAACCAATAACTGGAATGGCCTAGGGGAAAAATACACAGACCGTTGTAATCGGTCGAGTATCTGCTTTCAGATGCAACAGGAATATCTCGAGTTCGTCAATCCGTTCGCGAGATATGGGAGTTTGAAGTTACGGAATGGTTGAGAAACCATCAAAATTTTCCAAAGTCTGATACACTAAATCAATAACTACAATGGCCTAGGGGAAAAATACACATACCGTTGTAATCGGGCGAGTTTCTACTTTCAAATGCAACAGGAATTTCACGAGTTCGTCAATCCGTTCGCGAGATATGGGAGTTTGAAGTTAAGGAATGGTTGAGAAACCATCAAAATTTTCGCAAGTCTGATATTCGAAACCAATAACTACTATTGCCTAGGGGAAAAGTACACATACCATTGTAATCGGGTGAGTTTCTGCTTTCAGATGCAGCAGGAATTTTTCGAGTTCGTCAATCCGTTCGCGAGATATGGGAGTTTGAAGTTAAGGAATGGTTGAGAAACCATCAAAATTTTCGCAAGTCTGATACTCGAAACCAATAACTGGAATGGCCTAGGGGGAAAGTACACACACCATTGTAATCGGGCGAGTTTCTACTTTCAGATGCAACAGGAATATCTCGAGTTCGTGAATCCGTTCGCGAGATATGGGGGTTTGAATATAAGGAATAGTTGAGAAACCATCAAAATTTTCGCAAGTCTGATACTCGAGCCCCCTAACTACTATTTCCTAGGGCAAAAATACACATACCGTTGTAATCGGGCGAGTTTCTGCTTTCATATGCAACAGGAATTTCTCGAGTTCGTTAATCCGTTCGCGAGATACGGGAGTTAGAAGTTAAGGAATGGTTGAGAAACCATCAAAATTTTCGCAGGTCTGATACTCGAAACCAATAACTACAATGGCCTAGGGGAAAAATACACAGACCGTTGTAATCGGGCGAGTATCTGCTTTCAGATGCAACAGGAATTTCTCGGGTTCGTCAATCCGTTCGCGAGATATGGGAGTTTGAAGTTAAGGAATGGATGAGAAACCATCAAAATTTTCGCAAATCTGTACTCGAAACCAATAACTGGAATGGCCTAGGGGAAAAGTACACACACCATTGTTATCGGGCGAGTTTCTACTTTCAGATGCAACAGGAATATCTCGAGTTCGTCAATCCGTTCGCGAGATATGGGAGTTTGAAGTTACAGAATGGATGAGAAACCATCAAAATTTTCTCAAGTCTGTACTCGAAACCAATAACTGGAATGGCCTAGGGGAAAAGTACACACACCATTGTAATCGGGCGAGTTTCTACTTTCAGATGCAACAGGAATATCTCGAGTTCGTCAATCCGTTCGCGAGATATGGGAGTTTGAAGTTAAGGAATGGTTGAGAAACCATCAAAATTTTCGCTGGTCTGATTCTCGAAACCAATAACTGGAATGGCCTAGGGGGAAAGTACACACACAATTGTAATCGGGAGAGTTTCTACTTTCAGATGCAACAGGAATATCTAGAGTTCGTGAATCCGTTCGCGAGATATGGGAGTTTGAAGTTAAGGAATGGTTGAGAAACCATCAAAATTTTCGCAAGTCTGATACTCGAGACCAATAACTACTATTTCCTTGGGCAAAAATACACATACCGTTGTAATCGGGCGAGTATCTGCTTTCAGATGCAACAGGAATTTCTCGAGTTCGTCAATCCGTTCGCGAGATATGGGAGTTTGAAGTTACAGAATGGATGAGAAACCATCAAAATTTTCTCAAGTCTGTACTCGAAACCAATAACTGGAATGGCCTAGGGGAAAAGTACACACACCATTGTAATCGGGCGAGTTTCTACTTTCAGATGCAACAGGAATATCTCGAGTTCGTCAATCCGTTCGCGAGATATGGGAGTTTGAAGTTAAGGAATGGTTGAGAAACCATCAAAATTTTCGCTGGTATGATACTCGAAACCAATAACTGGAATGGCCTTGGGCAAAAGTACACATACCTTTGTAATCGGGCGAGTTTCCATTTTCAGATGCAACAGGAATTTCTCCAGTTCGGCAATCCGCTCGTGAGATATGGGAGTTTGAAGTTAAGGAATCGTTGAGAAACCATCAAAATTTTAGCAAGTCTGATACTCGAAACCAATAACTACAAAGGCCTAGGGGAAAAATACACATATCGTTGTAATCGGGCGAGTTTCTACTTTCAGAAGCAACAGGAATTTCTCGAGTTCGTCAATCCGTTCGCCAGATATGGGAGTTTGAAGTTAAGGAATGGTTGAGAAACCATCAAAATTTTCGCAAGTCTGATACTCGAAACCAATAACTACAATGGCCTAGGGGAAAAATACACAGACCGTTGTAATCGGGCGAGTATCTGCTTTCAGATGCAACAGGAATTTCTCGGGTTCGTCAATCCGTTCGCGAGATATGGGAGTTTGAAGTTAAGGAATGGATGAGAAACCATCAAAATTTTCGCAAATCTGTACTCGAAACCAATAACTGGAATGGCCTAGGGGAAAAGTACACACACCATTGTTATCGGGCGAGTTTCTACTTTCAGATGCAACAGGAATATCTCGAGTTCGTCAATCCGTTCGCGAGATATGGGAGTTTGAAGTTAAGGAATGGTTGAGAAACCATCAAAATTTTCGCTGGTCTGATTCTCGAAACCAATAACTGGAATGGCCTAGGGGGAAAGTACACACACAATTGTAATCGGGAGAGTTTCTACTTTCAGATGCAACAGGAATATCTAGAGTTCGTGAATCCGTTCGCGGGATATGGGGGTTTGAAGATAAGGAATAGTTGAGAAACCATCAAAATTTTCGCAAGTCTGATACTCGAGACCAATAACTACTATTTCCTTGGGCAAAAATACACATACCGTTGTAATCGGGCGAGTATCTGCTTTCAGATGCAACAGGAATTTCTCGAGTTCGTCAATCCGTTCGCGAGATATGGGAGTTTGAAGTTACAGAATGGATGAGAAACCATCAAAATTTTCTCAAGTCTGTACTCGAAACCAATAACTGGAATGGCCTAGGGGAAAAGTACACACACCATTGTAATCGGGCGAGTTTCTACTTTCAGATGCAACAGGAATATCTCGAGTTCGTCAATCCGTTCGCGAGATATGGGAGTTTGAAGTTAAGGAATGGTTGAGAAACCATCAAAATTTTCGCTGGTCTGATACTCGAAACCAATAACTGGAATGGCCTTGGGCAAAAGTACACATACCTTTGTAATCGGGCGAGTTTCTACTTTCAGATGCAACAGGAATATCTCGAGTTCGTCAATCCGTTCGCGAGATATGGGAGTTTGAAGTTAAGGAATCGTTGAGAAACCATCAAAATTTTAGCATGTCTGATACTCGAAACCAATAACTACAAAGGCCTAGGGGAAAAATACACATATCGTTGTAATCGGGCGAGTTTCTACTTTCAGAAGCAACAGGAATTTCTCGAGTTCGTCAATCCGTTCGCCAGATATGGGAGTTTGAAGTTAAGGAATGGTTGAGAAACCATCAAAATTTTCGCAAGTCTGATGCTAGAAACGAATAACTAGAATGGCTTAGGGCATAAATATTCATACTGTTGTAATCCGGCGAGTTTCTGCTTTCAGATGCAACAGGAATTTCTCGAGTTCGTCAATCCGTTAGCGAGATATTGAAGTTTGAAGTTAAGGAAAGGTTGAGAAACCATCAAAATTTTAGCAAGTCTGATACTCGAAACCAATAACTACAAAGGCCTAGGGGAAAAATACACACATCGTTGTAATCGGGCGAGTTTCTACTTTCAGATGCAACAGGAATATCTCGAGTTCGTCAATCCGTTCGCGAGATATGGGAGTTTGAAGTTGAGGAAAGGTTGAGAAACCATCAAAATTTTCGCAATTATGATGCTAGAAACGAATAACTAGAATGGCTTAGGGCATAAATATTCATACCGTTGTAATCGGGCGAGTTTCTGCTTTCAGATGCAAGAGGAATTTCTCGAGTTCATCAATCCTTTCGCGAGATATGGGAGTTTGAAGTTAAGGAATGGTTGAGAAACCATCAAAATTTTCGCAATTCTGATGCTAGAAATGAATAACTGGAATGGCCTAGGGGAAATATACACATACCGTTGTAATCGGGCGAGTTTCTACTTTCAAATGCAACAGGAATTTCTCGAGTTCGTCAATCCGTTCGCGAAATACGGGAGTTAGAAGTTAAGGAATGGTTGATAAACCATCAAAATTTTTGCAAGTCTGATACTCGAAACCAATAACTAGAATGTCCTAGGGGAAAAATACACATACCGTTGCAATCGGGCGAGTTTCTACTTTCAGATGCAATAGGAATTTCTCGACTTCGTCAATCCGTTCGCGAGGTACGAGAGTTTGATGTTAAGGAATGGTTGATAAACCATCAAAATTTTTGCAAGTCTGATACTCGAAACCAATAACTACAATGACCTAGGGTAAAAATACACATACCGTTGTAATCGGGCGAGTTTCTACTTTCAAATGCAACAGGAATTTCTCGAGTTCGTCAATCCGTTCGCGAGGTATGGGAGTTTGAAGTTAAGGAATGGTTGAGAAACCATCAGAATTTTCGCAAGTCTGATACTCGAAACCAATAACTACAATGGCCTAGGGGAAAAGTACACATACCTTTGTAATCGGGCGAGTTTCCATTTTCAGACGCAACAGGAATTTCTCGAGCTCGCCATTCCGTTCGCGAGATATGGGAGTTTGAAGTTAAGGAATGGTTGAGAAACCATCAAAATTTTCGCTGGTCTGATACTCGAAACCAGTAACTGGAATGGCCTAGGGGAAAAGTACACACACCATTGTAATCGGGCGAGTTTCTACTTTCAGATGCAACAGGAATATCTCGAGTTCGTCAATCCGTTCGCGAGATATGGGAGTTTGAAGTTAAGGAATGGTTGAGAAACCATCAAAATTTTCGCTGGTCTGATACTCGAAACCAATAACTGGAATGGCCTAGGAGAAAAGTGCACATACCTTTGTAATCGGGCGAGTTTCCATTTTCAGACGCAACAGGAATTTCTCGAGCTCGCCATTCCGTTCGCGAGATATGGGATTTTGAAGTTAAGAAATGGTTGACAAACCATCAAAATTTTCGCAAGTCTGATACTCGAAACCAATAACTACTATGGCCTAGGGCAAAAATACACATATCCTTGTAACCGGGCGAGTTTCTGCTTTCAGGTGCAATAGGAAATTCTCGAATTCGTCAATCCGTTCGCGAGATATGGGAGTTTGAAGTTAAGGAATGGTTGAGAAACCATCAAAATTTTCGCTGTTCTGATACTCGAAACCAGTAACTGGAATGGCCTAGGGGAAAAGTACACACACCATTGTAATCGGGCGAGTTTCTACTTTCAGATGCAACAGGAATATCTCGAGTTCGTCAATCCGTTCGCGAGATATGGGAGTTTGAAGTTAAGGAATGGTTGAGAAACCATCAAAATTTTCGCTGGTCTGATACTCGAAACCAATAACTGGAATGGCCTAGGAGAAAAGTGCACATACCTTTGTAATCGGGCGAGTTTCCATTTTCAGACGCAACAGGAATTTCTCGAGCTCGCCATTCCGTTCGCGAGATATGGGATTTTGAAGTTAAGAAATGGTTGACAAACCATCAAAATTTTCGCAAGTCTGATACTCGAAACCAATAACTACTATGGCCTAGGGCAAAAATACACATATCCTTGTAACCGGGCGAGTTTCTGCTTTCAGGTGCAATAGGAAATTCTCGAATTCGTCAATCCGTTCGCGAGATATGGGAGTTTGAAGTTAAGGAATGGTTGAGAAACCATCAAAATTTTCGCTGTTCTGATACTCGAAACCAGTAACTGGAATGGCCTAGGGGAAAAGTACACACACCATTGTAATCGGGCGAGTTTCTACTTTCAGATGCAACAGGAATATCTCGAGTTCGTCAATCCGTTCGCGAGATATGGGAGTTTGAAGTTAAGAAATGGTTGACAAACCATCAAAATTTTCGCAAGTCTGATACTCGAAACCAATAACTACTATGGCCTAGGGCAAAAATACACATACCGTTGTAATTGGGAGAGTTTCTACTGTCAGATGCAACAGAAATTTTTCGGATTCGTCAATCCGTTCGCGAAATATCGGAGTTTGAAGTTAAGGAATGGTTGAGATACCATCAACATTTTCGCTGGTCTGATACTCGAAACCAATAACTGAAGTGGCCTTGGGGAAAAGTACACACACCATTGTAATCGGGCGAGTTTCTACTTTCAGACACAACAGGAATTTCTCGAGTTCGTCAATGCGTTCGCGAGATATGGGAGTTTGAAGTTAAGGAATAGTTGAGAAATCATCAAAATTTTCGCAAGTCTGTTACTCGAGAAAAATAGCTACAATGGCCTAGGGGAAAAATACACATACCGTTGTAATCGGGCGAGTTTCTACTTTCAAATGCACCAGGAATTTCTCGAGTTCGTCAATCCGTTCGCGAGATATGGGAGTTTGAAGTTAAGGAATGGTTGAGAAACCATCAAAATTTTCGCAAGTCTGATACTCGAAACCAATAAATACTATTGCCTAGGGCAAAATACACGTAACGTTGTAATCGGGCTACTTTCTGATTTCAGATGCAACAGGAATTTCTCGTGTTCGTCAATCCGTTCGCGAGGTATGGGAGTTTGAAGTTAAGGAATGGTTGAGAAACCATCAACATTTTCGCTGGTCTGATACTCGAAACCTATAACTGGAATGCCCTAGGGGAAAAGTGCACACACCATTGTAATCGGGCGAGTTTCTACTTTCAGGTGCATCAGGAATATCTAGTTCGTCAGTCTGTTCGCGAGATATAGGAGTTTGAAGTTAAGGAATGGTTGAGAAACCATCAAAATTTTCGCAAGTCTGATACACGAAACCAATAACTACTATTGCCTAGGGCAAAATACACATACCGTTGTAATCGGGCGAGTTTCTACTTTCAGATGCAACAGGAATATCTTGAATTCGTGAATCCGTTCGCGAGATATGGGGGTTTGAAGATAAGGAATAGTTGAGAAACCATCAAAATTATCGCAATTCTGATACTCGAGACAATAACTACTATTTCCTAGGGCAAAAATACACATATCCTTGTAACCGAGCAAGTTTCTGCTTTCAGGTGCAATAGGAAATTCTCGAATTCGTCAATCCGTTCGCGAGATATGGGAGTTTGAAGTTAAGGAATGGTTGAGAAACCATCAAAATTTTCGCTGGTCTGATACTCGAAACCAGTAACTGGAATGGCCTAGGGGAAAAGTACACACACCATTGTAATCGGGCGAGTTGCTACTTTCAGATGCAACAGGAATATCTCGAGTTCGTCAATCCGTTCGCGAGATATGGGAGTTTGAAGTTAAGGAATGGTTGAGAAACCATCAAAATTTTCGCAAGTTTGATACTCGAAACCAATAAATACTATTGCCTAGGGCAAAATACACGTACCGTTGTAATCGGGCGAGTTCCTGCTTTCAGATGCAACAGGAATATCTCGAGTTCGTCAATCCGTTCGCGAGATATGGGAGTTTGAAGTTAAGGAATGGTTGAGAAACCATCAAAATTTTCGCAAGTCTGATACTCGAAACCAATAAATACTATTGCCTAGGGCAAAATACACGTACCGTTGTAATCGGGCTACTTTCTGATTTCAGATGCAACAGGAATTTCTCGAGTTCGTCAATCCGTTCGCGAGGTATGGGAGTTTGAAGTGAAGGAATGGTTGAGAAACCATCAAAATTTTCGCAAGTCTGATACGCGAAACCAATAACTGGAATAGCCTAGGGGAAAAGTACACACACCATTGTAATCAGGCGAGTTTCTACTTTCAGATGCAACAGGAATATCTCGAGTTCGTCAATCCGTTCGCGAGATATGGGAGTTTGAAGTTAAGGAATGGTTGAGAAACCATCACAATTTTCGCAAGTCTGATACTCGAAACCAATAAATACTATTGCCCAGGGCAAAAATGCACATACGGTTGTAAACGGGCGAGTTCCTGCTTTCAGATGCAACAGGAATTTCTCGAGTTCGTCAATCCGTTCGCGAGATATGGGAGTTTGAAGTTACGGAATGTTTGAGAAACCATCAAAATATTCGCAAGTCTGATACTCGAAACCAATAACTGGAATGGCCTGGGGGAAAAGTACACACACCATTGTAATCGGGCGAGTTTCTATTTTCAGATGCAAGAGGAATTTCTCCAGTTCGCCAATCAGTTCGTGAGATATGGGAGTTTGAAGTTAAGGAATCGTTGAGAAACCATCAAAATTTTCGCAAGTCTGATACTCGAAACCAATAACTACTATTGCCTAGGGGAAAAGTACGCACACCACTGTAATCGGGCGAGTTTCTACTTTCAGATGCAACAGGAATATCTCGAGTTCACCAATCCGTGCGCGAGATATGGGAGTTTGAAATTAAGGAATGGTTGAGAAACCATCAAAATTTTCGCAAGTCTGAAACTCCAAACCAATAAGTACTATTGCCTAGGGGAAAAGTACACATACCGTTGTAATCGGGTGAGTTTCTGCTTTCAGATGCAACAGGAATTTTTCGAGTTCGTCAATCCGTTCGCAAGATATGGAAGTTTGAAGTTAAGGAATGGTTGAGAAACCATCAAAATTTTCCCAAGTCTGATACTCGAAACCAATAACTGGAATGTCCTAGGGGAAAAGTACACACACCATTGTAATCGGGCGAGTTTCTACTTTCAGATGCAATCGGAATATCTCGAGTTCGTCAATCCGTTCGCGAGATATGGGAGTTTGAAGTGAAGGAATGGTTGAGAAACCATCAAAATTTTCGCAAGTCTGATACGCGAAACCAATAACTGGAATAGCCTAGGGGAAAAGTACACACACCATTGTAATCGGGCGAGTTTCTACTTTCAGATGCAACAGGAATATCTCGAGTTCGTCAATCCGTTCGCGAGATATGGGAGTTTGAAGTTAAGGAATGGTTGAGAAACCATCAAAATTTTCGCAAGTTTGATACTCGAAACCAATAAATACTATTGCCTAGGGCAAAATACACGTACCGTTGTAATCGGGCGAGTTCCTGCTTTCAGATGCAACAGGTATATCTCGAGTTCGACAATCCGTTCGCGAGATATGGGAGTTTGAAGTGAAGGAATGGTTGAGAAACCATCAAAATTTTCGCAAGTCTGATACGCGAAGCCAATAACTGGAATAGCCTAGGGGAAAACTACACACACCATTGTAATCGGGCGAGTTTCTACTTTCAGAGGCAACAGGAATATCTCGAGTTCGTCAATCCGTTCGCGAGATATGGGAGTTTGAAGTTAAGGAATGGTTGAGAAACCATCAAAATTTTCGCAAGTCTGATACTCGAAACCAATAAATACTATTGCCTAGGGCAAAATACACGTACCGTTGTAATCGGGCTACTTTCTGATTTCAGATGCAACAGGAATTTCTCGAGTTCGTCAATCCGTTCGCGAGGTATGGGAGTTTGAAGTGAAGGAATGGTTGAGAAACCATCAAAATTTTCGCAAGTCTGATACGCGAAACCAATAACTGGAATAGCCTAGGGGAAAAGTACACACACCATTGTAATCAGGCGAGTTTCTACTTTCAGATGCAACAGGAATATCTCGAGTTCGTCAATCCGTTCGCGAGATATGGGAGTTTGAAGTTAAGGAATGGTTGAGAAACCATCACAATTTTCGCAAGTCTGATACTCGAAACCAATAAATACTATTGCCCAGGGCAAAAATACACATACGGTTGTAATCGGGCGAGTTCCTGCTTTCAGATGCAACAGGAATTTCTCGAGTTCGTCAATCCGTTCGCGAGATATGGGAGTTTGAAGTTAAGGAATGGTTGAGAAACCATCAAAATTTTCGCAAGTCTGATACTCGAAACCAATAAATACTATTGCCTAGGGCAAAATACACGTACCGTTGTAATCGGGCTACTTTCTGATTTCAGATGCAACAGGAATTTCTCGAGTTCGTCAATCCGTTCGCGAGGTATGGGAGTTTGAAGTTAAGGAATGGTTGAGAAACCATCAACATTTTCGCTGGTCTGATACTCGAAACCTATAACTGGAATGGCCTAGGGGAAAAGTGCACACACCATTGTAATCGGGCGAGTTTCTACTTTCAGATGCAACAGGAATATCTCGAGTTCGTCAATCCGTTCGCGAGATATGGGAGTTTGAAGTGAAGGAATGGTTGAGAAACCATCAAAATTTTCGCAAGTCTGATACGCGAAGCCAATAACTGGAATAGCCTAGGGGAAAACTACACACACCATTGTAATCGGGCGAGTTTCTACTTTCAGAGGCAACAGGAATATCTCGAGTTCGTCAATCCGTTCGCGAGATATGGGAGTTTGAAGTTAAGGAATGGTTGAGAAACCATCAAAATTTTCGCAAGTCTGATACTCGAAACCAATAAATACTATTGCCTAGGGCAAAATACACGTACCCTTGTAATCGGGCTACTTTCTGATTTCAGATGCAACAGGAATTTCTCGAGTTCGTCAATCCGTTCGCGAGGTATGGGAGTTTGAATTTAAGGAATGGTTGAGAAACCATCAACATTTTCGCTGGTCTGATACTCGAAACCTATAACTGGAATGCCCTAGGGGAAGAGTGCACACACCATTGTAATCGGGCGAGTTTCTACTTTCAGGTGCATCAGGAATATCTAGTTCGTCAATCCGTTCGCGAGATATAGGAGTTTGAAGTTAAGGAATGGTTGAGAAACCATCAAAATTTTCGCAAGTCTGATACTCGAAACCAATAACTACTATTGCCTAGGGCAAAATACACATACCGTTGTAATCGGGCGAGTTTCTACTTTCAGATGCAACAGGAATATCTCGAATTCGTGAATCCGTTCGCGAGATATGGGGGTTTGAGGATAAGGAATAGTTGAGAAACCATCAAAATTATCGCTGGTCTGATACTCGAAACCAGTAACTGGAATGGCCTAGGGGAAAAGTACACACACCATTGTAATCGGGCGAGTTTCTACTTTCAGATGCAACTGGCATATCTCGAGTTCGTCAATCCGTTCGCGAGATATGGGAGTTTGAAGTTAAGGAATGGTTGAGATACCATCAACATTTTCGCTGGTCTGATACTCGAAACCAATAACTGAAGTGGCCTTGGGGAAAAGTACACACACCATTGTAATCGGGCGAGTTTCTACTTTCAGACACAACAGGAATTTCTCGAGTTCGTCAATGCGTTCGCGAGATATGGGAGTTTGAAGTTAAGGAATAGTTGAGAAATCATCAAAATTTTCGCAAGTCTGTTACTCGAGAAAAATAGCTACAATGGCCTAGGGGAAAAATACACATACCGTTGTAATCGGGCGAGTTTCAACTTTCAAATGCACCAGGAATTTCTCGAGTTCGTCAATCCGTTCGCGAGATATGGGAGTTTGAAGTTAAGGAATGGTTGAGAAACCATCAAAATTTTCGCAAGTCTGATACTCGAAACCAATAAATACTATTGCCTAGGGCAAAATACACGTACCGTTGTAATCGGGCTACTTTCTGATTTCAGATGCAACAGGAATTTCTCGAGTTCGTCAATCCGTTCGCGAGGTATGGGAGTTTGAAGTTAAGGAATGGTTGAGAAACCATCAACATTTTCGCTGGTCTGATACTCGAAACGTATAACTGGAATGCCCTAGGGGAAAAGTGCACACACCATTGTAATCGGGCGAGTTTCTACTTTCAGGTGCATCAGGAATATCTAGTTCGTCAATCCGTTCGCGAGATATAGGAGTTTGAAGTTAAGGAATGGTTGAGAAACCATCAAAATTTTCGCAAGTCTGATACTCGAAACCAATAACTACTATTGCCTAGGGCAAAATGCACATACCGTTGTAATCGGGCGAGTTTCTACTTTCAGATGCAACAGGAATATCTCGAATTCGTGAATCCGTTCGCGAGATATGGGAGTTTGAAGTTAAGGAATGGTTGAGAAACCATCAACATTTTCGCTGGTCTGATACTCGAAACCTATAACTGGAATGCCCTAGGGGAAAAGTGCACACACCATTGTAATCGGGCGAGTTTCTACTTTCAGGTGCATCAGGAATATCTAGTTCGTCAATCCGTTCGCGAGATATAGGAGTTTGAAGTTAAGGAATGGTTGAGAAACCATCAAAATTTTCCCAAGTCTGATACTCGAAACCAATAACTGGAATGTCCTAAGGGAAAAGTACACACACCATTGTAATCGGGCGAGTTTCTACTTTCAGATGCAACAGGAATATCTCGAGTTCGTCAATCCGTTCGCGAGATATGGGAGTTTGAAGTGAAGGAATGGTTGAGAAACCATCAAAATTTTCGCAAGTCTGATACTCGAAACCAATAACTACTATTGCCTAGGGCAAAATACACATACCGTTGTAATCGGGCGAGTTTCTACTTTCAGATGCAACAGGAATATCTCGAATTCGTGAATCCGTTCGCGAGATATGGGGGTTTGAGGATAAGGAATAGTTGAGAAACCATCAAAATTATCGCAATTCTGATACTCGAGACCAATAACTACTATTTCCTAGGGCAAAAATACACATATCCTTGTAACCGGGCGAGTTTCTGCTTTCAGGTGCAATAGGAAATTCTCGAATTCGTCAATCCGTTCGCGAGATATGGGAGTTTGAAGTTAAGGAATGGTTGAGAAACCATCAAAATTTTCGCTGTTCTGATACTCGAAACCAGTAACTGGAATGGCCTAGGGGAAAAGTACACACACCATTGTAATCGGGCGAGTTTCTACTTTCAGATGCAACAGGAATATCTCGAGTTCGGCAATCCGTTCGCGAGATATGGGAGTTTGAAGTTAAGAAATGGTTGACAAACCATCAAAATTTTCGCAAGTCTGATACTCGAAACCAATAACTACTATGGCCTAGGGCAAAAATACACATACCGTTGTAATTGGGAGAGTTTCTACTGTCAGATGCAACAGAAATTTTTCGGATTCGTCAATCCGTTCGCGAAATATCGGAGTTTGAAGTTAAGGAATGGTTGAGATACCATCAACATTTTCGCTGGTCTGATACTCGAAACCAATAACTGAAGTGGCCTTGGGGAAAAGTACACACACCATTGTAATCGGGCGAGTTTCTACTTTCAGACACAACAGGAATTTCTCGAGTTCGTCAATGCGTTCGCGAGATATGGGAGTTTGAAGTTAAGGAATAGTTGAGAAATCATCAAAATTTTCGCAAGTCTGTTACTCGAGAAAAATAGCTACAATGGCCTAGGGGAAAAATACACATACCGTTGTAATCGGGCGAGTTTCTACTTTCAAATGCACCAGGAATTTCTCGAGTTCGTCAATCCGTTCGCGAGATATGGGAGTTTGAAGTTAAGGAATGGTTGAGAAACCATCAAAATTTTCGCAAGTCTGATACTCGAAACCAGTAACTGGAATGGCCTAGGGCAAAATACACGTACCGTTGTAATCGGGCTACTTTCTGATTTCAGATGCAACAGGAATTTCTCGAGTTCGTCAATCCGTTCGCGAGGTATGGGAGTTTGAAGTGAAGGAATGGTTGAGAAACCATCAAAATTTTCGCAAGTCTGATACGCGAAACCAATAACTGGAATAGCCTAGGGGAAAAGTACACACACCATTGTAATCAGGCGAGTTTCTACTTTCAGATGCAACAGGAATATCTCGAGTTCGTCAATCCGTTCGCGAGATATGGGAGTTTGAAGTTAAGGAATGGTTGAGAAACCATCACAATTTTCGCAAGTCTGATACTCGAAACCAATAAATACTATTGCCCAGGGCAAAAATACACATACGGTTGTAATCGGGCGAGTTCCTGCTTTCAGATGCAACAGGAATTTCTCGAGTTCGTCAATCCGTTCGCGAGATATGGGAGTTTGAAGTTACGGAATGTTTGAGAAACCATCAAAATATTCGCAAGTCTGATACTCGAAACCAATAACTGGAATGGCCTGGGGGAAAAGTACACACACCATTGTAATCGGGCGAGTTTCTATTTTCAGATGCAAGAGGAATTTCTCCAGTTCGCCAATCCGTTCGTGAGATATGGGAGTTTGAAGTTAAGGAATCGTTGAGAAACCATCAAAATTTTCGCAAGTCTGATACTCGAAACCAATAACTACTATTGCCTAGGGGAAAAGTACGCACACCACTGTAATCGGGCGAGTTTCTACTTTCAGATGCAACAGGAATATCTCGAGTTCACCAATCCGTGCGCGAGATATGGGAGTTTGAAATTAAGGAATGGTTGAGAAACCATCAAAATTTTCGCAAGTCTGAAACTCCAAACCAATAAGTACTATTGCCTAGGGGAAAAGTACACATACCGTTGTAATCGGGTGAGTTTCTGCTTTCAGATGCAACAGGAATTTTTCGAGTTCGTCAATCCGTTCGCAAGATATGGAAGTTTGAAGTTAAGGAATGGTTGAGAAACCATCAAAATTTTCCCAAGTCTGATACTCGAAACCAATAACTGGAATGTCCTAGGGGAAAAGTACACACACCATTGTAATCGAACGAGTTTCTACTTTCAGATGCAACAGGAATATCTCGAGTTCGTCAATCCGTTCGCGAGATATGGGAGTTTGAAGTGAAGGAATGGTTGAGAAACCATCAAAATTTTCGCAAGTCTGATACGCGAAACCAATAACTGGAATAGCCTAGGGGAAAAGTACATACACCATTGTAATCGGGCGAGTTTCTACTTTCAGATGCAACAGGAATATCTCGAGTTCGTCAATCCGTTCGCGAGATATGGGAGTTTGAAGTTAAGGAATGGTTGAGAAACCATCAAAATTTTCGCAAGTTTGATACTCGAAACCAATAAATACTATTGCCTAGGGCAAAATACACGTACCGTTGTAATCGGGCGAGTTCCTGCTTTCAGATGCAACAGGTATATCTCGAGTTCGTCAATCCGTTCGCGAGATATGGGAGTTTGAAGTTAAGGAATGGTTGAGAAACCATCAAAATTTTCGCAAGTCTGATACTCGAAACCAATAAATACTATTGCCTAGGGCAAAATACACGTACCGTTGTAATCGGGCTACTTTCTGATTTCAGATGCAACAGGAATTTCTCGAGTTCGTCAATCCGTTCGCGAGGTATGGGAGTTTGAAGTTAAGGAATGGTTGAGAAACCATCAACATTTTCGCTGGTCTGATACTCGAAACCTATAACTGGAATGGCCTAGGGGAAAAGTGCACACACCATTGTAATCGGGCGAGTTTCTACTTTCAGATGCAACAGGAATATCTCGAGTTCGTCAATCCGTTCGCGAGATATGGGAGTTTGAAGTGAAGGAATGGTTGAGAAACCATCAAAATTTTCGCAAGTCTGATACGCGAAGCCAATAACTGGAATAGCCTAGGGGAAAACTACACACACCATTGTAATCGGGCGAGTTTCTACTTTCAGAGGCAACAGGAATATCTCGAGTTCGTCAATCCGTTCGCGAGATATGGGAGTTTGAAGTTAAGGAATGGTTGAGAAACCATCAAAATTTTCGCAAGTCTGATACTCGAAACCAATAAATACTATTGCCTAGGGCAAAATACACGTACCCTTGTAATCGGGCTACTTTCTGATTTCAGATGCAACAGGAATTTCTCGAGTTCGTCAATCCGTTCGCGAGGTATGGGAGTTTGAATTTAAGGAATGGTTGAGAAACCATCAACATTTTCGCTGGTCTGATACTCGAAACCTATAACTGGAATGCCCTAGGGGAAGAGTGCACACACCATTGTAATCGGGCGAGTTTCTACTTTCAGGTGCATCAGGAATATCTAGTTCGTCAATCCGTTCGCGAGATATAGGAGTTTGAAGTTAAGGAATGGTTGAGAAACCATCAAAATTTTCGCAAGTCTGATACTCGAAACCAATAACTACTATTGCCTAGGGCAAAATACACATACCGTTGTAATCGGGCGAGTTTCTACTTTCAGATGCAACAGGAATATCTCGAATTCGTGAATCCGTTCGCGAGATATGGGGGTTTGAGGATAAGGAATAGTTGAGAAACCATCAAAATTATCGCTGGTCTGATACTCGAAACCAGTAACTGGAATGGCCTAGGGGAAAAGTACACACACCATTGTAATCGGGCGAGTTTCTACTTTCAGATGCAACTGGCATATCTCGAGTTCGTCAATCCGTTCGCGAGATATGGGAGTTTGAAGTTAAGGAATGGTTGAGATACCATCAACATTTTCGCTGGTCTGATACTCGAAACCAATAACTGAAGTGGCCTTGGGGAAAAGTACACACACCATTGTAATCGGGCGAGTTTCTACTTTCAGACACAACAGGAATTTCTCGAGTTCGTCAATGCGTTCGCGAGATATGGGAGTTTGAAGTTAAGGAATAGTTGAGAAATCATCAAAATTTTCGCAAGTCTGTTACTCGAGAAAAATAGCTACAATGGCCTAGGGGAAAAATACACATACCGTTGTAATCGGGCGAGTTTCAACTTTCAAATGCACCAGGAATTTCTCGAGTTCGTCAATCCGTTCGCGAGATATGGGAGTTTGAAGTTAAGGAATGGTTGAGAAACCATCAAAATTTTCGCAAGTCTGATACTCGAAACCAATAAATACTATTGCCTAGGGCAAAATACACGTACCGTTGTAATCGGGCTACTTTCTGATTTCAGATGCAACAGGAATTTCTCGAGTTCGTCAATCCGTTCGCGAGGTATGGGAGTTTGAAGTTAAGGAATGGTTGAGAAACCATCAACATTTTCGCTGGTCTGATACTCGAAACGTATAACTGGAATGCCCTAGGGGAAAAGTGCACACACCATTGTAATCGGGCGAGTTTCTACTTTCAGGTGCATCAGGAATATCTAGTTCGTCAATCCGTTCGCGAGATATAGGAGTTTGAAGTTAAGGAATGGTTGAGAAACCATCAAAATTTTCGCAAGTCTGATACTCGAAACCAATAACTACTATTGCCTAGGGCAAAATGCACATACCGTTGTAATCGGGCGAGTTTCTACTTTCAGATGCAACAGGAATATCTCGAATTCGTGAATCCGTTCGCGAGATATGGGAGTTTGAAGTTAAGGAATGGTTGAGAAACCATCAACATTTTCGCTGGTCTGATACTCGAAACCTATAACTGGAATGCCCTAGGGGAAAAGTGCACACACCATTGTAATCGGGCGAGTTTCTACTTTCAGGTGCATCAGGAATATCTAGTTCGTCAATCCGTTCGCGAGATATAGGAGTTTGAAGTTAAGGAATGGTTGAGAAACCATCAAAATTTTCCCAAGTCTGATACTCGAAACCAATAACTGGAATGTCCTAAGGGAAAAGTACACACACCATTGTAATCGGGCGAGTTTCTACTTTCAGATGCAACAGGAATATCTCGAGTTCGTCAATCCGTTCGCGAGATATGGGAGTTTGAAGTGAAGGAATGGTTGAGAAACCATCAAAATTTTCGCAAGTCTGATACTCGAAACCAATAACTACTATTGCCTAGGGCAAAATACACATACCGTTGTAATCGGGCGAGTTTCTACTTTCAGATGCAACAGGAATATCTCGAATTCGTGAATCCGTTCGCGAGATATGGGGGTTTGAGGATAAGGAATAGTTGAGAAACCATCAAAATTATCGCAATTCTGATACTCGAGACCAATAACTACTATTTCCTAGGGCAAAAATACACATATCCTTGTAACCGGGCGAGTTTCTGCTTTCAGGTGCAATAGGAAATTCTCGAATTCGTCAATCCGTTCGCGAGATATGGGAGTTTGAAGTTAAGGAATGGTTGAGAAACCATCAAAATTTTCGCTGTTCTGATACTCGAAACCAGTAACTGGAATGGCCTAGGGGAAAAGTACACACACCATTGTAATCGGGCGAGTTTCTACTTTCAGATGCAACAGGAATATCTCGAGTTCGGCAATCCGTTCGCGAGATATGGGAGTTTGAAGTTAAGAAATGGTTGACAAACCATCAAAATTTTCGCAAGTCTGATACTCGAAACCAATAACTACTATGGCCTAGGGCAAAAATACACATACCGTTGTAATTGGGAGAGTTTCTACTGTCAGATGCAACAGAAATTTTTCGGATTCGTCAATCCGTTCGCGAAATATCGGAGTTTGAAGTTAAGGAATGGTTGAGATACCATCAACATTTTCGCTGGTCTGATACTCGAAACCAATAACTGAAGTGGCCTTGGGGAAAAGTACACACACCATTGTAATCGGGCGAGTTTCTACTTTCAGACACAACAGGAATTTCTCGAGTTCGTCAATGCGTTCGCGAGATATGGGAGTTTGAAGTTAAGGAATAGTTGAGAAATCATCAAAATTTTCGCAAGTCTGTTACTCGAGAAAAATAGCTACAATGGCCTAGGGGAAAAATACACATACCGTTGTAATCGGGCGAGTTTCTACTTTCAAATGCACCAGGAATTTCTCGAGTTCGTCAATCCGTTCGCGAGATATGGGAGTTTGAAGTTAAGGAATGGTTGAGAAACCATCAAAATTTTCGCAAGTCTGATACTCGAAACCAGTAACTGGAATGGCCTAGGGGAAAAGTACACACACCATTGTAATCGGGCGAGTTTCTACTTTCAGAAGCAACAGGCATATCTCGAGTTCGTCAATCCGTTCGCGAGATATGGGAGTTTGAAGTTAAGGAATGGTTGAGAAACCATCAAAATTTTCGCTGGTCTGATACTCGAAACCAATAACTGGAATGGCCTAGGAGAAAAGTGCACATACCTTTGTAATCGGGCGAGTTTCCATTTTCAGACGCAACAGGAATTTCTCGAGCTCGCCATTCCGTTCGCGAGATATGGGATTTTGAAGTTAAGAAATGGTTGACAAACCATCAAAATTTTCGCAAGTCTGATACTCGAAACCAATAAATACTATTGCCTAGGGCAAAATACACGTACCGTTGTAATCGGGCTACTTTCTGATTTCAGATGCAACAGGAATTTCTCGAGTTCGTCAATCCGTTCGCGAGGTATGGGAGTTTGAAGTTAAGGAATGGTTGAGAAACCATCAACATTTTCGCTGGTCTGATACTCGAAACCTATAACTGGAATGCCCTAGGGGAAAAGTGCACACACCATTGTAATCGGGCGAGTTTCTACTTTCAGGTGCATCAGGAATATCTAGTTCGTCAATCCGTTCGCGAGATATAGGAGTTTGAAGTTAAGGAATGGTTGAGAAACCATCAAAATTTTCGCAAGTCTGATACTCGAAACCAATAACTACTATCGCCTAGGGCAAAATACACATACCGTTGTAATCGGGCGAGTTTCTACTTTCAGATGCAACAGGAATATCTCGAATTCGTGAATCCTTTCGCGAGATATGGGGGTTTGAGGATAAGGAATAGTTGAGAAACCATCAAAATTATCGCAATTCTGATACTCGAGACCAATAACTACTCTTTCCTAGGGCAAAAATACACATATCCTTGTAACCGGGCGAGTTTCTGCTTTCAGGTGCAATAGGAAATTCTCGAATTCGTCAATCCGTTCGCGAGATATGGGAGTTTGAAGTTAAGGAATGGTTGAGAAACCATCAAAATTTTCGCTGGTCTGATACTCGAAACCAGTAACTGGAATGGCCTAGGGGAAAAGTACACACACCATTGTAATCGGGCGAGTTTCTACTTTCAGATGCAACAGGCATATCTCGAGTTCGTCAATCCGTTCGCGAGATATGGGAGTTTGAAGTTAAGAAATGGTTGACAAACCATCAAAATTTTCGCAAGTCTGATACTCGAAACCAATAACTACTATGGCCTAGGGCAAAAATACACATACCGTTGTAATTGGGAGAGTTTCTACTGTCAGATGCAACAGAAATTTTTCGGATTCGTCAATCCGTTCGCGAAATATCGGAGTTTGAAGTTAAGGAATGGTTGAGATACCATCAACATTTTCGCTGGTCTGATACTCGAAACCAATAACTGAAGTGGCCTTGGGGAAAAGTACACACACCATTGTAATCGGGCGAGTTTCTACTTTCAGACACAACAGGAATTTCTCGAGTTCGTCAATGCGTTCGCGAGATATGGGAGTTTGAAGTTAAGGAATAGTTGAGAAATCATCAAAATTTTCGCAAGTCTGTTACTCGAGAAAAATAGCTACAATGGCCTAGGGGAAAAATACACATACCGTTGTAATCGGGCGAGTTTCAACTTTCAAATGCACCAGGAATTTCTCGAGTTCGTCAATCCGTTCGCGAGATATGGGAGTTTGAAGTTAAGGAATGGTTGAGAAACCATCAAAATTTTCGCAAGTCTGATACTCGAAACCAATAAATACTATTGCCTAGGGCAAAATACACGTACCGTTGTAATCGGGCTACTTTCTGATTTCAGATGCAACAGGAATTTCTCGAGTTCGTCAATCCGTTCGCGAGGTATGGGAGTTTGAAGTTAAGGAATGGTTGAGAAACCATCAACATTTTCGCTGGTCTGATACTCGAAACGTATAACTGGAATGCCCTAGGGGAAAAGTGCACACACCATTGTAATCGGGCGAGTTTCTACTTTCAGGTGCATCAGGAATATCTAGTTCGTCAATCCGTTCGCGAGATATAGGAGTTTGAAGTTAAGGAATGGTTGAGAAACCATCAAAATTTTCGCAAGTCTGATACTCGAAACCAATAACTACAATGGCCTAGGGGAAAAGTACACATACCTTTGTAATCGGGCGAGTTTCCATTTTCAGATGCAACAGGAATTTCTCGAGTTCGTCAATCCGTTCGCGAGGTATGGGAGTTTGAAGTTAAGGAATGGTTGAGAAACCATCAACATTTTCGCTGGTCTGATACTCGAAACCTATAACTGGAATGCCCTAGGGGAAAAGTGCACACACCATTGTAATCGGGCGAGTTTCTACTTTCAGGTGCATCAGGAATATCTAGTTCGTCAATCCGTTCGCGAGATATAGGAGTTTGAAGTTAAGGAATGGTTGAGAAACCATCAAAATTTTCCCAAGTCTGATACTCGAAACCAATAACTGGAATGTCCTAAGGGAAAAGTACACACACCATTGTAATCGGGCGAGTTTCTACTTTCAGATGCAACAGGAATATCTCGAGTTCGTCAATCCGTTCGCGAGATATGGGAGTTTGAAGTGAAGGAATGGTTGAGAAACCATCAAAATTTTCGCAAGTCTGATACTCGAAACCAATAACTACTATTGCCTAGGGCAAAATACACATACCGTTGTAATCGGGCGAGTTTCTACTTTCAGATGCAACAGGAATATCTCGAATTCGTGAATCCGTTCGCGAGATATGGGGGTTTGAGGATAAGGAATAGTTGAGAAACCATCAAAATTATCGCAATTCTGATACTCGAGACCAATAACTACTATTTCCTAGGGCAAAAATACACATAGCCTTGTAACCGGGCGAGTTTCTGCTTTCAGGTGCAATAGGAAATTCTCGAATTCGTCAATCCGTTCGCGAGATATGGGAGTTTGAAGTTAAGGAATGGTTGAGAAACCATCAAAATTTTCGCTGGTCTGATACTCGAAACCAGTAACTGGAATGGCCTAGGGGAAAAGTACACACACCATTGTAATCGGGCGAGTTTCTACTTTCAGATGCAACAGGAATATCTCGAGTTCGTCAATCCGTTCGCGAGATATGGGAGTTTGAAGTTAAGGAATGGTTGAGAAACCATCAAAATTTTCGCTGGTCTGATACTCGAAACCAATAACTGGAATGGCCTAGGAGAAAAGTGCACATACCTTTGTAATCGGGCGAGTTTCCATTTTCAGACGCAACAGGAATTTCTCGAGCTCGCCATTCCGTTCGCGAGATATGGGATTTTGAAGTTAAGAAATGGTTGACAAACCATCAAAATTTTCGCAAGTCTGATACTCGAAACCAATAACTACTATGGCCTAGGGCAAAAATACACATATCCTTGTAACCGGGCGAGTTTCTGCTTTCAGGTGCAATAGGAAATTCTCGAATTCGTCAATCTGTTCGCGAGATATGGGAGTTTGAAGTTAAGAAATGGTTGAGAAACCATCAAAATTTTCGCTGTTCTGATACTCGAAACCAGTAACTGGAATGGCCTAGGGGAAAAGTACACACACCATTGTAATCGGGCGAGTTTCTACTTTCAGATGCAACAGGAATATCTCGAGTTCGTCAATCCGTTCGCGAGATATGGGAGTTTGAAGTTAAGAAATGGTTGACAAACCATCAAAATTTTCGCAAGTCTGATACTCGAAACCAATAACTACTATGGCCTAGGGCAAAAATACACATACCGTTGTAATTGGGAGAGTTTCTACTGTCAGATGCAACAGAAATTTTTCGGATTCGTCAATCCGTTCGCGAAATATCGGAGTTTGAAGTTAAGGAATGGTTGAGATACCATCAACATTTTCGCTGGTCTGATACTCGAAACCAATAACTGAAGTGGCCTTGGGGAAAAGTACACACACCATTGTAATCGGGCGAGTTTCTACTTTCAGACACAACAGGAATTTCTCGAGTTCGTCAATCCGTGCGCGAGATATGGGAGTGTGAAATTAAGGAATGGTTGAGAAACCATCAAAATTTTCGCAAGTCTGAAACTCCAAACCAATAAGTACTATTGCCTAGGGCAAAAATACACATATCCTTGTAACCGGGCGAGTTTCTGCTTTCAGGTGCAATAGGAATATCTCGAATTCGTGAATCCGTTCGCGAGATATGGGGGTTTGAAGATAAGGAATAGTTGAGAAACCATCAAAATTATCGCAATTCTGATACTCGAGACCAATAACTACTATTTCCTAGGGCAAAAATACACATATCCTTGTAACCGAGCGAGTTTCTGCTTTCAGGTGCAATAGGAAATTCTCGAATTCGTCATCCGTTCGCGAGATATGGGAGTTTGTAGTTAAGGAATGGTTGAGAAACCATCAAAATTTTCGCTGGTCTGATACTCGAAACCAGTAACTGGAATGGCCTAGGGGAAAAGTACACACACCATTGTAATCGGGCGAGTTTCTACTTTCAGATGCAACAGGAATATCTCGAGTTCGTCAATCCGTTCGCGAGATATGGGAGTTTGAAGTTAAGGAATGGTTGAGAAACCATCAAAATTTTCGCTGTTCTGATACTCGAAACCAGTAACTGGAATGGCCTAGGGGAAAAGTACACACACCATTGTAATCGGGCGAGTTTCTACTTTCAGATGCAACAGGAATATCTCGAGTTCGGCAATCCGTTCGCGAGATATGGGAGTTTGAAGTTAAGAAATGGTTGACAAACCATCAAAATTTTCGCAAGTCTGATACTCGAAACCAATAACTACTATGGCCTAGGGCAAAAATACACATATCCTTGTAACCGGGCGAGTTTCTGCTTTCAGGTGCAATAGGAATATCTCGAATTCGTGAATCCGTTCGCGAGATATGGGGGTTTGAAGATAAGGAATAGTTGAGAAACCATCAAAATTATCGCAATTCTGATACTCGAGACCAATAACTACTATTTCCTAGGGCAAAAATACACATATCGTTGTAACCGGGCGAGTTTCTGCTTTCAGGTGCAATAGGAAATTCTCGAATTCGTCAATCCGTTCGCGAGATATGGGAGTTTGAAGTTAAGGAATGGTTGAGAAACCATCAAAATTTTCGCTGGTCTGATACTCGAAACCAGTAACTGGAATGGCCTAGGGGAAAAGTACACACACCATTGTAATCGGGCGAGTTTCTACTTTCAGATGCAACAGGAATATCTCGAGTTCGTCAATCCGTTCGCGAGATATGGGAGTTTGAAGTTAAGGAATGGTTGAGAAACCATCAAAATTTTCGCTGGTCTGATACTCGAAACCAATAACTGGAATGGCCTAGGAGAAAAGTGCACATACCTTTGTAATCGGGCGAGTTTCCATTTTCAGACGCAACAGGAATTTCTCGAGCTCGCCATTCCGTTCGCGAGATATGGGATTTTGAAGTTAAGAAATGGCTGACAAACCATCAAAATTTTCGCAAGTCTGATACTCGAAACCAATAACTACTATGGCCTAGGGCAAAAATACACATATCCTTGTAACCGGGCGAGTTTCTGCTTTCAGGTGCAATAGGAAATTCTCGAATTCGTCAATCCGTTCGCGAGATATGGGAGTTTGAAGTTAAGGAATGGTTGAGAAACCATCAAAATTTTCCCTGTTCTGATACTCGAAACCAGTAACTGGAATGGCCTAGGGGAAAAGTACACACACCATTGTAATCGGGCGAGTTTCTACTTTCAGATGCAACAGGAATATCTCGAGTTCGTCAATCCGTTCGCGAGATATGGGAGTTTGAAGTTAAGAAATGATTGACAAACCATCAAAATTTTCGCAAGTCTGATACTCGAAACCAATAACTACTATGGCCTAGGGCAAAAATACACATACCGTTGTAATTGGGAGAGTTTCTACTGTCAGATGCAACAGAAATTTTTCGGATTCGTCAATCCGTTCGCGAAATATCGGAGTTTGAAGTTACGGAATGTTTGAGAAACCATCAAAATATTCGCAAGTCTGATACTCGAAACCAATAACTGGAATGGCCTGGGGGAAAAGTACACACACCATTGTAATCGGGCGAGTTTCTATTTTCAGATGCAAGAGGAATTTCTCCAGTTCGCCAATCCGTTCGTGAGATATGGGAGTTTGAAGTTAAGGAATCGTTGAGAAACCATCAAAATTTTCGCAAGTCTGATACTCGAAACCAATAACTACTATTGCCTAGGGGAAAAGTACGCACACCACTGTAATCGGGCGAGTTTCTACTTTCAGATGCAACAGGAATATCTCGAGTTCGCCAATCCGTGCGCGAGATATGGGAGTGTGAAATTAAGGAATGGTTGAGAAACCATCAAAATTTTCGCAAGTCTGAAACTCCAAACCAATAAGTACTATTGCCTAGGGGAAAAGTACACATACCGTTGTAATCGGGTGAGTTTCTGCTTTCAGATGCAACAGGAATTTTTCGAGTTAGTCAATCCGTTCGCAAGATATGGAAGTTTGAAGTTAAGGAATGGTTGAGAAACCATCAAAATTTTCCCAAGTCTGATACTCGAAACCAATAACTGGAATGTCCTAGGGGAAAAGTACACACACCATTGTAATCGGGCGAGTTTCTACTTTCAGATGCAACAGGAACATCTCGAGTTCGTCAATCCGTTCGCGAGATATGGGAGTTTGAAGTGAAGGAATGGTTGAGAAACCATCAAAATTTTCGCAAGTCTGATACGCGAAACCAATAACTGGAATAGCCTAGGGGAAAAGTACACACACCATTGTAATCGGGCGAGTTTCTACTTTCAGATGCAACAGGAATATCTCGAGTTCGTCAATCCGTTCGCGAGATATGGGAGTTTGAAGTTAAGGAATGGTTGAGAAACCATCAAAATTTTCGCAAGTTTGATACTCGAAACCAATAAATACTATTGCCTAGGGCAAAATACACGTACCGTTGTAATCGGGCGAGTTCCTGCTTTCAGATGCAACAGGTATATCTCGAGTTCGTCAATCCGTTCGCGAGATATGGGAGTTTGAAGTTAAGGAATGGTTGAGAAACCATCAAAATTTTCGCAAGTCTGATACTCGAAACCAATAAATACTATTGCCTAGGGCAAAATACACGTACCGTTGTAATCGGGCTACTTTCTGATTTCAGATGCAACAGGAATTTCTCGAGTTCGTCAATCCGTTCGCGAGGTATGGGAGTTTGAAGTTAAGGAATGGTTGAGAAACCATCAACATTTTCGCTGGTCTGATACTCGAAACCTATAACTGGAATGGCCTAGGGGAAAAGTGAACACACCATTGTAATCGGGCGAGTTTCTACTTTCAGATGCAACAGGAATATCTCGAGTTCGTCAATCCGTTCGCGAGATATGGGAGTTTGAAGTGAAGGAATGGTTGAGAAACCATCAAAATTTTCGCAAGTCTGATACGCGAAGCCAATAACTGGAATAGCCTAGGGGAAAACTACACACACCATTGTAATCGGGCGAGTTTCTACTTTCAGAGGCAACAGGAATATCTCGAGTTCGTCAATCCGTTCGCGAGATATGGGAGTTTGAAGTTAAGGAATGGTTGAGAAACCATCAAAATTTTCGCAAGTCTGATACTCGAAACCAATAAATACTATTGCCTAGGGCAAAATACACGTACCGTTGTAATCGGGCTACTTTCTGATTTCAGATGCAACAGGAATTTCTCGAGTTCGTCAATCCGTTCGCGAGGTATGGGAGTTTGAAGTTAAGGAATGGTTGAGAAACCATCAACATTTTCGCTGGTCTGATACTCGAAACCTGTAACTGGAATGCCCTAGGGGAAAAGTGCACACACCATTGTAATCGGGCGAGTTTCTACTTTCAGGTGCATCAGGAATATCTAGTTCGTCAATCCGTTCGCGAGATATAGGAGTTTGAAGTTAAGGAATGGTTGAGAAACCATCAAAATTTTCGCAAGTCTGATACTCGAAACCAATAACTACTATTGCCTAGGGCAAAATACACATACCGTTGTAATGGGGCGAGTTTCTACTTTCAGATGCAACAGGAATATCTCGAATTCGTGAATCTGTTCGCGAGATATGGGGGTTTGAGTATAAGGAATAGTTGAGAAACCATCAAAATTATCGCAATTCTGATACTCGAGACCAATAACTACTATTTCCTAGGGCAAAAATTCACATATCCTTGTAACCGGGCGAGTTTCTGCTTTCAGGTGCAATAGGAAATTCTCGAATTCGTCAATCCGTTCGCGAGATATGGGAGTTTGAAGTTAAGGAATGGTTGAGAAACCATCAAAATTTTCGCTGGTCTGATACTCGAAACCAGTAACTGGAATGGCCTAGGGGAAAAGTGCACACACCATTGTAATCGGGCGAGTTTCTACTTTCAGATGCAACAGGAATATCTCGAGTTCGTCAATCCGTTCGCGAGATATGGGAGTTTGAAGTTAAGGAATGGTTGAGAAACCATCAAAATTTTCGCTGGTCTGATACTCGAAACCAGTAACTGGAATGGCCTATGGGAAAAGTGCACACACCATTGTAATCGGGCGAGTTTCTACTTTCAGATGCAACAGGAATATCTCGAGTTCGTCAATCCGTTCGCGAGATATGGGAGTTTGAAGTTAAGAAATGGTTGACAAACCATCAAAATTTTCGCAAGTCTGATACTCGAAACCTATAACTACTATGGCCTAGGGCAAAAATACACATACCGTTGTAATTGGGAGAGTTTCTACTGTCAGATGCAACAGAAATTTTTCGGATTCGTCAATCCGTTCGCGAAATATCGGAGTTTGAAGTTAAGGAATGGTTGAGATACCATCAACATTTTCGCTGGTCTGATACTCGAAACCAATAACTGAAGTGGCCTTGGGGAAAAGTACACACACCATTGTAATCGGGCGAGCTTCTACTTTCAGACACAACAGGAATTTCTCGAGTTCGTCAATGCGTTCGCGAGATATGGGAGTTTGAAGTTAAGGAATAGTTGAGAAATCATCAAAATTTTCGCAAGTCTGTTACTCGAGAAAAATAGCTACAATGGCCTAGGGGAAAAATACACATACCGTTGTAATCGGGCGAGTTTCAACTTTCAAATGCACCAGGAATTTCTCGAGTTCGTCAATCCGTTCGCGAGATATGGGAGTTTGAAGTTAAGGAATGGTTGAGAAACCATCAAAATTTTCGCAAGTCTGATACTCGAAACCAATAAATACTATTGCCTAGGGCAAAATACACGTACCGTTGTAATCGGGCTACTTTCTGATTTCAGATGCAACAGGAATTTCTCGAGTTCGTCAATCCGTTCGCGAGGTATGGGAGTTTGAAATTAAGGAATGGTTGAGAAACCATCAACATTTTCGCTGGTCTGATACTCGAAACCTATAACTGGAATGCCCTAGGGGAAAAGTGCACACACCATTGTAATCGGGCGAGTTTCTACTTTCAGGTGCATCAGGAATATCTAGTTCGTCAATCCGTTCGCGAGATATAGGAGTTTGAAGTTAAGGAATGGTTGAGAAACCATCAAAATTTTCCCAAGTCTGATACTCGAAACCAATAACTGGAATGTCCTAGGGGAAAAGTACACACACCATTGTAATCGGGCGAGTTTCTACTTTCAGATGCAACAGGAATATCTCGAGTTCGTCAATCCGTTCGCGAGATATGGGAGTTTGAAGTGAAGGAATGGTTGAGAAACCATCAAAATTTTCGCAATTCTGATACGCGAAACCAATAACTGGAATAGCCTAGGGGAAAAGTACACACACCATTGTAATCGGGCGAGTTTCTACTTTCAGATGCGACAGGAATATCTCGAGTTCGTCAATCCGTTCGCGAGATATGGGAGTTTGAAGTTAAGGAATAGTTGAGAAACCATCAAAATTTTCGCAAGTTTGATACTCGAAACCAATAAATACTATTGCCTAGGGCAAAATACAGGTACCGTTGTAATCGGGCGAGTTCCTGCTTTCAGATGCAACAGGTATATCTCGAGTTCGTCAATCCGTTCGCGAGATATGGGAGTTTGAAGTTAAGGAATGGTTGAGAAACCATCAAAATTTTCGCAAGTCTGATACTCGAAACCAATAAATACTATTGCCTAGGGCAAAATACACGTACCGTTGTAATCGGGCTACTTTCTGATTTCAGATGCAACAGGAATTTCTCGAGTTCGTCAATCCGTTCGCGAGGTATGGGAGTTTGAAGTTAAGGAATGGTTGAGAAACCATCAAAATTTTCGCTGGTCTGATACTCGAAACCAATAACTGGAATGGCCTAGGAGAAAAGTGCACATACCTTTGTAATCGGGCGAGTTTCCATTTTCAGACGCAACAGGAATTTCTCGAGCTCGCCATTCCGTTCGCGAGATATGGGATTTTGAAGTTAAGAAATGGTTGACAAACCATCAAAATTTTCGCAAGTCTGATACTCGAAACCAATAACTACTATGGCCTAGGGCAAAAATACACATATCCTTGTAACCGGGCGAGTTTCTGCTTTCAGGTGCAATAGGAAATTCTCGAATTCGTCAATCCGTTCGCGAGATATGGGAGTTTGAAGTTAAGGAATGGTTGAGAAACCATCAAAATTTTCGCTGTTCTGATACTCGAAACCAATAAATACTATTGCCTAGGGCAAAATACACGTACCGTTGTAATCGGGCTACTTTCTGATTTCAGATGCAACAGGAATTTCTCGAGTTCGTCAATCCGTTCGCGAGGTATGGGAGTTTGAAGTTAAGGAATGGTTGAGAAACCATCAACATTTTCGCTGGTCTGATACTCGAAACCTATAACTGGAATGCCCTAGGGGAAAAGTGCACACACCATTGTAATCGGGCGAGTTTCTACTTTCAGGTGCATCAGGAATATCTAGTTCGTCAATCCGTTCGCGAGATATAGGAGTTTGAAGTTAAGGAATGGTTGAGAAACCATCAAAATTTTCCCAAGTCTGATACTCGAAACCAATAACTGGAATGTCCTAGGGGAAAAGTACACACACCATTGTAATCGGGCGAGTTTCTACTTTCAGATGCAACAGGAATATCTCGAGTTCGTCAATCCGTTCGCGAGATATGGGAGTTTGAAGTGAAGGAATGGTTGAGAAACCATCAAAATTTTCGCAAGTCTGATACGCGAAACCAATAACTGGAATAGCCTAGGGGAAAAGTACACACACCATTGTAATCGGGCGAGTTTCTACTTTCAGATGCGACAGGAATATCTCGAGTTCGTCAATCCGTTCGCGAGATATGGGAGTTTGAAGTTAAGGAATGGTTGAGAAACCATCAAAATTTTCGCAAGTTTGATACTCGAAACCAATAAATACTATTGCCTAGGGCAAAATACACGTACCGTTGTAATCGGGCGAGTTCCTGCTTTCAGATGCAACAGGTATATCTCGAGTTCGTCAATCCGTTCGCGAGATATGGGAGTTTGAAGTTAAGGAATGGTTGAGAAACCATCAAAATTTTCGCAAGTCTGATACTCGAAACCAATAAATACTATTGCCTAGGGCAAAATACACGTACCGTTGTAATCGGGCTACTTTCTGATTTCAGATGCAACAGGAATTTCTCGAGTTCGTCAATCCGTTCGCGAGGTATGGGAGTTTGAAGTTAAGGAATGGTTGAGAAACCATCAACATTTTCGCTGGTCTGATACTCGAAACCTATAACTGGAATGCCCTAGGGGAAAAGTGCACACACCATTGTAATCGGGCGAGTTTCTACTTGCAGGTGCATCAGGAATATCTAGTTCGTCAATCCGTTCGCGAGATATAGGAGTTTGAAGTTAAGGAATGGTTGAGAAACCATCAAAATTTTCGCAAGTCTGATACTCGAAACCAATAACTACTATTGCCTAGGGCAAAATACACATACCGTTGTAATCGGGCGAGTTTCTACTTTCAGATGCAACAGGAATATCTCGAATTCGTGAATCCGTTCGCGAGATATGGGGGTTTGAGGATAAGGAATAGTTGAGAAACCATCAAAATTATCGCAATTCTGATACTCGAGACCAATAACTACTATTTCCTAGGGCAAAAATACACATATCCTTGTAACCGGGCGAGTTTCTGCTTTCAGGTGCAATAGGAAATTCTCGAATTCGTCAATCCGTTCGCGAGAGATGGGAGTTTGAAGTTAAGGAATGGTTGAGAAACCATCAAAATTTTCGCTGGTCTGATACTCGAAACCAGTAACTGGAATGGCCTAGGGGAAGAGTACACACACCATTGTAATCGGGCGAGTTTCTACTTTCAGATGCAACAGGAATATCTCGAGTTCGTCAATCCGTTCGCGAGATATGGGAGTTTGAAGTTAAGGAATGGTTGAGAAACCATCAAAATTTTCGCTGGTCTGATACTCGAAACCAATAACTGGAATGGCCTAGGAGAAAAGTGCACATACCTTTGTAATCGGGCGAGTTTCCATTTTCAGACGCAACAGGAATTTCTCGAGCTCGCCATTCCGTTCGCGAGATATGGGATTTTGAAGTTAAGAAATGGTTGACAAACCATCAAAATTTTCGCAAGTCTGATACTCGAAACCAATAACTACTATGGCCTAGGGCAAAAATACACATATCCTTGTAACCGGGCGAGTTTCTGCTTTCAGGTGCAATAGGAAATTCTCGAATTCGTCAATCCGTTCGCGAGATATGGGAGTTTGAAGTTAAGGAATGGTTGAGAAACCATCAAAATTTTCGCTGTTCTGATACTCGAAACCAGTAACTGGAATGGCCTAGGGGAAAAGTACACACACCATTGTAATCGGGCGAGTTTCTACTTTCAGATGCAACAGGAATATCTCGAGTTCGTCAATCCGTTCGCGAGATATGGGAGTTTGAAGTTAAGAAATGGTTGACAAACCATCAAAATTTTCGCAAGTCTGATACTCGAAACCAATAACTACTATGGCCTGGGGCAAAAATACACATACCGTTGTAATTGGGAGAGTTTCTACTGTCAGATGCAACAGAAATTTTTCGGACTCGTCAATCCGTTCTCGAAATATCGGAGTTTGAAGTTAAGGAATGGTTGAGATACCATCAACATTTTCGCTGGTCTGATACTCGAAACCAATAACTGAAGTGGCCTTGGGGAAAAGTACACACACCATTGTAATCGGGCTACTTTCTGATTTCAGATGCAACAGGAATTTCTCGAGTTCGTCAATCCGTTCGCGAGGTATGGGAGTTTGAAGTTAAGGAATGGTTGAGAAACCATCAACATTTTCGCTGGTCTGATACTCGAAACCTATAACTGGAATGCCCTAGGGGAAAAGTGCACACACCATTGTAATCGGGCGAGTTTCTACTTTCAGGTGCATCAGGAATATCTAGTTCGTCAATCCGTTCGCGAGATATAGGAGTTTGAAGTTAAGGAATGGTTGAGAAACCATCAAAATTTTCGCAAGTCTGATACTCGAAACCAATAACTACTATTGCCTAGGGCAAAATACACATACCGTTGTAATCGGGCGAGTTTCTACTTTCAGATGCAACAGGAATATCTCGAATTCGTGAATCCGTTCGCGAGATATGGGGGTTTGAAGATAAGGAATAGTTGAGAAACCATCAAAATTATCGCAATTCTGATACTCGAGACCAATAACTACTATTTCCTAGGGCAAAAATACACATATCCTTGTAACCGAGCGAGTTTCTGCTTTCAGGTGCAATAGGAAATTCTCGAATTCGTCAATCCGTTCGCGAGATATGGGAGTTTGAAGTTAAGGAATGGTTGAGAAACCATCAAAATTTTCGCTGGTCTGATACTCGAAACCAGTAACTGGAATGGCCTAGGGGAAAAGTACACACACCATTGTAATCGGGCGAGTTTCTACTTTCAGATGCAACAGGAATATCTCGAGTTCGTCAATCCGTTCGCGAGATATGGGAGTTTGAAGTTAAGGAATGGTTGAGAAACCATCAAAATTTTCGCTGGTCTGATACTCGAAACCAATAACTGGAATGGCCTAGGAGAAAAGTGCACATACCTTTGTAATCGGGCGAGTTTCCATTTTCAGACGCAACAGGAATTTCTCGAGCTCGCCATTCCGTTCGCGAGATATGGGATTTTGAAGTTAAGAAATGGTTGACAAACCATCAAAATTTTCGCAAGTCTGATACTCGAAACCAATAACTACTATGGCCTAGGGCAAAAATACACATATCCTTGTAACCGGGCGAGTTTCTGCTTTCAGGTGCAATAGGAAATTCTCGAATTCGTCAATCCGTTCGCGAGATATGGGAGTTTGAAGTTAAGGAATGGTTGAGAAACCATCAAAATTTTCGCTGTTCTGATACTCGAAACCAGTAACTGGAATGGCCTAGGGGAAAAGTACACACACCATTGTAATCGGGCGAGTTTCTACTTTCAGATGCAACAGGAATATCTCGAGTTCGGCAATCCGTTCGCGAGATATGGGAGTTTGAAGTTAAGAAATGGTTGACAAACCATCAAAATTTTCGCAAGTCTGATACTCGAAACCAATAACTACTATGGCCTAGGGCAAAAATACACATATCCTTGTAACCGGGCGAGTTTCTGCTTTCAGGTGCAATAGGAATATCTCGAATTCGTGAATCCGTTCGCGAGATATGGGGGTTTGAAGATAAGGAATAGTTGAGAAACCATCAAAATTATCGCAATTCTGATACTCGAGACCAATAACTACTATTTCCTAGGGCAAAAATACACATATCCTTGTAACCGGGCGAGTTTCTGCTTTCAGGTGCAATAGGAAATTCTCGAATTCGTCAATCCGTTCGCGAGATATGGGAGTTTGAAGTTAAGGAATGGTTGAGAAACCATCAAAATTTTCGCTGATCTGATACTCGAAACCAGTAACTGGAATGGCCTAGGGGAAAAGTACACACACCATTGTAATCGGGCGAGTTTCTACTTTCAGATGCAACAGGAATATCTCGAGTTCGTCAATCCGTTCGCGAGATATGGGAGTTTGAAGTTAAGGAATGGTTGAGAAACCATCAAAATTTTCGCTGGTCTGATACTCGAAACCAATAACTGGAATGGCCTAGGAGAAAAGTGCACATACCTTTGTAATCGGACGAGGATCTGCTTTCAGATGCAACAGGAATTTCTCGAGTTAGTCAATCCGTTCGCGAGATATGGGAATTTGAAGTTAAGGAATGGTTCAGAAACCAACAAAATTTTCGCAAGTCTGATACTCGAAACCAATAACCACTTAGGCCTAGGGCAAAAATACACATACCTTTGTAATTGGGAGAGTTTCTACTGTCAGATGCAACAGAAATTATTCGGATTCGTCAAACCGTTCGCGAAATATCGGAGTTTGAAGTGGAGGTATGGTTGAGAAACCATCAACATTTTCGCTGGTCTGATACTCGAAACCAATAACTGGAATGGCCTAGGGGAAAAGTACACACACCATTGTAATCGGGCGAGTTTCTACTTTCAGATGCAACAGGACTATCTCGAGTTCGTCAATCCGTTCGCGAGATATGGGTGTTTGAAGATAAGGAATGGTTGAGAAACCATCAAAATTTTCGCAAGTCTGATACTCGTAACCAATAACTACAATGGCCTAGGGGAAAAATACACATACCGCTGTAATTGGGAGAGTTTCTACTGTCAGATGCAACAGAAATTATTCGGATTCGTCAATCCGTTCGCGAAATATCGGAGTTTGAAGTTAAGGAATGGTTGAGATACCATCAACATTTTCGCTGGTCTGATACTCGAAACCAATAACTGGAGTGGCCTTGGGGAAAAGTACACACACCATTGTAATCGGGCGAGTTTCTACTTTCAGACACAACAGGAATTTCTCGAGTTCGTCAATGCGTTCGCGAGATATGGGAGTTTGAAATTAAGGAATGGTTGAGAAATCATCAAAATTTTCGCAAGTCTGTTACTCGAGACCAATAGCTACAATGTCCTAGGGGAAAAATACACATACCGTTGTAATCGGGCGAGTTTCTACTTTCAAATGCAACAGGAATTTCTCGAGTTCGTAAATGCGTTCGCGAGATATGGGAGTTTGAAATTAAGGAATGGTTGAGAAATCATCACAATTTTCGCAAGTCTGTTACTCGAGACCAATAGCTACAATGTCCTAGGGGAAAAATACACATACCGTTGTAATCGGGCGAGTTCCTGCTTTCAGATGCAACAGGAATTTCTCAGTTCGTCAATCCGTTCGCGAGATATGGGAGTTTGAAGTTACGGAATGTTTGAGAAACCATCAAAATTTTCGCTGGTCTGATACTCGAAACATATAACTGGAATGGCCTAGGGGAAAAGTATACACACCATTGTAATCGCGCGAGTTTCTACTTTCAGATGCAACAGGAATTTCTCGAGTACGTCAATCCGTTCGCGAGGTATGGGAGTTTGAAGTTAAGGAATGGTTGAGAAACCATCAAAGTTTTCGCAAGTCTGATACTCGAAACCAATAACTGGAATGGCCTAGGGGAAAAATACACATATCGTTGTAATCGGGCGAGTTTCTACTTTCAGATGCAACAGAAATTATTCGGATTCGTCAATCCGTTCGCGAAATATCGGAGTTTGAAGTTAAGGAATGGTTGAGATACCATCAAAATTTTCGCAAGTCTGATACTCGAAACCAATAACTGGAATGGCCTAGGGGAAAAGTACACACACCATTGTAATCGGGCGAGTTTCTATTTTCAGATGCAACAGGAATTTCTCCAGTTCGCCAATCCGTTCGTGAGATATGGGAGTTTGAAATTAAGGAATGGTTTAGAAACCATCAAAATTTTCGCAAGTCTGATACTCGAAACCAATAACTGGAATGGCCTAGGGGAAAAGTACACACACCATTGTAATCGGGCGAGTTTCTATTTTCAGATGCAACAGGAATTTCTCCAGTTCGCCAATCCGTTCGTGAGATATGGGAGTTTGAAATTAAGGAATGGTTTAGAAACCATCAAAATTTTCGCATGTCTGATACTCGAAACAATTAACTACCATGGCCTAGGGGAAAAATACACATACCGTTGTAATCGGGCGAGGCTCTGCTTTCACATGCAACAGGAATTTCACGAGTTCGTCAATCCGTTCGCGAGATATGGGAGTTTGAAGTTAAGGAATGGTTGAGAAACCATAAAAATTTTCGCAAGTCTGATACTCGAAACCAATAACTACTATGGCCTAGGGCAAAAATACACATACCGTTGTAATCGGGCGAGTTTCTACTTTCAGGTGCAATATGAATTTCTCGAGTTCGTCATTCCGTTAGCGATATATGGGAGCTTGAAGTTAAGGAATGTTTGAGAAACCATCAAAATTTTCGCAAGTCTGATACTCGAAACCATTAACTACAATGGCCTAGGGGAAAAAGACACGTACCGTTGTAATCGGGCGAGTTTCTACTTTCAGATGCAACCGGAATTTCTCGAGTTCGTCAATCCGTTCGCGAGATATTGGAGTTTGAAGTTAAGGAATGGTTGAGATACCATCAAAATTTTCGCAAGTCTGATACTCGAAACCAATAACTACTATGGCCCAGGGCAAAAATACACATACCGTTGTAATCGGGCGTGTTTCTGCTTTCAGATGCAACAGGAATTTCTCGAATTCGTCAATCCGTTCGCGAGATATGGGTGTTTGAAGATAAGGAATGGTTGAGAAACCATCAAAATTTTCGCAAGTCTGATACTCGTAACCAATAACTACAATGGCCTAGGGGAAAAATACAAATACCGTTGTAATTGGGAGAGTTTCTACTGTCAGATGCAACAGAAATTATTCGGATTCGTCAATCCGTTCGCGAAATATCGGAGTTTGAAGTTAAGGAATGGTTGAGATACCATCAACATTTTCGCTGGTCTGATACTCGAAACCAATAACTGGAGTGGCCTTGGGGAAAAGTACACACACCATTGTAATCGGGCGAGTTTCTACTTTCAGACACAACAGGAATTTCTCGAGTTCGTCAATGCGTTCGCGAGATATGGGAGTTTGAAATTAAGGAATGGTTGAGAAATCATCAAAATTTTCGCAAGTCTGTTACTCGAGACCAATAGCTACAATGTCCTAGGGGAAAAATACACATACCGTTGTAATCGGGCGAGTTCCTGCTTTCAGATGCAACAGGAATTTCTCGAGTTCGTCAATGCGTTTGCGAGATATGGGAGTTTGAAATTAAGGAATGGTTGAGAAATCATCAAAATTTTCGCAAGTCTGTTACTCGAGACCAATAGCTACAATGTCCTAGGGGAAAAATACACATACCGTTGTAATCGGGCGAGTTCCTGCTTTCAGATGCAACAGGAATTTCTCGAGTTCGTCAATCCGTTCGCGAGATATGGGAGTTTGAAGTTACGGAATGTTTGAGAAACCATCAAAATTTTCGCTGGTCTGATACTCGAAACATATAACTGGAATGGCCTAGGGGAAAAGTATACACACCATTGTAATCGCGCGAGTTTCTACTTTCAGATGCAACAGGAATTTCTCGAGTACGTCAATCCGTTCGCGAGATATGGGAGTTTGAAGTTAAGGAATGGTTGAGAAACCATCAAAGTTTTCGCAAGTCTGATACTCGAAACCAATAACTGGAATGGCCTAGGGGAAAAATACACATATCGTTGTAATCTGGCGAGTTTCTACTTTCAGAAGCAACAGGAATTTCTCGAGTTCGTCAATCCGTTCGCCAGATATGGGAGTTTGAAGTTAAGGAAAGGTTGAGAAACCATCAAAATTTTCGCAAGTCTGATACTCGAAACCAATAACTGGAATGGCCTAGGGGAAAAGTACACACACCATTGTAATTGGGCGAGTTTCTATTTTCAGATGCAACAGGAATTTCTCCAGTTCGCCAATCCGTTCGTGAGATATGGGAGTTTGAAATTAAGGAATGGTTTAGAAACCATCAAAATTTTCGCATGTCTGATACTCGAAACAATTAACTACCATGGCCTAGGGGAAAAATACACATACCGTTGTAATCGGGCGAGGCTCTGCTTTCACATGCAACAGGAATTTCACGAGTTCGTCAATCCGTTCGCGAGATATGGGAGTTTGAAGTTAAGGAATGGTTGAGAAACCATCAAAATTTTCGCAAGTCTGATACTCGAAACCAATAACTACTATGGCCTAGGGCAAAAATACACATACCGTTGTAATCGGGCGAGTTTCTACTTTCAGGTGCAATATGAATTTCTCGAGTTCGTCAATCCGTTAGCGATATATGGGAGCTTGAAGTTAAGGAATGTTTGAGAAACCATCAAAATTTTCGCAAGTCTGATACTCGAAACCATTAACTACAATGGCCTAGGGGAAAAAGACACATACCGTTGTAATCGGGCGAGTTTCTACTTTCAGATGCAACCGGAATTTCTCGAGTTCGTCAATCCGTTCGCGAGATATGGGAGTTTGAAGTTAAGGAATGGTTGAGATACCATCAAAATTTTCGCAAGTCTGATACTCGAAACCAATAACTACTATGGCCCAGGGCAAAAATACACATACCGTTGTAATCGGGCGTGTTTCTGCTTTCAGATGCAACAGGAATTTCTCGAATTCGTCAATCCGTTCGCGAGATATGGGAGTTTGATTTTAAGGAATGGTTGAGAAACCATCAAAATTTTCGCAAGTCTGATACTGGAAACCAATAACTACAGAGCCCAAGGGGAAAAATACACATACCGTTGTAATCGGGCGAGTTTCTACTTTCACATGCAACAGGAATTTCTCGAGTTCGTCATTCCGTTCGCGAGATATGGTTGGTTGAAGTTAAGGAACGGTTGAGAAACCATCAAAATTTTCGAAAGTCTGATACTCGAACCCATTAACTACAATGGCCTAGGGGAAAAATACACATACCGTTGTAATCGGGCGAGTTTCTACTTTCAGATGCAACAGGAATTTCTCGAGTTCGTCAATCCGTTCGCGAGATATGGGAGTTTGAAGTTAAGGAATGGTTGAGAAACCATCAAAGTTTTCGCAAGTCTGATACTCGAAACCAATAACTACAATGGCCTAGGGGAAAAACACATATACCGCTGTAATCGGGCGAGTCTCTACTTTCAGATGCAACAGCAATTTCTCGAGTTGGTCAATCCGTTCGCGAGATATGGGAGTTTGAAGTTAAGGAATGGTTGAGAAACCATCAAAATTTTCGCAAGTCTGATACTCGAAACCAATAACTACAACGGCCTAGGGGAAAAATACACATACCGTCGTAATCGGGCGAGTATCTACTTTCAGATGCAACGGAAATTTCTCGACTTCATCAATCCGTTCGCGAGACATGGGAGTTTGATTTTAAGGAATGGTTGAGAAACCATCAAAATTTTCGCAAGTCTGATACTCGAAACCAATAACTACAGAGCCCAAGGGGAAAAATACACATACCGTTGTAATCGGGCGAGTTTCTACTTTCACATGCAACAGGAATTTCTCGAGTTCGTCATTCCGTTCGCGAGATATGGTTGTTTGAAGTTAAGGAACGGTTGAGAAACCATCAAAATTTTCGCAAGTCTGATACTCGAAACCAATAATTACTATGGCCTAGGGCAAAAACACTTATACCGTTGTAATCGGGCGTGTTTCTGCTTTCAGATGCAATAGGAATTTCTCGAGTTCGTCAATCCGTTCGCGAGATATGGGAGTTTGAAGTTAAGGAATGGTTGAGAAACCATCAAAATTTTCGCTAGTCTGATACTCGAAACCAATAACTACAGTGGCCTAGGGGAAAAATACACATACCGTCGTAATCGGGCGAGTATCTGCTTTCAGATTCAACAGGAATTTCTCGAGTTCGTCAATCCGTTCGCGAGATTTTGGAGTTTGAAGTTAAGAAATGGTTGAGAAACCATCAAAATTTTCGCAAGTCTGATACTCGAAACCAATAACTACTATGGCCTAGGGCAAAAATACATACACCGCTGTAATCGGGCGGGTTTCTGTTTTCAGATGCAGCA